>NW_008360051.1:821937-836907 GCF_000622305.1 Nannospalax galili | reverse complement strand
ACATGGGTGCACTCACATACATGCAGGCAATACACTCATACACATAAAATAAAAATAATAAAAAAAAAAAAAAAAAAAAAAAAAAAATCCCATGAGGCATCATGGTGATTAAACAGAACTGATGGTGGACAATCTAAGGTAACAGTATAAGTGTTCTAAATTTAATTACTAGAACTTCATTAGAAACTCCTTGGAGGTCTGTTTGTACACCTATGCCAATAGAAACACTATTCACAGTACTCCTCAAGTGCTTATCAACCGATGAAGGGATAAACCAACTACAATACACAACAGAACATTATTCAGGCATAAAGAAAAGGAATTCTGATGCAAGCCCCAACACACACAGACTTTGAGAATATTATTGTAAGTCAAATGAGCTCATCACAAAAGGACAAGTGTTATATGATTCCACTGACAGGATGGATTATGTCTTCTAAGGTCTTAGGGGATGGGGTTGCATGTGTGATTGGTATGGAGTTCACTTTGGGAATATAAAAATGTCCTGGAGATGGATGATAGTGGTGGTTGCAAAGCATGTAAACAACTCTAAGGCTGCATTCAATTTTTAAAAGATTTAGTTTTATTTTATGTGTATGAGCGTTCTGTATATATATATGTGTACATGCACCACATGCATGTAGTGCCTATGGAGGCCATTACAGGGCCTTGGATCCCTTGGAAATGGAGTTACAGATAACCGTGTGGGCGCTGGGAACTGACCCCAGGTCCTCTGCAAGAGCAGCCAGTGCTAAGCCATTTCTCCAGCCCCAAGGCTATATTCTTAATCACAGAAACTAATTTTATATTATGTTGAATTTGTCCACTCAGAATTGCAAAACAAATTCATCATACAAAAACAAAAATATAAGGCTTCCAACATAGCTCATTATGGTAAGAATCTAGACGAGTTTTTCTAAGAGACAAACTCCATCCCCTCATTCAAAAATTGTTATTGGATATCCTTTCTCATTTGTTATTTGAAGGCTCAAATGACAGGCGAAATCCCTGTAATATCCATTATGTAGATAGTTGTCATTACACTTAACCAGCATATCCAAGGATATATGGCAACAGGAGACATCTCCATGGAGTTGGAGCAGTGGTTGAGAAGTAGGAGACATACTGACTCTCAAATAAATTCCTGAGTAATTTACAACAAGGCTAGAAGAATAAAACGAGTAAGAAGCATAGATCCAAGCACTATCAGAGGGGCTCACCTCTGTTTGGAGTGAACATGAACAGAATTCATTAGGCATTTCGATCATGATCTTAAATAGAACATGCACAGCAGCAGAAGGCAGAAGCGAGGAGCACAGCATGGGGAGAACAGGAAGGCTGTGAGTGGGCAGTGGGACAATCTGAAGGGTGGCTATAGGGAATCAGCATTCAGGAGAATAAGGCGATTACAGCTCAGAGTTTGTATTTGGAATGAACAACCATAAAGTTGAAGGATCATGTGGGTTAGCCAGAAGATAGAGATTGAGCAGTCCATAGGCAATGCACACGAAGGGTATGCCTTCCATCTTACAGGGGAGGATAATGAAAGTGATGGTTTACATTAATCTGTCAAGAAATGACTATTTCCTTAGCAAGATGAAGAGATGGCAACAGGGAGCCTGGTTAATCAAGAAATGATTAAGAATCAAGCACATATTTGTCTCTAAAACCAGGCAATCTCCTATTTCAGTGTAACTACAGAAGCTGTCTTTGGTATAAACAGGAATGTCAGCTGTAACAGGACTAAATGCCACCCTCACTGAGCATCCTTTGTAGACCATCAAGCCAAGCCTCATTTCACTGCGTATCGGTAAAGCTCAGTCCTATTTGGCTAAGGAAATGAACTTCGGCTGAAAGTACAGAAGTCAAAGCCTATCACATCTTGGGTTATGCTCTTCATAACCCAAGATGTGGTTTATCATGGTTTATGTTTATCATGAAGTGTGACCCATTTGCAGCTGCCAAATACCAGCTATTATATTAAAGGGAGCCTGCAGAGTTAAGCCAGAGAGCAAACCTTGGTACTTTAACCTTCTCAACATTCCTGAAAGGTATGCAAGTGGAAAGTGTTGAGTGATGTGTGATTTGCCCTTGGGCTCAGTTCCATCCCTGAAAACTCCTTCACCAGCATTCCCCACACTCTTTCAAAGAAGGAGCACTGGGTATTTACTGTGTTGCTGCAGGTGCTCCAAACAGAATCAGCCCGAAGCAACAGCAACACTGGGATGTAAACATCACTCTCTTGGTTTAAAAATGTTGCCTCGGCACTATCAATCTGTGAACCGTCTTCCACTCCTGCCTCCTCAGGCAACTTCATGAGAAGTCCTTTACCTAATCATTTAGTCATCATTTCGAAATCTAAATCTCAGATTACACTTTCTTACTGTCACCTTTCCAATGTGTCACCAAGAACTCTTAGGGTCAAAACCCCCCACATGTTCCTTTCCACATCTTGCAGTGATTACTGTACATCTGTCTGTCACATTGTCTCCTAAAAGTATAAGAGCCTCTGTTGTACTTTTAATACTGTTTTTGGAGGTCAGTGCCCCATGACATATTGGTGGATATTTTTATGTGAACTGTCATGATGACTTTGGTTGTAACTTTGATGAATATGGTGTCACTTTTTTAAAAACAAAATTCAAGATCATCCTTCCCCCTCAGTGCTTTGTTTTAAACATTACGCACCATTATTCAATGATGTAGTGACCCAGTGTGTATGTGTGGTATATGCATGCATATATGTGTGTATGTAGGTGTGCTTACTTGTATGGGTGTGTGTATGAGTGTAGGCCAAAGGCTGACACTGTCTTCCTCAATCACTTCTCCACCATAATCTTTGAGTCAGGGTTTTCTCTCACTGAAGATGGAGCTCACTGTTTTAGTTAGACTGATTGGCCAGGGATGCCCAGGGATCTGTCTTTCTCTGCCCCCCAGAGCCAGGGGTACAGATGCCTACCACTATGCCCAGGTTTTGAGTGAATCATTTCCACAGGAAGCATATACCCACTGAGCCATTTCCCAGCCCTACAATGAACACTTAAAGAGCAAGTACTACAAGAGCTATTAGTGCATTTCCTCCAAAGTTTGGTCTTGTTATCTATATCAAAAGTTTAATATAAGAGTTTCAAAAGGAGTCTGAAGAAATAGCTCAGTGATTAAGAGCACTTGTTGCTCTTTCCAAGAATGTGGGTTCTCAGCACCCACATGGCAGCTAATAACTGTCTGTAACTCCAATTCCAGGGTATCCAATGGCCTCTTCTGGCCTCTGTGGGCATTGCATGCACATGGAGCACTTACAAGCAGACAAAACACTCATACACATAAAATGAATATAAATAAAAATTTCAACAGGGAAAATGCCATTCCCAAGAGAACAAAAAAAATTTTGAGATAAAAAGCAATCTTACTTTTTAATATATAAAGATACATACCTAGCACATGAAGATATACAATAGTATAAATACATCTGTGCTCTAAAATTTCATGGGGAAGATTAAAGTAATTTCTAGAAAAGGCTTATAAAGTAATCCTTAAGGCAATAATAAAACTTGTAAAACAGTAATTAAAAAGGTTGAAAAAGATTGTTTATCCATGTAAAAATAAATGAGAACACAGAAGCTCCCAATGCATTTGCTGGGACCCTTGAAATCTGTAGACGGCATGTCTCTAGGCTCTTTCTATCCCTAAGTATTCACTAACAGTTCAGCTTGCTCCAGAGGACAGAGTCCTGCTGGAACAGCACCTACCACATGTCAGTGTAACTGCCACTGGAGTCTAGCCTCTCACAACATGGCTCACTTCATGAGAACATTGCAATCTTCACTCATTCATCAAGCACTTAGTCGAATCCCTGTCATGAGAAGGGCGCTGGCCTCAGTCCTGAAGGTAAAGTGAGAAAAAGTCAAATGTAAGAACTTGGGCCTGTTTACACATCCTACCTGTGACAAAGCAGCCAAATATGGATAAATCATGAATCAAATAAGCTTTAAAACAGTAATGAAGAGTTGGCTTAGCGGATAACATGCTTGCCACACAAGAGTGGGAACAGGGGTTTGGGTCTCCAGAACCTACTTAAATGCATGATGGCCCATCTCTAATTCCAGAAATCAGAAGTTGGGGCAAGCTAGCTAGGGAAAGCTCTAGGTTCAACAGAGAGACCCTGCTTCAATGAGCAAAGTGGAAAGTGATCTAGGCCAACTCCCAATGTCAGTTTGGGGCATCCATATGCACACCCACACACATGCCCATTCATATGCAAACATACACACACAAAGTGGGTAAATAATATATGGGACAATCTATAAACATAGGCTTAGCGTCCCTTATCTGAAGCAGTGGGGGCCAGCAGAGTCTTCACTTTCTTCCCTGTTGCTGTGACAGAACACCCTTCCAAATGCAACTTAAGGGTTTATTGAGCTCACAATTCCAGGTAACGGTCCCTCATTTCTGGGAGGTGAAGGTGGCAGAGGCTTGAAGCAGCTGGTCACACAGCGTTCCAAGTGAGGCCAAGAGCAGCGAATTAAGGCATGCATGCCAGTGCTTGGCCCGCTTTCTCTGTTTTCATACGGTTCTGGATCCCAGTGAGGGAATGGCCTCGCACACAGTGAGCAGGTTTTTCCACTTACATTACGCAGTCAAGAGAATCCCCCGAGGGGTGCCCAGAGCCCCATCTCCCAGTTGATCCTAGATTGTTAAATTGACAGCACTGACTGTGATAGGCAGCATTTCATATTCTGGACTTATGAATTTTGGAATATTTGCATATATGTAATGCAATATTTTCAGAATGAGATGCAAACTTAATCGCAAAAGTCATTTGTTAAAAATTCACAGGATACTTCGTTAAATACGACATTTAGAGTGTGCCTGTGTTTTCACTGTGACGTAGCATGACGCCAGGTGTGGGATTTCCTCCTTGTGGCATAATTGGAGTTTGGAGCATTTGGGATTTGGAGGCTAGGCGTACAATCTGAATCTCATGAAAGCTCTGTGCAGAAAATACACCAGATGAGTAACAGAGAGGGTAAAGAAGAAACTTCTGGGAAGGGCAGATTCAGTGTCATTTAAGGGTGAGACTATTAGTGGATTGAGCAGGCTCCAGTGGATGGACCCACACCAAAGGGTGTTTGGGGACACAATCCTGACTCTCTCTCTCTCTCTCTCTCTCTCTCTCTCTCTCTCTCTCCCTCTCCCTCTCCCTCTCCCTCTCTATATATATGTGCTTGCGTGCGTGCATGCGCGCATGTGTGTGCGCAGAAATTTGATATCAAAATATCAAAATGTACTGTATGAAATTCGCAAAAACTAAAAAAAGAGAAAGCTCTGAGGAGGTGACGACTAGTTGAATGTAGAAGATGACAGGTGACAGCCACACAGTGGCTGGGAGGAGGCTCCAAGCCTGAGAAACAAACGCACAGCTCAAGGAAGCAGGTCTGTAGATGAAGGGAGGTGAATGCAGGTTCCAGCCAATGAGGAGGGCAGGAAAGTCACAGGGAAATCAGGCCAAAGAGAGAACTCATGCACTACCTTCTAAACCACAGTAAGGACGCCATTTGTCTACGCTCAGTAGAGAGTCAAGACCAGTGTTTAAGCAGGTTACGTAGGACTCAAACATGTGAAGAAAATCTCTGTGGCCATCCTGGGGAGGGACAATGGAAGGACAAAGGAGACAGGCCACAAGGCTATCTAGTGTTGGTGTTTCGAGTGAGAAAGGACAGAACAGGGAATGGACTGGTGTGGTCATAACAAGATGGAAGCAGGTGAGTAAGTATTAGCATTGTGAGCTAAGGGGAAGGACACAGGGAAAATCAGCTAGGTGGAGGTTGGTGTCACTCACCAAGAGGAATTTTATCTCGGTTTCACCCCTGACTCTGGTCATAGCCCGTCATACAAGCCTACTGTCAAGGAGAGCTAGGCCACCATTTATCTTCACTAGCATACATTCCAGAAAGGTAAGGCACCACCAGGTAGACCCATCAGGTGTGCTTCAGAAGCAGAGGGGTTGCTTAGCCCTAGATTCATTCCCCAGTACTTTCCACATCCCGCCCCCCAAAAAGAGAAAGAAATGTCTAGACTCAGCAAAAGCAGCCTGAGTCCTGTGGGCAAGGGAGCCTTTTTTTCTTAATGAACACAAAAAACAAAATCAAGTCCAATTATGATGATACAAGCCTGTAATCCCCACACTTGGGAAGTGGAGGCAGGAGGATTTCAAGTCGGAGGCCAGCATGGGCTACAATGAGTCGCTTACAAAACAAAACAACAACAGAGAACACAGCATGAGACAAGCAGAGAAGCCATCTATTCAGAAGGCCAGCCCGACAGCCTCTATCTTTGCAGGATCAGTGTAGGGCAATTCATCCACGTGATCATGGAAATGTATTTAAAAATGTATTGCTATGATTCTTCTTACTTTTATTTTATGATCACTTGTTCTAGACAGACTTTAATATACTGAGACAGGAACAGTGCTGGCAATGGGGATAAATGAATGTGGTGTAGCCAGATGGAAAATGGGCCTCTTTAATGCTTGATGACCTGAAAGTATACAGCAGTTTAAAAGTTGGACTGAAATCCAAAGGAGACCATGCAGAATGCATAACAACATAACAAAATAAGTCCTGTGGAGACGTAGACTTTGATATTAAGACTTAGAATCCCATCCAATATATGTATGCCTTCAATTTAAATGCCCTAAAGGTATACACTCTACTAGTGTGTTTATATTTGTAGTGGTCAATGTACCCAGTAATGACTTTGGTTAATAAAAATGCTTTCTTGACAGAACTGTGACACAGTATGTGAGTTTTGGGAACTGTGGGGGCAAAGAATCCTTACTTGTGAAAAGCTTCCCTCTTTATGGGACTGAACAGCAAAGAAAATGGTCATTTCCTAGAAGGAAGCAAAGTCCTTATTGGAAGACTGCAGTCCAAAATCAGTTTGCTCCAAGTATTTGGACATTTTGACCCCCGTTGGTGGTGTTGTTCATGTCACTGGTGGGCTTAGAGAGTTCTTAAGCCTTGACAGATCTGGAGTCACTCTTGCTTCCTGTGCCTGCTTAAAGATGTGAGAGCTTAGCTTCCGCTCATCGTCCTGCCACTTCCTGCCACCATGCTTCCCCTCCATGACACACTGTAATTCCCCTGGAAACATAAGCTCAAATAAACTCTTCCTTTTATAAGTTCCTTTGGTCATAGTGTTTCTATCACAGCAACAGAAAAGTCACTAATACATGAATGAACATGTACACATATGCACATACAATATTCAACACCCCCCCCCCCATCAACAGGGCTGTTGCTCTCCACATATCAACAGGGCCAAGAACAGGATCTGTTCAGAAACCATACAAAGAGGAAATGCTCAAATGTTTCCAAACTCCACCCAGTCTACAAATTCCAGCCCTGTGACACTTCCCTTCAATTCTGACCCAGGCTGCAAATGAACTCTTGTGGCTTAGGTGCATTTTATCAAACTGTGGATAAAATTACAGAATTTGTCATTTTCATTCAATTATGTGTTACAAAAGCTGCTGAGCTACATCCCAAGTAAGATGTTGAAAGAGCAACAGTGATTCCCCGTTGTTACAAAGTACCCTGGGCAGCATGAGGGTGGCTCTAACACACTCTCTTCCCCTCCTGCTTGCTGTGATGTTTTCTGAAGAGGCAAGATGAAGCATCCAGCCTTTTGCGTTTCTGCACCATCCACACAATTGCCATCTTCACCTGAAACGCTGTGTGTACGCCCTGTCATGTTTTTCCTCAACACCTAGTAAAGCAGTAGTTTTGAGATGATGAGATAAAAAGTAAATAAGATATGTGGCAAGAAAATGAGAAAAGCCCTTTTGCTGAAGGATGCTTTTAGCCATGCTGTGTGTATACAGGCACAGGGTAGTTATGTTCTCAGTTCAAACTCTGCAATTCACCACGGCATTTTTATTTTTTAAAAGGGAAACATAAAAAGAATATAACACTCTTATAATGCATTCACTGTTTAAGATTGCTAGACTGCATTTATAATCCAATTTGGGGCTTACACTGACCCTAGGGAAATACAGAGAAAACAACAGAACTTATACAAGGAAGATAATGGTACCATGGAGCCTGGGGTGCTCTCTGCCTCAAGCTGCCAGCCCTGTGTCCTACATGCTGGTGAGAGTGGGCTCCTTGTGCGCTCTGGGTCTTTTTTTTTTTTTTTTCTTCAGAGACAGTCACATTTTGCAGCCTAGACTGCCTTGAAATCACAATTGTCCTCCTTCAGCCTTCTCAGAGTTGGCTTTACAGGTGGGTGTGACTATGCCTGGCTTCAGGCTTGCATGCTCCGCCATTTGATGTCATTCTATTGATATTAAGACTTAGATGACACAGCACTGACACTAAAGCACCACCATCCTGAGGTCCCCTTCTCTACTCCAATATACCTATGTCCCCACCATGCCTTGATAATAGGGAACAATTTTGCAACATGCATTCCAGCCTGAGAAATGCTCAAAATGAGCCCACAAGGCTGGCTATGTCCCCACCAGACACTGGCTTCTAGAAGAAGCCTGACGAAAGGGCGATGAAAAATTGAGTAGGCTGCTAACCACCCAGCAGCTGTCAAAATACCTGAAAGCAAACCCTGAATCCATCACTCTGGAGTCCAGCCTTGGAAGACAAAAGAAAAATGAGGAGGAACCCAATAGTGGGATGCTTTTGGAAGCCCTTGTCAAGAAACTCCAATGGACTCTCATATGAACATTTAAAAATTGCCCTGATCTGACTTTTTTCTAGCTCCCTGTCTAGAACTTGTAATGCTAACTACTCTTGCCTTTACTTCTTCACATCTCCTATTCACCAGTTAAGGACTTTTTTTTCCCCTTAGAGAAAAGAGTTATGCAATTCGGGAGTCTTTCAGATAGACCCACTGAAGGGGTCCTCCAATTGCCTCACCCTGCGGTGAGAAACATCAAGAGACGCTGCTGTCTCAAACAAGATAGGTGAGGACACCTGAGGTTGTCCTCTGACCACGAAACCATACCCCGTCTGTCTGTCTGTCTCTCTCACGCACACTCATACACACACGCTTCTGAAAAACAGAGCGAAACTATGGTTACAAGAAATCTAGCAGTAAAAGAGTATAACTTTTCTGTCACTGGCCTTCCCTCCAGCTGCTTCTAATGAACCACACTCTGGCCTCATGTGAACTCACCAGAGAAAAGGAAAACCTGAATCTTGCTCCTTCTGCAAATTTCCACGCAAGGACATGGTATTTTTGCTTACACTGTCAACATGGCCCCAAGATTCCTGACACTGGGATTCCACCTCCACTTCCATATTCTATTGAAACTCTTCCTTCTCAGGCCAGCAAGAGCCTCTTCCCCAAACTTCAAAGCACTCCTAGTCTTTTTGTTTGTGTATATGCCTGGTTTGACTGCATGTATGTAAGTGCACCAGTGTGCACCCAGAAGAGGGCTTCAGGTCCTCTGGATCTGGAGCTACAGGTGGTTGTTAGCTGCCACGTGGGTGTTGGGAATGGAATCTGGATCCTCTGGAAGAGCAGTCAGTGCTCTTAACTTCTGAGCCATCTCTCCAGCCCCAGTTTGTCCTTTTTTCTTGTGTTACATGGGGGTTTCTCACTCATTCACTCCACAAACTAACTCCAAATTCACTTACTGTCCTAATCTCTCAACTAAAATACAGTTCTACAGAACATGAAAGCTTCTAGATGCTTCCAATTCAAGGCCCATAGTAGTTCACTTTTAATACTTTGTAAAGTTGACCAACCACGTTTAGTCCATATCAAATTCTAATTTAAATTTCCTAACTTTTATTAGTGATACCATCAACCTCAAATGCACTGCAATGTGGCCCATAACAATCTTCTAAAGTTTGTAGATCCTTAAAAGATATATAAGGGAAAAAGAGTTTTCTATGATCAAATAAGTTTGAGAAATGGGCCATCTTCAATGTTTGTGTTGGGTAGTAACTGAAACTCCGGGAAATCCAGCATGGAATGGCCACACATGAGGCTCCAGGTGGATACAAGATAGGCCAAGTGATCGCCCTGGGATCATCTGCTAGTGCTGTTCGTACATCCACCTCCTCCCAGATCCTGTTATTTGGCCTCATTGACTTGTCCTTGCAAAGCTCTCCTCTCCAGTCCTGCACTTAGCTCCCTACCTCAGACCCCGTTGCTTCTTGCTGAAGGCTTACAGCTGAGGTCTCCCTTTTATGCTCCTGAAACTTCAATCAGAAAAATAAGTTTCAGGCCAGTTTCATTTGTTTAAAATACACCTGAGAATCTTTTCACTCCGTGGTTCAAAACCTTCTTTCAAAGAATAAGAGTTGAAGTCTTTTCTAATGCATATTGATCCCTGCTCACTGCCCCCTTTCTTGCCTCAGCCCCATCAGGACCCCATGTCTCATCTACAATGGACCTTTGTCCCTACACCTCCTCCCACCCAGCTCCAATTCTTGCTGTTTTACTCTGCAAATCCATCGTCTTCCCCTTATCACCAGGGCTTCTCAGAGCCTCACCTGTTTGTCACAGCTCAGTAGCAATCCCACCCATCTTATGCAACTCCCTGATGCTTGCTTATAAATTATTACCAGTCCCTTGGAAATCCTAGAGCTGCTGACTTCAGAAACAGGCATGGAGAGCACACCAACGGTCTCATTCATATTTACGCCCCCAGCTGTACCTGATGCACATCTTGCTCAGAGAGGTCTAGAAATAATCTGGATAATGAATCAGGACTCTATTTTATTGACTTGCACATAGAAAAGGAAACATGCTTTTTCAATATTGGAAAGCCAGTCTGGGGGCAAGGGGAATGGAAAGCTGTGTGTTTTCTTCAGGTGCAAGTGTCCTTTAATACAGACTCATGTAAATTGGTTCAACTGATGCTCCGTGGGGAAACTATAAACACCAGGGTTGAGATAAACCATCAGACATAGTAATTTACACCGGTTCCCAGGGTACCAGCTGCTCCACAATTCCCTCTTGGTTTCAAGAGGAATCAGATGGTTCAAATGCCCAATAAAACTTTAATACTGAACTGAAGAACCAAGAATGGTATGGAAGTATTGGTTATTAGTAAGGACAGAAAGGGTAGGAGCGAGGCATGCAGACAAGACCCGCTCTCAGCCTTAGAACATCAAGACAGGTCTGCTAAGGAAAGCCAGGTGAGTTCAGAAACAAACCAGCAGCAGATACTAGGAAAAACCCCAATAAACACGTCAGAATTACTACCTCAACAACAGTTTTCACCTTTCTGGAAGCCAAGGAGTAAAACTATTGGCAAAAGATCACAGGGTCATTTTTAAAATCTGCTTTATTTTTATGTGTATTGATACGCCATTGTTTACTCTTTTCTGACCCTGTTTACAATTCTCATGTCCCAACTGCCCCCTAATGCTGCAGCTAGTATGACCCTTGTCCTTTTCTCTATAGAAGCAGTAAGGAAAGGCAGGAGCCCCCCGCCCCCTTTTTTTTCCAGTCCAGAGCCTCACCTATGCTAGGCAAGACATACTCTACCACCGTGTCACACTCTGAGCGCACAATTATTGAATTGTCATAGCAAGCTTTGCCACATGGTGATTGTATTACAGATTCTTGAAAATCTTGTGCATATAGAGAACATGAAGGAAACTGTGGCAGAATAAGCATGCGAGTTCAAATCCTGACTTTCCTTCTTCACTCGCTGTGTAGCTTTGAGCAAGTAACTTAACACGCTCCTCCCCAGGATTGGAATACTAGTAGTACCTGTTTCCTAAGTTATTATAAATATTAAATGAGAAACTATCTGTTACATGCTTAGAAAACTGTTTGGTCCGCTGGAGAGATGGCTCGGAGGTTAAGAACACTGGTTGTTCTTGCAGAAGAACCGGGTTCGAATCCCAGCACCCACATGGAAGCTAACAACTGTCCGTAACTCCAGTTCCAGGGGTCCAACAGCCTCTTCTAACCTCCGAGGGCATTGCACGACACAGGTGAACTTACCTACATTCAGGCAATACACGCATACACATAAAATAAAAATAAGAAAATTTGAAAAAAAGAAAACTGCTCAGTCATGGTAAGGCTGTTTTATAAAAATGTTTTAAGTAGAAAATCCAGTAATGTTAGTAAGTTCTTCAAGAACATAGAGCTAAATAAATGGTAGAATAAGCATGTGGGGAAGCAAGAGCCTATAAATAGACTGAGGGCAGGCAGGTGGGACCAGAGGCAGTATCCTCTAACCATGGGTCTGCCATGGGTTGAGCTGTATCTAAAACGTTCATATGCTGAACTCCTAACCCGGAGCTCCTTAGGATAGGGTCTTGATAGTGTGTTGTACTTTGAATATGAAATATACTTCAGAGACTCATTGGATGGGTCACTTTCTCAGGAAGTTCTACAAACTTTAGGAATGGGGTCTACCTGGAGGAAGTAGGTTATTGAGGACAGATTCTTGGGTATAAACGGTTCTTGAGCCCTTCCTGGCTCATCCTCCACTTACTGTCTACCAGGAAGAAAGCAGCCCTCTGTTGCATGGCCCTGTCATGGCCCCCTTTGCCATGACGTTCTTCTGCCCAAGCACATAGGGCCAAGCAACCATGGGCTGATGCCTGTGAAATCATGAACCTAAACAAACCTTTCCTCCTTTAAGTTGTTTATGACTGATATTTGTTAACAGCAATGACAAAAATAACTAACGAATGCAGGTTATTAAGTTAAAATGAGGTCATGAAACCTGGCACAATACCTTGAGTCCCAGCACTTGGGAGACAGAGGCAGGTGGATGACTGTGAGGTCAAGGCCAGCCTAGGACGGTCTACACAGCAAGTTCCAGGTTAGCTGGGGCTACATAGTGAGCCCCTGATTCAAAAAAATAATGAGGTCATAAAGGTAGGCCCCAATGCAAATGACTGGTATCATTACTGAAAGAGGAAATCTGGACTCCAGAGACACACAGAAGTTAGTTAACACCCTTTCAGATAACCTGGTGAATTGGGTCTGTGCTTTCCTAAGCTGTTCAAGGCAACAGAACAAAACAAGAAACAAACAGCAGTCAAGGCCTTGAAGAGAAGCACAGTGGGCTCAGCAGATTCCTCTGGGCTCCTGTTGGCCTTTCACTGACTCCCCAGCTGATGAGAAGTCACCCATGTTCACCTGATCATCCTGAAGAGTAGCCTCAGAGGCTCTCTATAAAATGATGCCTAGCCCATGACAGTACCCCTCACTTGGAAACAGCATCTTCCTTCTGCCAGCACACCAGGATATTTGCTAACTTACCATTACTGCACAGACTCATTGAGCCCCTGTAATGTAACACCTTCTATGACCTGGGCGCTGTGCTGGACATGTAAATATGCACAGTACTTACTTAAGGTCTTTAACACTTCACAATCAGATAAAATGTGTCCTCAAGTACAGTAAAATTGGGTAGAAAAAAGACTGAGTTGTGGAGGCCTTAAGTTGCATTTAAACTATTTAATTGGGTAGGTGGGACTGAAGAAATGGCTCAGAGGTTAAGAACACTCACTGGCTGCTTCTTGTAGAAGACCCGGGTTCGAGTCCTAGCATCCACATGGCAGCTAATAACCATCTGTAACTTTAGTTCCAGGGGAACTCAACACCCATTTCTGACCTCTGCGGACATTGCACAATACAGGCGCACTTACATACATGCAGGCAATACACTCATACACATAAAAATAAATACAATAGTAGCCAGGCATAGTGACACATGCCTTTGATCCCAGCACACGGGAGGCAGAGGCAGTCGGATCTCTGTGAGTTCAAGATCAGCCTGGTCTACATAATGAGTTCCAGGTCAGCTGGAATGACAGGGAGACATTGTCTTAAATAAATAAATAAATAAATAAATAAATGAATAAATAAATAAATAACCCTGTCTTAAAAAGACCAAAAAAAAAAACTATTTAATGGTCTCTACTTTTACTAATTGCCTGAAGAAACATGATCATATTTTCTGCACAAGAAGACTGATTATATTATTCAACCCTAGCTTATATGAAGAGTCAGGTTCAAACCAGACACGTACCCTGCCAGCACAGAGCCTTTGTGCTGCCTCTTGTTGTTTCTGTGTGCTCAGCCCATTGAGAGGACTAGCGTTGTCATCATCATGGAAGGTTGTAGCAGCAAACAGAACAGCTTGAATGTACTTAGACAAGAAAAGGAGCTATGCAGCCTTGTATATATAGACAATGTCTATATATAGCAGAACACTATTCTACATGATAAACCTTTGTCAATGATACTTCAGTAAAGCTGGAGGAAAGCCAAACAAGATAAATACTTTTGCAGTAATTGAAAAGAAAGAAAGAGAGAGAGAAAAAAAGGAAGAGAGGAGGGAGGGCTGGAGAGGAGAAAAGCACACAGATGCTGACAAAATCCAGACCCCATTGCAGAAGGGGTCCTGCAATGTCCACTGTTGGATCATTATTCAAGCTGGATGGAGGTGGAGGCAAATATACCGTAGGGACCTGCACCTGACTCACTGTTCGGCTTCTCCTAATTGTGGCCTTGTTCCTCAAGCAATCAGTGCTTTTCTTTCCCTTTTTCTTTCCTGGATGCTTGAAGATGTAAATCCAATCATGTCACTCTAGCTCAACACTTCTGGTCTAATGCCCTTATATTCATAATACAGTCCAAAGACTCTACCAGGTTACCAATTTCTACATGATCTTCAGCCTGCCAATGTTTCCCTGCCCCCCACCCCCTTCTCCTCTCTGACCTCATTCAGGATCCTGATCAAATATCACCTGGGCAGAGAATCCTTTTCTGATTTCAAGTCCTTCACACCCATCTTAATTTGTGCCATAGACTGAATGTATTCTCTTTCCAATTCAGATGTTGAAACTAAGTCTTCAGTGCAACAGTATTAGGGCATATACATTTAAGAGGTGATCAGGTCGTGAGGGCAGCATTATTGTGGGATTAATGCCTTTCTAAAAATGCTTGAGGGAGGGGGAGAGGGGAGGG
>NW_008360051.1:821209-821814 GCF_000622305.1 Nannospalax galili | reverse complement strand
TTTTTTTTGTCTTTTTGAGACAGGATCTCCCTGTAACCTCAGCTGACCAGTCACTCACTATGTAGACCAGGCTGGCCTCGATCTCACAGAGATTCACCTGCCTCTGCCTCTTGAGTGCTGGGATCAAAGGCGTGCACCAACACGCCTGGCTTGCTTTCTCACATTCTTGCCACGAAAGAACATGGCAACAAGGTGCCCTGAACAAAGCAGAGTTTGAGCCTTCAAACACAACCTGTTAGCACTTTGACCTCAGACTTTCCAGAATTTCTGTTCTCTACAAACTATCCAGGTGCATGCGTATTATCCTAGCTGTAGGAAGAGACGGAGACAATGTAGAATTCTTTTGTTTTATTGATTTGTGTTGTGTTTTGTTCCCTTGAGACGGTTTTATTATGCAGACCAGAGAGATCTTGAACTCAGGAATCTCTTGCCTCAGCCTCCCCAGTGCTAGGAGTATAGGCATACACAGCCATGCCCAACAATATGATTTTCATCATTTACTGCTATATTGCATTATAGATGCATAGACTTGTGTATGGCCCTTTTCTCCAACTATACAAGCCTTCCGAGGGTAGGGATTTTGTCTATCCCATTCTGGAAGAGGA
>NW_008360051.1:813090-821119 GCF_000622305.1 Nannospalax galili | reverse complement strand
GAAAGAAAGAAAGAAAGAAAGAAAGAAAGAAAGAAAGAAAGAAAGAAAGAAAGAAAGAAAGAAAAAGGAAGGCAGGAAGGAAGGAAGGAAGGAAGGAAGGAAGGAAGGAAGGAAGGAAGGAAGGAAGGAAGGAAAAGATCTATCTGCATTTCAGCCAAGAATCAGATGAGACATCTTATCTTATGCAGAAAGGGTCACAACCTGCATAACTTAACAAGCAAGCTGCTTTATAACTTATTTAAATCAACTAATCCCCAAAGATCCTGACTCATGGTGGGATAATCTGGAGAGATATATTTAGAGCTGGGTTTTGAAGGTGGTAGCAGGACTTGATATACCTCAAGTAAAGCAGAGTAACTGAAGTGAGAGGACAAGGATCCAAATAGGCTTGAAGAGGAGTAAAGTAGGTCACCTTGGCATAAAGATTATTTTGAGCGAAAGGCAAATGAAAATCAACGGATACAAGAAGAGTTCTCTGCCGTTCTTTCATGTGACTAAAACTAGGGCACTGACTGATTCTTGGGGTCCCCCCTCCCACTGTCCTATTCCAGGATCAGAAGAGCATCCCTAATTACTAGACATGGAGAGTTGGCAGTGAGATTGCAGAGCAGACCTTTCTAAAATAACCCATGCCCTCCATTAGGTTCCCCACCCTACTGTCTTCTCCATGATGCATCGCATCTTAAAGCCCAAACCCCCTTTTCTTTCCTGAAAATAGCATGTAAGCCCCCCCCCAATTATCCCACTTACTTGAATTTTACATTTTCATGTGGTATGTATATGGTGTGTGCATGCACATATGTTCACACGTGCATGGGCACATACATGTGTGGGTCTGAAGTTGGTGTCAGGAGTTTTTCTCAATTGCTTTCAATTCAGCTAGTCCAATGGAATCTCCTGTCTCCACCTGTAGGACCCTTGGGCTGGGTCTACAGGTGGGGCTCACATACCTAGCATTTATGTGGTTGCATGTGCTGGGGTTCTGAACTCTGGGTCCTTAGAGATGCATGGCAAGTGTTTTACTCACTGAGTCATCTCCCCAGCCCGGAGTTCGGCTTTTCTTTGGTGAACTCCTGTTCTCTGCTGTTCATCTGTGCTTCGTTGGTTTGATTCAGTCATTCTACACTCACCTAAGATGGTAAAGGTTTTCCTCCCTGACAAACTGTTTCAGCACCAACTCACATGCCTTTCTAGTTCATTCTGTTCAGTGCTTGGCCAGATCACAACTCAAGTACTTAACCTGGTATGTGCTGTGCTTTGTTAGAGCTCTATTTATACCACATTCTCACAGAAATAAGCAAGGTAAAGGGGAACGAAAACACATCACACAAGGACTTTGGTTCCATTAGGCCAGGAGAAAAACCTAAGGAAAAAGATGATCAAATATACTGTTAAGCCCCAGAGGGAACAGAACTGGGATCAAAGAATTGATGGTACAGCATGGCAGACCTCTGTCTTTATAACTCAGAAATAGTTGGCAGAGGGCACAGGCAGCCAGCCAAGAAAGGAGAGATGGCCTTTCTGGACGGCTGTGAAGTGGAACAGCAGATGTGTAACGGGCCTGGAATAATGCCAGAAGTCCTCAGTGTAAACACAAGTAGAGCCCAGGTGGTCTGAGACCTCACAGACCCAGCTACCACCCACCAGCTGTGGAGATTTTGCTGCCAATAGACAAATTTGGGCATCACTTCTCCATCAACAAAGCAAGGCGGATTAAACTGGTGGTGGGTCAACTCAGTTCCTTGGGGCCCAAGATTCTGAGAAGATGGCTCAGGAATATTCTAGTGGCAGTTGGAGATGGGAATCTGACTAAACCAGACTGTTGTAGACCTAAACTCTGTGACACTCCTTTCAATCTGCTAGAGCAACTGTGTTGTTTCTACTGATACATGTCATTTGGAAGGGGAAATGAGTAGTCTACTAAAAGGAGTGCTCTACTTAAAAAAACACCAGAAAAGACTGATACCTCTGTCACTTGTAAAACACTGTATGTTGATGTTTTACTTTTATTTTTGGAGTAACAAAGAATGTAAATAAAACTTGAAGTGTTACTGAAGACACGGCTCAGAGGGTGAAGTACTTGTCATGGAAGTGTGAAGGCCCGGGTTTGGATCCCAGAACTCATGTGAGGCTGGATGCATCTGTAACCCACAGTGAGATGGAAGGCAGGACAGGAGACTCCCCAGTAGCTCACAGGCCAGCTAGATTGGTATACACAGCAGCAGGCAAGAGACCCTGTGACAAACAAGGTGGAAGCTGAGGACCTTCGCCCTGCAATGGCCTCCGACCTCCACACACATGGCATGGCATGCACCCCCTACACACATGAACGGCATACACTTGGAGAAGAGCTGCTCAGAAGGCGATACATTGTGACATACATGACAAAGAAAGCCTTCTTAGGCCAGATCAGAGAGGGCTTCTAGGATTCTGATAGCAGACAGTACTTGTTCCAGCATAAATGTCTACTTAAAACTCACATGTAGAGTATGTAAATGCCACATTATGTAAATATTATTTCATAAAGGAAAATTCTGCATTTTTTTGATCCTGTATGGACATTAGTAGAGATGGGTCATCTAAATCTTTTCTATAGAATACTTCTATCCAATACTTGTGTTTTCCATAATGCTCAGTATTTACAACTGTGAATTCTTTCCCAGAAATGAATGCTAAATCTCTACTTAAATGTTTGTTAAATTTATCAGATGACTTATATAAACTCATTAAAATAAAATTAATTGCAATTATTTGGGCCAATGCATCTGCAGTAAACAGTACACTGCTGTCCAAAATACAGTAATTAAAATGTGCTCCTTGTATCACAAGAGATTGGTGAAGGTTCAAAGGTAAGATAATTCTCTTTTTTCTGAAGAACAATTTTGAGGGGAAGAAAAAAACCCTCATCATATATTCAGGCATGTGTGGTAATCTTTGGCAAATTCCTGTTTCTGAACGTTTACTTTCACACATTCTCTTTCTAAAGTGCAGATGGAAAAAAATAAACATGATTTATTTTTGTTCAGTTGTATAAGCTCCTTTGGCTGGGCATCTATGTGGAGTAGGAACTTAGGAATACTGTACAGACGCAAGAAGCTCTCATTGTTTTTCACCTGTTAAGGGGTTAAAAAAATACCAAATATGCTTTGGAAGCAATAATACAATTGGTAATAAATCACAGGTAAGTCAAGGATGATTAATCTAAACATATGTTCAAGGACAAATAATCTTTAAAGTTTTTTGTAATATGTATATATCATATATTTTTCTTATATATGATATGTATATATAAGAATTGGGTTTTGGAGACACAGTCTCCTTGTGGCCCCAGCTGGCCTAGAACTCTCTATATAGATCAGGCTGACCCTGACCTCACGGAGATTCATCTGCCTGGGCCTTCTGAGTGCTGGGATTTTTTTAAAGGTGTGCGCATTCACACCTGGACCAAAGTTTTCTAATTAAAAAAAATTATTACTAAACATAGGGAGGATAAATGTGACAATGATTAATAGGAGGGAAACAGTGAGGCTTTGCTTCTTTGAGTCTTTTTAAAAAAATGTATTTTTTACTTGAAAAAAATATGTTGTTCTGGGTTTTTTACTATAAGAACAAATCATTCCAGAGGACTATGGAGCATCTCTCAAAATGTCCTGTAACTGTGGTGAGTCACTTGTCCTCTTGATCAAGGAAGCCACAGAGACCCCACCAGATAGACTTGAACCAGTGTCCAGTCTACAAAGAGGAGGGTCAACACAGAGGAATCATTTCCTCCATGCTTCTAAGTGAAGCCAGCCACAGTCAAGCAGAACTTTGACTTATCTTCACATAGACAGAATTGGTAGAAGAAAGGAATCAGGGGCTCCTCCCAAGCCCGTGTAACCCCTGAGGAACAGATCCCCAAATAACCTTTAGAGTGAAAATAAATTGGTTAATCTGGGCCAACTGTATGGTCTTACACACCCAAAAGGAAAGTATAACCAAAGACTAAAGGGATCAGTATAATTCTTTAAGAGTCCATGTGTATAGCTAAAGGCTACATAACAAGAAACAATGCCAGATAGGAGACACCTTCCATTGAATTATTGGCCAGGGTGGTCCAAGAGACTCCCAGACAGTAACCCAGCATAGAACTGGGAAAATGATCAGCAGACCCCAACCTTATCTAAAGGAATGTTGGGAACTGATTGCTCCTAGATGAGGAAGAGCTGATCTTCCTAAAACAAGGAACTCTAGACAGGCTGACTAGTTTCAGCAGATGGACTAGCACTGGGGAACTGCAGGGGGCACTGATAACACAGTGGACAGTAACAGGGATAATAGAGAATATGAGCTCCAGTTGTGGGGGGTGGCTATGGGAGGGTGCCATTTGGGATGCGGGTATAAAGATGAATAAGATTGTTTGGGATGTTCTGTATGAAATACACACACACACACAAAATCAATCAATAAAAAAATAATAATAAAAAATAAAGAGGGTAACAATAAAAAAAAAAATGTTCTGGGCTTTGTACTACAAGAACAAATCATTCCAGAAAGTTGAAGTTTATACTTTCTTGTTAAAACTGCAGGATTGCCAAAGTATATTTGAAGTCATTTCTAAGATTTTACTTAAATTTGAAATTAAACAGAAGTTTCTAAACTTTTCTGCCAAAGAGGAGAAAGTTCTTAGCGTTCAACTAACCAACCATTATTGTTCATGAAATATAACTTAATTCACTACTTCCACTTTAACTTTTACTGCGTCTTGGTTAGATTTTCAAGGTCATTTGTACCTAACAGCTCTTATCTTTTAAAACATTCTTTCTAAAAACTATGACAGTCATTTATGAAATTCTCTCTTTACTCATTGTTTCAAAATTATCCACATATTACTCTCTAGATTCTTGTCGTGCTTAAAGTGTTTATCTTCTTCCCTAGGCTTGACCTGCATGACAAATACTAATGCTCTGGGCTCAGTGATGTTAGGAGCCCCCCAAATAAAACCAGATTTGCCTGCCTCTAAGTAGACCCCACCAATTCCGATGTGTGAGGAATGCTTGCACACAAGGATGAACATATTGAAGTTCTGGAGAAAGTAATCCAAAATCTAGTTGGTTGTTACTTGTTTTATTATTGTCAGATTAAGACAAGGGAGTGATTATTGGAAAGGAGTAGGGAGTTTAAGACTAGCCAAGAGAACTACTTTCCAACTAAGCAGCATTGTTGATCAGGTGGATTTTCACAGCTGTTTAATGCGCTGACTTGGCTTACTTATTGCCGATTCATCATGGTACCTCACCCCGTGTTTTCTATACACTACTACTATACTACATTATAGAATTTCCTTCACTAGGGATCTGGTTGGATCTACCAATGAGAACCATGTGTATGAGACCAAGAAGGCAGGAGAGAAACCATATTATTTCTCCTCCTCCAGCAGAAGGCAAGGGCATAGGCACCAACAGACAAGAGATTTCTAGGTTCCACTAAGCCAGCAGTACTTAATTCTGGTTCAAGAGCCCCTAGAAGTAACTCAGAGCCTCTTAGGGAGATCACAAGGTCAAAACCATTATAACTATTATAAGACATCATTAGCCTTTTTATGACCTTTCTTTCATGATCACACACTGGAATCTTCCAGAAGCTACATATAACTTAGGATGTCATATCAATTTCATGTCTTCAGGAATGTGTGCTTGTGGAGTCTGAGGGTTTACATTTTTCTGGGTTTTTGTTAATTTTTATTTATTTATTTTGAGACAGGGTCTTACTATGTAGACCAGACTGA
Organism: Nannospalax galili; assembly: GCF_000622305.1. NCBI lineage: Eukaryota > Metazoa > Chordata > Mammalia > Rodentia > Spalacidae > Nannospalax > Nannospalax galili. The sequence continues at coordinate 815,352 of NW_008360051.1, read as the reverse complement.
CCTCAGACTCACAGAGATCAATCTGCCTCTACCGTCTGAGTCCTGGGGTTAGCCAATCAGGTGCTGGAAGGTATAGAAGCAATAGACCTTCCGACTGTTCAATAATGTAAAGTGGTTACGAGACCAAAACGTGAGAGGAAGGCTTTTCAGGTTGTTTCCTAACCATTTCCTACCCTGGCTTCCGGTCGCTGAAATGGTCGGTGCTGGGTCTCAGCAGCTCTACCATCTTGAATCTTCAAAGGCTTCTGCTCCACTTGAGAACCTGCATCTTCCCATGACTTTATTCCTTCAGTGCCTTCAGGTTTTGTCACTTCCTGTTTCGCTGTATTTATATCACCTTCTTCCTGAAGTATTTAGCGTGGTTTTGTTTTCTTAACTAAATCATGAATAGGGTTGGTAGTCAATAGAGAGCACTATGAATTTGTTTTGGCCCTTAGAATTATGCCACGTGGAAAACACCTTCATTTCCACTACCAATTAGAAAAACCTCCGCTCAGACCATTGGCTTTGTGTTGATATTCTACTCTTGCCATTCTTCGGGTTCTAGAAAAGTTATTCTATGCAAAACATGCCATTTGCTCTCAGAGAAGGTGCAGAATTAACTACAAAAGCGTTACACGAATTCTACTATAGTTCTATACTGAAATGGAAATTGCCACCATAACAGTTTGTTCTAACACAGTATTTGTGTTTAAAGAAATATCAAGCTATTAAATAAATAAGCTTATTAATACAATACTTTTGATTGTAGGAAAATAAGATCAGAAGTTAAAAGTGTCATTAAAAATTACTGTTACCTTAGGGCTAGAAAGATAGCTTAGTGGTTAAGAGCACTGGCTGCTCTGGCAGAGGACCAGGGTTCGGTTCCCAGCACCCAGATGGTGTCTCATAACTGTCTGTAACTCCAGTACCAGGGGATCCAACACTTTCTTTTGGCCTCTATGGGCACCAGACATACACATGGTGCATATACATACAGGCAAAACATTCATATGCACAGGATAAAAATAAATTAAAAAAAATTATTGTTGCTGTACATTTATATAATTCTTAAGTTAAAAATAACTATAAACTCACAGACTCATCATCTCATTACAACTAGTGCTTGCAAAAGTAAGGGCTTTTCTTATTCTTTGTAGTTGTCTGGATAAAACCCAGGACCCATGAATGCTAATGAAATCCTCTACCACTGAGCTGCAGCCCCAGCCCCACAAGGGCTTTTGTTTTTACAAGTACTGGTAAGACCAGCATGTACTAGCACCTAAAGAGTCTTAGACAACCTTGCCATTCTGAGATAAACCAAAGCAATTCCAACACAGCTTTGGAGTAGCAGAATGACAGGTACTGGTCTGGTGTTCTTGCAGGGTTATGCTTGAATCACAACACCATGACCAAAATGGCTCTGCATAATGCTGAACTTGATGCTTAATCTATCACCTGGCTTCCACTAAAATTATTTCATGAGGAATACTGGGATGAAAGTTAGCATAATTTCACAAAACAGGAATTGGTATTTGTGGTCACAAATGTAATTACGTTAAGCTCCTGGTGCACCTAAAACAAATCTTGCTGTCTTCAACTCTTGGGGGCATGCTGCTCCACAGTCTTTCTTATCCATGTTGTATCTTTGTATCTATCTATAGTATGGGTACACTGCCTTGTACTTAAAGGGTTAGAAATATTAATGGGTTTTTTTTTTTTTTTTGAGATAGAGGCTCCTGTATCCCACACTGGCCTTGAACTTATTCAAGGAAGACTTTGAACTTCTTATCCTGTGTCCAAACTGAGATAACAGGTATGTGCCACCATTCATGTTTTATGCAGTGCTAGGGATCAATCCAAGGTTTCATGCATGCTAGGTAAGTACTCTACCAAATGAACCACATCTATCCACAGATTCCTAAGCTTTACCTCATCAGTGTGGAAATTATCACAATTGAGATAATGGTGCTGTAAAGCTACCCAGGTGCTAGAAGAAAGGGTTTCAAGGATTTTTTTCCCTTTTTTCCCTTTTTTTATATTGATTGATTTTTTTTTTGTATTTCACACAGAACATCCCAATGTTATTCATCTTTATACCTGCATCCCAAATGGCACCCTCCCATAGCCTCCCCTCCCCCACTGAAGCCTATACACTCTGTCATCCCTGTTACTGTCCACTGTGTTATCAGTGCCCCCAGCTGTTCCCCAGTGCTAGTCCATCTACTAAGTCTAGTCAGCCTGTCTAGAGTTCCTTATTTTAGGAAGATCAGCTCTTCCTCA
>NW_008360051.1:785292-812398 GCF_000622305.1 Nannospalax galili | reverse complement strand
ATAAGGTTAGTCCCACTAGTCTGGTACTTTTAATTACCATGTGCCATGTAGATAAAGCTTGGGTAAAAACCAAACATTCTCAAATAAACCTTGACTAGATATATATTATGTTCTTTGAGCTAGTTATATGTATAATTTGTCAGTAGGTTGTTGGAATAATATGGTTCACTCTGGTTTCTTAAAACTAGCTAGGCATTATTTATCTCATTGTCTAACCCTCTACCATGGTTTCCCCATTTTTCCCATTTCTCCCTTAATAATACCCTTCTCCTCTGGTCCCACCTCTGTTGAGCTCCCTCTTTCCCTTTATCCCCTAGTTTTCTTATATAACCCTCCCTCCCCACTCCCATTAAAAGAACTCCGTTTTCATCCACATCTCCCTTATTAACACTCATTTCCTACTGTTCTTCTCTTTCAGTATTCATCTTTATACCTGCATCCCAAATGGCACCCTCCCATAGCCTCCCCTCCCCCACTGAAGCCTATACTTTGTGTGTATTTCATACAGAACATCCCAAACAATCTTATTCATATATATACTCACATCCCAAGTGACACCCTCCCATATCCCTGCCCCACTGAAGCCCATATACTCTGTAATCCCTGTTACTGTTCACTGTAGTCAGTGACCCCAGCTGTTCCCCATTCATAAAAACAACATGGTGCTGGCACAAAAATAGACCCATAGATCACTGGAACAAAATTGAAGACCCAAATATGAGTACATGCAATTTCAGCCACCTGATATTTGACAAAGGGGCCAAGAACATTCACTGGAGGAAAGACAGCATGTTCAGCAAATGGTGCTGGCAAAACTATATCTCTACCTGTAGAAGAACGAAACTAAACCACTGTCTTTCACCTTGTACAAAAGTCAACTCTAAATGGATCAAAGACCTCAGTGTGCAGCCTTAAACTCTGAAACTGTTAGAAGAAAACATTGGCAATAACCTACAAGATATATGTATAGGAAAGGATTTTCTAAACCGGACTTCTATTGCTCAGGAAACAAGGTCATGAATCAACAAACGGGACCTCATTAAACTAAAAAGCTTCTGTACATCAAAGGAAGAAACTAAGGAAGTGAACATAAAATCCACAGAATGGGAGAAAATCTTCACCAGCGACACATCTGACAGAGGTTTAACATCCAGAACATGTAACGAACTCAAAAAACATTCAAGAAAGGAAGTAACCCAATTAAAAGATAGGCTAAGGAGCTGAACAGAGGGTTCTCAAAAGAAGAAATAAAGATGGCTAAGAAGCATCTTAAAAGGTGCTCAACATCATTAGCAATTAGGGAAATACAAATTAAAACCACTTTAAGATTTCATCTTATCCCAGTCAGACTGGCTAAGATCAAGAGAAAAAATTATAACAAATGTTGGAGAGGATGTGGGGAAAGGGGAACACTCATCCACCGCTGGTAGGGCTGCAAGCTGGTTCAACCCCTATGGAAACCAGTGTGGAGAACTTTAAAAAAACTACAAATGAACGTACCATTTGACCCAGTTATACCACTCCTTGGCATATACCCAAAGAACTTATCCTATTGCAGAGACACTTGTACAACCATGTTTATTACTGCTCTTTTCACAATTGTTAAGAGATGGAAGCAATCTAAGTGTCCCTCAACTGACAAGTGGATAATGACAATGTGGTTCATGTATACGATGGAGTTTTACTCAGCAGGAAAGAAAGATGAAATCATGAAATTTATAGGTAAATGGGAGGAACTAGAAACTGTTATACTAAGTGAAGTAACACAGAAAAACAAATGACACATGTTCTCCCTCATATGTGGATCCTAGCATCAAATCCTTATAAGTGAGTGTGTATCAAGGAGTTTGATGAAACTTCGGGGGCACCAGGTAGATCTATGATCATCTAAAATCGAATTCTTACCTCAAACAGAATACAGGTGGCACTGTTTCTTCTGCCCTTGGTTAGTTTTAAAGTCAAGGGAGAATTGTAGTAACAACATGTTGGATTATCAAAAAGAGTTTTTTGTTTTTTTTTTCTTTTCTCAAAGAATAGAGTCCTAACACCATTTTTAAAAAATTAATCTATACTTTTAAATGATAAATAATAGTATGGATCAGAAACATGTCCTTAGGAAGAAGCTTCCTAAGGGTTAACCTGTTGCATAGTCATTTTATTTCTTGACTTTTCAGATAAATAATCTGGTTATCTGGTTCCAGTTAATTTCCCTGCCTTTTACTCTTTCTTTATATTCCCTTTATTTTTTCTTTTCTTTATTCTTCTCTCTCTCTCTCTCTTTCTCTCTCTCCCTCTCCCTCTCCCTCTCCCTCTCCTTTCTCTCCCCTCCCCCCATTTTCTTGGCAGTGCTGTGGATTGATGGAACCCAGGCTCTAGAACAATATCTCCAGCTTATTTTGGCATTTTAAGGAGAAAAACATTTCTATTTACATATAAAGCTCTTTGTTAAACAAGGGTGGAAATGATCAGATGTTTTTGTTTCCTAGCATATATGTTTAGAGGTAAACCCACCATTTAACAGGAAATGTATTTTATGTTTAACCATATAAAAAGGCAGAAGTAGATGTTTTAGGTTGAGGTGAGAAATGTAGGGAAAGAGCTTGGGATCCACTTCAGACATCAGTAGAAAAGTGGCTTCATTCTAGACTCCTGAGCAAGTGTGCAAAGGTGGAGAAGACACACAAGCCTTTAGTGATGTACTCTGGATATCAAGAAATCTTGGAGTAAAGGAGCATCCACATAGAAACATAAATACAAAAGCATCTGACTAGACTCAAATATAAATGATAGATATTGTCTTAAAAGAATTCATCTGGTTGAATCATTTCATGCAAAGTATGATTTTTAAACTCTATTTGGTAGTATATACTTACACACTCTCCCCAGCTCATTTGCATGTCAGAATTACTTCCATTCCTCTAATATTTTCTTCTGGGGAACATGTCTCAACAACATAAATCTCAAGTCAGATCACATCATTTTATCCAGTTGCTTGTGGAAACACTGAATCATTGTGAGACACTTAGAATTTAAACTAGAATGCTTAAAAAATTCTTAAATGCAACTCTAGTTAAAATGAATAAAAATCAATGCCTTCCACTCCCTCCACACACTACTCAAGTACAGAATGTGTTTTGCAGGAATGACTAAGAAGTTCTTAGACAATTTACGCACCTGCACTTAAACCTAATTATTTTAGAGTATCCCTGATACCTGTTGACTTTGTAAGGCAGGATAGAAAGCGAAAATTAAGGGGACATGAGAAGGGAGAGGAGATGAGAATCAAGAATTCCAGCACAATTAATAGCATCTCTTACGAAGGCTTCCTACATAAAGACACTCTTTCTTTTATATAAAGATACTTTCAAATAAGAATAGCAATGAGCCACACTCGGGTTTCTAGTAGATATAACTTAGCCTAAGACCTTACTCCTTTTCCAGAGATTCTCTAGGAATCTCACAAACAAAACTACAACCCTTTGTTGACAATAAAAGCATCTTGGCTTCCTTTGAAACCCTTCTGACCGAGGGCTTTATCGTATCAATTATAAGCCCATCCAGTACACGTCAGGAACCCATTGACATGTAACTTCAGAAAACAGCAAAATGGTATGTGTGGTTATTGCTAACATAATTAAGCAGCATCCTTTTTCTTGATGTGCTTTCAATTCTATTCTTATGCCTTGTGCTTGCCCTGGGTGCCTCTTTCCTATAAATCCCGTACGTAATCTATGTTCTTAGATGATTCAAGGAGCTCTAGTGCTGCTTCACACAAAAATCAAGAATCCTATCTTCACCTAAGTACAGGTTTACGGAGTCGGGGACCTTCCCAGACTGCTGCAGACAGCTGCAGTGTGTTTTTGCTGCACCCTGACAATTACACATTTCCCATTTAGAGAATCCAGTTCTTCTCCTTTACTATTTTTGATAATAAGACTCTTTTTTAACATCCTAGTTTTCTGCTAAGTAAATAAATACAGTCACATGCCACTAACCATGGGGACACCTTCTGAGAAGTTCATTAAGCAGATATACACATCAACTACTCAATGTGGCCTCCTGACACAATCTATAGACATTGTAATGTAACACGTGTAGATAATGCAAGCATAAGTGAATTGTGTTTTACTTTACTTTTTTTTTTAGTAAGTGGAAGTTCACTCTAAATCAACAATAAAAAGTTTAGAAAGCTAATACACTATCAAATATTATGTATTTGTTGTATGTAGTTGTTTGAACTATATTTCAATAAGATGTCAGCACAGTATGTTTACATGCATTAGCATGACACCATGACAACGTAATGGATATAATGCCACTAGGAATTTTCTGCTCCATTATAGTCTTGGGGTCCACTGTGGTACATGCAGTCTGCTACCTGACCAAATTGTTATGTGATGTGTGACTATCGTTATAAAATAGAAGATTGTTCCAAAATTCAGATGATATAAATTCAGATTTAACCCCCAGGGAGGGGAGGTAGAGGTGGACGCCAAGGGCTCACTGGCCATGTTTTTAAAAGTCTCAGTCTCACTAAAGCAAGAACTCCTACTGTTAGCATGAATAACCAAGATTGCAGTGGAGTCTCTAGCCAGCACAATGATGCAAGACAAAACCCAACACTGAAAAGGATGCATTTTTCATTAGTCACATATAATTGGCCCATTTGTAAATGGCAGAAAACTTAAGAATCTACTGAAAAGTTTTGAGCATTTAATAACCTTAGAAATAATGAAAAATACAAAGAGTTGCAGGAAAAATGCCTAGGGTCAAGGCTAAAGACATGGATATTTTAGGGACAGGGGTGCTAGCAATCAAATGCAGGGCACCGCCTACCTGGTGGGCAAATGCTCTGCTACCAAAAGTTTTCTGACGTTCATCAAAGTGGTTTTTATAGGAAAAATTATAAAATATTCATGAGCAAAACTAATGAAAAAACATTTCTTATTCATGAATAAAATGACTCAGTGTTATAACAAAGGTATTTTTCCTTAATTGATCTACAAACAATATAATGCCAAAATCTCAGAACACTATGGTAAAAAGATCCTCCTTCCTTCCTTCCTTCCTTCCTTCCTTCCTTCCTTCCTTCCTTCTCCCCGCCCCCCAATATGGTTGAATTTCAAATATGGCATGTAAAATTTAAATAGGATATAAATGTATAAGCTGTCAGTTCTGTCCTGAAAAAACAGTGGGCTTGATAAGAACAGGAGGCAGAAATTGCTTAGGCACTTTAGGGTAAAAAGATCCTAAAAGTAAAGTGACCAGTTTCTTTCTTGGCTAAGAGCTGGAAATGCCATTGGGCCTGCCAGTACACTTGTTCTTGTCTAAAGCCAGAGAAGCCAGAATTCTCTAAGCTAAAGATGAGTCTGGGTCCACCATAGCTAGAGGCTGGAGATGTCAGAAAGAGGGGTCTGTTTTTCATTATCTCTTTTCCCTAAAGGAGTGCCCCATTCCAGGAAACTACACTGAGGGACTTGGGCACCTGGCATGGGAACTGGACTGAGTAGCTCTACTCCACCTCCCCTCCTTTCTCCACTAAAGCCTTATTAACTCCAGGGCAGTGAGGTTCAGTGGTCCCCACTCTTGGGGACCTCTCCTAAGCTCCCTATAATAAAATACTCCTTTCTAAAACTCACCCTCTGTGGCCCATGAATTTCATTCTTTGAATTCACCAGACAAGAACCCCAAAGTATCTGACTTGAGGTAGCTTTGGTGGCCATTGAGTTTCTAGGCCCCTAGTCTCTCAAGCTAAGCACAACAGAGCCAAGAAAGGCTTCATTGCTCTCAAAGACAACACTGTAGTCCTGTATCAGTCTGACATATCTAACTATATCAGTATTTAAAAATTCCAGACATTCATTTGTAAAACTCTCTCTCTCTCTCTCTCTGGATGAAACTCAACTGATTTACAGTCTGTGGTGGTTTAAGTGAGAAAGGGCCCCCATAGACTCATGTATTTAAACACACTTGGTTCCTAGCTGGTGGTGCTGTTTGGAGAGGTTATGGAACCCTTAAGAGGTGCAGCCTTCTTAGAGGAAGCAAGTCACTAGGGATGGGCTTCGAGGGTTTATAGTCTTGCCCCCTTCTGTTCTTTCTCTCTCTGTCTCCTGTGTGTGGATGAAAATGTGATCACCCAGCTTCCTGCTCCTCCCACCTTTCACAATGCCTCCCTTGCCATTATGAACTCTATCACTTAGGAACCATAAGCTAAAAAACCCCCCTTTTCTTCCTTAAGTTGCTGTTGGTCATGTTATCACAGCAACAGGAAAGTAACTAATATATAGGCTCAACAAAAGAACAGCTCTTCAGAAACTCAGCTGGAATGAACCCTTCTCTGTGGCAAATGACAGAAGGCCTTGGCAGCTGCCCGTGACGAGCCTGGCCATGAGGAGGAATTCTTTCTACTCTAGAGAGCCCCTTTCCTCACTCCCAGCAGCTCAGATGTGGGTCTTATTGTCGTCCTTTCACCTGTGTTCTAGTATATCAAGGAAGAGGTAGACCCCACTGTATCAAACAGAAACTATTCTGGAAAGATCTCTTTATATTACCTCTACCTGAAGCCATTCAGTAACGTTTTTTCACTAAAGAATGTACTAGAGCCAGGGATGTATTTCAGTTCACAGAGTACTTGCTCAGCATGCATGAGGCCCTGAGTGGATCTCTAGCAATGTAAAAACCAGGCATGGTGGTACATGCTCACTTGGAGGTGGAGGCAGGAGGATCAGTTTGTTCATGGTCAGCCTTGGCTACATACTTTGTTTGAGGCCAGAATGGACTACATGAGACCTTGCTTCAAACAAACAAATAAGAATGCACTAAAGAAATGAAAAGCCAGTCGACAAATCACTCACTAAACTGGATATGGAAAGAAGAGGGAGTAAATGAACCATATGTCCCTCTAAGGTCACATGTAGTGGAGACAAACTATAACTTCATTATTTTGAAAAATTATAAGATGACAAAATATGATTCTATCCAGAGTTCTAGGATTCATTCACACAGTCCCTGTTGCTTAGCAGATCCTATGATCTTTTTGGTCTTCAATTACACACTAAGCCTTTAAAAGGAATTAAATTCCAAGCATGAAGACAGGTCTCAGTCCTAATTACTGCAAGTTGTGTTAAGGAGAGAAGGAAATTATGGCATGATAAGGGCTGGGATGAAGCACAAACTAGTTTTCTGGGGATGGGAGTTACTAAGGAATAAGAGCCGGTGGGTGGTGGGACAGAGCCACAAACCACTGGAAAACAGAGAACACAGATTCTGAGCACAGGGATCCTGTCAGTGGAATCTTGAAACTTTGGGGAGGATAAAAGTCATTTTGCTGCAAACATTTAACATTTCATTTATTTGTTGAATAAGCCAGAAAGGTTTTCAGGTAATCCAGAGGGACACATGAGCTTATCCTTCCTTCTGTGACCCACAGGCAGTCCGGATGCCCTCTGTACAGTTAATTGGCACTGGAGTTATGTGCATCAAATGGACAATCTAGGCAAGGATAAACAGGATAACCTTGGCAATTACATTTTCTGTGAGGTAACACAAAGCAACTCAGAAACCCACAAACTAGTAAGCCAGTATAGGCATGTGGCCAGGCAAAACCACACAAAAGATCAGCTTCCACTATCTGCTCAACTTGTTAAACTGGAGAGGATGTTTCCCTTTGATTTAGTTTCATACAGACTGTTTTAAAAATTCTCAAAAACAAAACACTAAAATCCTAATCATTGACAAGTGTTTAAACTAGAACACAACTAACAGCTATAGCACATGAAACTATTTAGAGTATTGTATATTTGCCCAAACGCCGCTTCCAACTAGACTAAACACTATAGCTGAAACCAAAACTCAGAATGCATGTGGTAATCTCTTCAAGCATCTGAGCACAAAGGAAAACACTCCACATACTTAGGGCAACAACCCATAGCCCTTTGGCGTCATCCATTCTAACTCGAAGATGGCTGGATTACTACCAAGAGTGTCGCATAGCTTGTATATTGTGGAGAGATCTTTGAATATCCCAGGAAAACAAGCCAACATGCGTGACTCTAAGCTGGCCATGTCACCAGAGAAAGTCCACAGATGCATCATATATTCAAAGGTATTCATGAGCCAAGAAATGACAAAGAGCCACTGATTTTTTTTTTAATTCTGCTAAAAAGGTGTAATGTGTGTGCTACTACAATGCACATTTTCCAAACAAGAGAACAACATGTGCGTTTTGGAGAAATGTAAAAAAAAAAATTTTTTTTTTTGGTCTTTTTGAGACAGCATCTCCCTGTAGCCCCAGCTGTCCTGGAACTCACTGTGTAGACCAGGCTGGCCTTGAACTCACAGAAATCTGCCTGCCTCTGCCTCCCAAGCGCTGGGATTGAAGGCGTGCACCACCATGCCTGGCTGTAAGATTATAGTATGATTCTTATTTTATCAAACTCCAATTGTTAATTTTTAGTTTATTATTAGTGTGTATGTATGTAGGTGTGTGTATGTATGTATGTATGTATGTATGTTAGAGAGAGAGAGAGAGAGAAGAGAGAGAGAAGAGAGAGAAGAGAGAGAAGAGAGAGAAGAGAGAGAAAGAGCCAGAGCCACAAACACGTGTGGAGCAGAGGACAATGTGACAGAGTTCAGGAGTCTGTTTTCTCCTTCCACTGGGAGTTCCAGGCATTGGACTCAGGTCTTCACGTGTGTGCAGATGCTCAGAGCCACCTTGCTGGCCCCCAAATTGATAGCTTTTCTTGGACCACAATCCACAAAGAGGAAGGTATATTTGCTAATGTCAAGGCATTTTATATACATTTATATCTAGGGGAAAATACTATTTAAAATTCTCTTAAGATACATTTCCTGCATTTACCAAACTATCAATAGGATAATATTCAAAACAGCTTTAATTCCCAGAATATTAGATTTTATTTATTTATTTTAGTTAACACTTTTTACTGAATTTTGTGATTTTCATACAATATAATTTGATGGTATTTAGATCCCCTCCCCTATCTGCACCTCTCCTTATTGCCCCTGATCAATTTAACAAACCCCATTATACATATAATAAGACCTACAGAGTCTAATCTGTGTCCCCAAATGTCCTTCAGTGTGGGTCCATCCACTGGAGCATGGTTAAGAGAGAGTCCATCCTTGAATGAGATGGTCTTTCCTCCTCCCAGCAGTCATCAGTTGCCAAAATTTCCTTAGGCTGGGTTTTTGAGACAGAGTTTCACTATGCACCCAGGCTGGCCTGGGACTCACTATGTAGACCAGGTGTTTAGGAGACATTTAGAGTATCATTTTGAGGCATAAATGAGACTGTTTTAAACAACTCTTTCCAGCTCTTGTATTTCCAGGAACTCAATTCCCAATGGAGAGGGTCAAACTTAAATAAAATTAACTTGTATACTGAGGATGGTTATGCAAGCACAGGTGAGGCTTCCTCTACCAGACTATGTTGGTTAATTTGGGGTCGACTTGATTGCATCAAGGGGTGATCAGATTAAATAGCATTTTCGGTACAGGTATGTGTATGAAGATGGTGCAGCTACAGTTAGATTTTGAGTTTGTGGATTCACTCTCCCAACTGTGCATAAGTACTGTCCAATTTGTTTTGGGGTACTGAGAGAATAGAAAAGAGAAGAATAATTTTCTCTTCTTTAAAAGTATTTGCCTAGTTGAGCTGAACTGGACACGGGTGTTTTCCTATACTTAGACAGGGATTTATACCATTAGCTGGTTCTCTGGCTTTTGAATTCTGGCTGGTATTATTCATGGGTGAACAGTTTAAGGATGGCAGATCAGGGAACTTCTTAGCTTCTGTAATCATATGAACCAATCCTCTCTCTCCCTCTCCCTCTCACTCTCCCTCTGCATCTCTTTATGTCACATTGATTTTGTTCCCCAGAGAACCCTGACTCATACACAGACTCATACTTGAAGAATGGGTTTGGTTTTGTTTCAACAGATTAATGCTGGAGAATTCATTTGTTAGGGTATTGAGTTTAAATGAAACATTTCAGATTTGAATATGTTCTTTTCCCTGACTTTTTGATTCTTTGCCTAACAGGGCATTCAGTCATCTGTCTCCTATGAAATGCCAACTCAAAGCTTTACCATGTGGTAAAATGGATGCAGAACACACAGTAGTTCCTAATCTTAGCACCCCACAGAGAATGTGTGACATGGGCCTCAGTGTCACCTGGTTCTGGTACTCATTTAATTTTGCTTTTCATTTTATTTATTTATGTGGGGTGCAGTGCATGCCTGACACCATGCATATGTGCAGGTCAGAAGACAACTTGCAGGAGTCCATTCCTTCCTTTTACCATGTAGGTCCCATGGATTGAACTCAGGTCATGAGGCATTTGATGACAGGTGTCTTTATTTAACAAGCTATCTCACTGGCACTATTCTATTTAAAAATTAAAAAAAAATTTTATGTGTATGAACATATTGCTTGCATGTATGTAAGTGTACCAGTATTGTGAAATGCCCGTGGAGGTCAAAAGAGGGCGATGGATCCTCTGGAACTGTAGTTACGGATGGTTGTTAGCTGCCATGTAGATGCTGGGAATGGAACCTAGGTCCTCTGCAAGAGCAGCCAGTGCTCCTAACCACTGAACCATCTCTCCAGCCCCTATTTAATTTCTTTTTAAAATTGAAACAAGGTCTTATGTATTCCAGACTGGCCTTGAACTTGCTATGTATTAAAGAAAACCTTGAACTCTTGCTGTTCCTGCGTTCACCTCCAGAGTACTGAGATTATGGGTGTGTGCACCAGACCTGGTTTACACAGGGCTAGGGATGGAACCCAGGTCTTCATGAATGCTAAGAAAGTATTATTCTCAGTCCATGCCCTCATTTTAAATTAAGGGGTTGAATAAGATGATACTTTATATGACTACAACATTACTATTCAAGTTTTCTCTTAGACCACAGCCAAGGCTGAATGATTTTATGTCCCCTAGATTATCACACACCACCACATGGTAGATGACCCTTGCAAATGTGTTCAGTGAAGAATACATTCATTCAGAGTGTGGAGAACTTGTCTATTCAACGGAGGTCCATACTCCTTTCTGTGCATCCATTGTATGACCTATTATTGTGTCACAAATTGAAGTAGGGTTTGTATACTTGGGGAAGCAGTGCTCACTTGTGTATGGTGGCATTCTTTATCTGCTAGCCATTACCAACCATCTCCTTTGGCTCAACGTGTGTGACACTGAGTTCCTTATAAAAGAACATGTAGGGGCTGGAGAGACGGCTCAGTGGTTAAGAGTACTGACTGCTCTTGCAGAGGTCCTGGGTTTGATTCCCAACACCCACATGGCAGCTAACAACCATCCATAACTCCAGTTCCAGAGGATCCAATGCCTCCTTCTGACCTCAGTGGGCACTGCACAACATGGGTGCACTTACATACATGTAGGCAATACACTCATACACTGAAAATAAAAATAATATTAAAAAATTTAAAAAGACCAAAAATAAAAATAAAAAAATAAAAGAACATGTAACTCAACTCTTGTCTGTAAGGAATCTAAGTTGATTTAAATGCTGGATAGCAATTGGCTCTGTAAATATTTTATTCAAAAATGACTGCAGTTCCTCTTAGGAGGAAAGATAGTAATTTCTTTAAAGATTATTTTTTGATAAGTTCATAAATAAGCACTTTATTTACATCATTTTCACCCCCCGTCCCCCATGTTCTCTCAATTTCCTGACCTCTTCTTTAATTATTCTTGTTACATTCTTGTTATATAAATATTATACACACACACACACACACACACACACACACACACACAACCTACTGAGTCCAGTTAGTGGTGCTAGCATGTACATAAGTTTACTGCTGACCACTTGGGATTGGATAAAGTATCATGGACCTCGTTTCTGGAGAAAACCGATTCTCCCTCTCTCAGCAGCCATTGATTGCTGTAGCTCATCTAACTAATGGTAAGACCTTGTAAGATTTCCCATATCCATGTTGGTATGTCAGTTGGTGTTGTCATTATATAGGTCTTGATTAAGCAGACATCCTGGTCCTCTGGCTCTTAGAATCCTTCTACTCCTTCTTCCGTGATGTTTCCTGAGCCTTAGGTGTAGAGGTTACATCTTAGATGTATCAATTGGGGCTGGGCATCCTATGGTCACTTTTTCTCTGCATTTTGAGCAGCTGTGGCTTTCTATAATCATCTCTATCTGTTGACAAAAAGAGCTTCTTTGATAAGAAGAAACTTATTTGTAGGTTTTGAGAATATCGTTAGAAATTGTATTGGCTTAGGGAAATGGCCGCAGGAGATTTCACTCTAGGGTCTACAGCCTCTCAGATGTGGGTATTTGGTATCTTCCAGACGTGATAGGGAAGCTGTATCCATGACATCTAAACAATCATTAATAGTTTAACAATCCAGAGGATAAATGAAGAATAGCAAGAGCCAGACTGTCTACAGTCTTGTCTAGCCTCTTCCCCAATTCACTTCCTGCTGTGTCTGGGGAGAGCAGGAACATGGTTTTGGTCTCAGACATAAAAATAAGTGACAATTATTTTTTAAAGTAATGGGTGTTAATCTTGCAAAAAAATATCAGTACAGAGAATATTTGATAGGAAATCACTAGGATATAAATAATTTTGATAGTTAATGGTATGATTCATCTTCCTTTCTAAAAACAGGGTTTAGGTTTAAGCCATAAATATTTCTTTTAAAATCATCATGACAGTAGTTTCCTAATCTTCCTTTATAACAGGTTCTCATCTTAAACTAGCTAGTAGTGAAACAGAACTTTCATTTTTGTCTGCTGTAATTTTTAGACTGTTTTTCTCATCTTTTTTCCTCAGAAACAGATAACAGTGAAGTTTCTCTGAAACCGTGATTCGTTCAGTCTTCTCCCCCTGCACTCCTCAGAAGCCTTTACTCAGCATTCTTCACGTAATCTAATTCCTGGATAGTTCATTTTTTCCACTTCTGTACAGGAAGAGTGCCACTACAACACTTTATGCGCATCTCTCTCAGATCTCCATTTAACCAAGAATAGGATATGCATATGTTCAGATCGCTTTCTTTCACAACTTATTAAACTCAGGAAATTTTAGCTCTGGAAATGCAGTGTACGCCAGTGAAATTTCCTTTTAAAAATGTTGCAGAGGTGGGCTAGGGAGCTGTTTCAGCTGCTAAAATGTCTGCTGCGTAAACATAAGGCAAGAAGGTTGGCTCCCTTTCACCCATGTGAAAGGCTGCCTGTGGCGGCATGTACCTGTAATCCCAGTTCTGGGGAGGCGAAGACAGGAGGATTCCGGTGGCTCACCCCGCCAGCCAGTTTAACTTTAGAGGCGAGCTCCAAGTTTCACTGAGAGACCTTATCTCAAATACACTCAAGTGCAGATCATCCTGAGAATCAATATCCTATGTGGCCTCTACACACGTGTGCATATGCACTTCTACCTTCACATATAAACATTGGCCCCTAATCTCCCACATCACACTGCCAAAATGGTTCAGAAGGTAAAAACAATACATTACCTGAAGATAAATTGAGAGTTCAGTGAGACTTAAGCAGAAAAGCCACCTTTGCTGGGCACCTCGGTCAGCAGAAGCACAATGCTGATTAGTAAGCCTCTGTCCCCACAGAGAAAGTCCCATAACAGTGGGACATCTCTGATCCACAGTGCCCTCTGTGCTTTCCCTAGCTTTCTAATTCTGAGCTCTACCTGCTTGATGTCCTTGGAGTCATGGCTCCCATAACAAGGCTGTTAGGCTCACACTTGTCATATTGCTCAGTCCAGTGACACATTCCTGCATCGCTAGACCATGACCTCTTGAGGGAAAAAAAACCTCATCTAAGCTTGCCTCTCCAAGTTCTATGCAGTAGCACAATACCACTCATCCGATGTTTGGGAATAAATTCTACTCTCTGAGTTCCAACATTTTTCATGTAGCTGTGGTGGTGCAAAGTTAAGGAGACCAATTGAGAAGACTATGTTAAACCCTGTAAGGGTTTTCATGCTGATTCCTGTTCATATCTGCTTGGGAAAAGCCAGGGAAGAACTCAGTATTTATAGTTATGTTTACAAGGATGCACAAAGATGTTAAGCCACAGCTCTTTAACAGATTGAGAAGAAAAAGCTCCAGTCACAAAGTTTATAATAATCCTTCCCCAATCCATTTATGGTTTTGAAATAGTCAGAAGTTTCTGTTATGATAGCAGTCCTTATAAGGGTTCTTAACCAACAGTACAGGTTTTTTTTTTGCCTGTGTGCGTGCGTGTGTGTGTGTGGTGTGAATGCAAGTATATGTGTGGGTGCACATGTATGTGCAGGTATATATTTGTGTGCATGTGTGTGAGGGTGCATGTACATACGAGTGCCCCTGAATGTGAAGGCCTAAGGGTTGACATCGAGAGCTTTCTTTGATCGGAGACAAGGTCTCTCAATTGAGAACACAGCTTGCTGATGCAGTCAATCTAGCTAGCTTGCTCTGGGAATTGTCTCTACCTCCCCAGTACTAGAATGACAGGCAGGCTGCCATGCATCCCTGCATTACAAGGGTTCTTGGGCTCCAAACTGTGGCCACACTTGCACAGCAAGTGCTTTGCCTGTGGAGTCATCTTCCAAGGCAAGTGTACAGTTTTTAACATGGGAAACCACAGTCCTGAATATCCTTTAATAAAACTCATAAATGCACTGTAAGAGACCACTAAATTAGACAAAGCACAGGGTTGTTTTTAAAATATGTGACTCTTGTTCATAAGAAACTTAAAACACACTCAATAGGCAAAATGCAAAGATAAACATAACCTTAAAGACATATAGAGCAATATAAAAGATTATTCCCATAATATTCCGGTGCCACTCAGAAAGCAGCCACAGGGAAGAGCAAGAATATTAAACCAAGTTGATAACTGGGAGAAGAATTGCTCCATGCGACAAAGTACAACAAACATTGTTAGTCTCAAGGGACTCAGTTATAGGTCAAGAGACCATAAATGTGCCTTGTTCATAGGAATGGGAAGGGTTGCAATCTGAGCTGTCACAGTGGGTCACCGTGGGATACAGTGGAGATGTCCATGCTAGCCAGGTCTTCATGTCTGTCCAGTGCACTCAGTTCTTCAGTTATTAGATGTTATAAATCAGCCTGACAGCACTCATCATCAAATTAGAAACAAGGAATGCTATCAGGATAGTAACCATATAAAGTCCATATGACAGCAGTACTTAGAGGGAACAAAGATGTTGGCTTTACGACTTCTCAGACAAGCTCTCCATTGGAAACCAGGCTCTGTGATGGGAGGCATCATGAAGCCCAGTTCCTGTGCCCATTCAGAGAGCCCCAGGATAGAGGAAGGGGGGCTCAGGAGCCCTTTGCCTGACCTGTACTAAGCTGTTCATTTAGAACTGCAACTCAACTGCAAGGAGCAAGACTTACTGTCATTTTACAAACAGGAATACTGATCTTACCATGTAATTTATCAAGAGATCAAGCTGTTGACCCAGGGCAGAGATGGAATTCAAATACATATTTTTTAGTTGAACTGCAACCGACACCCAAGATAGCTAAAATATTTCCTATTTGATCCTTTACAGGAAAAGAACTGGTTGAATCTTTGATCCTTGCGAGGATGGAGGAAACACTGGCAGGTTAAGAAAATGTAGAGGAGGATGGGCTTGAAGAAGATGGGGAGCTCCATTCGATGAATGAGAACTGAGAGATGAAGGAAAGGAAGATCTGAGAAACCAACACGTAGGGTGAGAAGTTGGGATCAAAGGTGCAGAAGGCCAAAGCCTTGAGAAGAAGACTTCAGCTGCTGGAAAGACACTTTGGATGACAAATTACAGTCAAAGGAAAACTTACACAGAAATCCCAAGAGTGGGGAGAGTTGTTGGATGAATGCCCATGGAACCCACAGACCACCACATCACCTTGATACCACTTTGCCTCTGCAGAGGTTATTGAGATTGATCCATGGATCCCCTGGGGCTGTGTAGAGATCAGCATGGGAACCAATACAATATCAAGACAAAACTATCAGAAGGCCAAGGCTTGAGCATTTGGCAGATGGGCCTCTATGTTTTAGTTGAGGGAACTAAAAGTTGATGCAGAATAATGTGAAGAGGGATGGGGAGAGGGCTCAGTGGTAAGAGTGCTAGCCATGAAACAAGAGGCCCTGAGTTCAAATCCCCAGCATCCTCATAAAAATGAGACATGGTCACGGGTGCCTGTAACCCCAGTATGTCACAGCAAAGACAAGGAGAGCCTGGGAGCTCACTGGCCAGCAGGCCTAGCCAAAAACAGTGAGTTTCTAGTTCAGTGAGAGACCCTGCCTCAAAACATGAGGTAGACAGAGATAGAAGACAATCTATGCCCTCCTGTGACCTCTGTATGTGTATGCCTGGGCACATCCCACCCCACATACACATATGCCACACCACAAGCACACATACATATGCATACACATGTACAAAGAATCATTTGAAGAACAGCCAAGGTGGTAGCTGACATCGGTAACTGACACAGGCAGCTTTGAGTTATAGTTTAATACAGAATACATTTACTAGGGAAGGAAAAGTCACTGTGGCATGCTGACAAGTCATGGAACACTTAATCATAGGTCAACAAACTTGGTGACAGAAAAATCACTAGAAATCATCAGCAAAGAAATAAAGGCAGAAATTAATTTCAGAGGGTTCAAGGTCAAGTAGCAAAGGAATTAAAGACATTGGAAGCAAGAGTAAAAAGCCTGAACAACAAGGTCAAAATACAAGGAAAGAGGAGAGGAGGCTGGAAGCCCGACAGAGCTGTCCATGTTCCAAGGCAGAGGCATCTCTTCTTTGAAAGAGGTGAGTAGGGACAAGGAGTATGAACCACTGTTTGCACAAATCCATGCGTTTGGCTGCTCCCATCCAGGCCCACCTGACTTCATCGTTGTGGCTTGCTTTGGCTAACACTGGAAGAAGGTGAAGTGATACAGAAGACCCCCCCCCCCCGCCCCCTGAGCCTGGTTTCTCTTTTTTTTTTTTTTTTAAGTGTTGGGGATGTAGCTCAGGCCCTTGCACAAGTTAGGTATGATGGCTGATACTGATTGACAGGCTCTAGAATCACCCATGAGCAAATCTCTGTGGACGTATGTGAGGGATTATCTAGATTAGGTTGGCGTATGAGCATGCCTGTGAGGGATTTTCTTGAGTAGGTTAACTGAAGTGGGAAGAACCACTCACATGGGGGACACCTGAAGACAGCCCAGATACAAGGAGGGCTGAGGGAAAGGCTTTTCATTTTGTGCCTGCCTGTCTTTGTGGCATAACGGTGAGTTCATCTACTCTGCTGCTGTTGCCACATCCTCCACTGACATGGGAACCCAGCTTCTTCAGCCTCCCAACATGGACTGAAGACCAGTGGCTTTCCAGAATCCTCTGGGCCTTCAGTGCCATATTGGGTGTGCTGAGGCATTCAGCTTTGTGAACTGAACAACTGCAGGTTCTGAGCCTCTCTGTTGTGAAGGTAGCCATTGTCAGACTCCCCAGAACATATCATGTAAACTGATATAAAAATCCCCCTTTAATATATATTCATCTTATCAGTTCTGTTCCCCAGGAGAAGTATGACTATAACAGGCCAACACTCCATCCCTTGAGCTAAATCCCCAGCTTCCTTTTGATACAATTCTGAGAATAGCATGTGGAGATACTAAATCGGTACTAAACCAGCCTGGTGGTAGACAAGAGGCTGCCAAGAAGAAAAAAAAAAGAACGACTAAAGATGACAGCTGCCCAGCGACCTGAATCACCTGATCCCAGCTCATCTAGTTGGCCAAGACTGCATGGGGGGCGGAAAGTGAAATAGCTTTGAAGGAACCCAGCTGAGATCACTTCATACTGGAACAAAGCAGAAAGGGTTTTTCTTACTGAGAGAGGGTGTGAGGGTTCATCTGGTAATGTAAGGATCAATGCTGCATGTATCACAGTATCTTGGACTGTCCAACAGTCAATAACTGCTGGGAGAGGCAGAGTTGGTTTTGTTCAAGGGTGTGATGCTAGATAGGTTAACCAGGCTGTAGGGGATGGACACAGACTGAAGGACATTTGGGGACACAAATTTGACTCCATAGCCCTTTTACATATGTCAGGGGTATGACAGGGGAGGAGGTCTAAATATGATTAAAATATATGAAAATTGTGTGTGTTGTGGTTTGAATATGAAATTTCCCCATAGGTCCATGTGTTTGAACACTTGGTCCATTGTAGGCAGTGCTATTTGGGAACGTTGCCCAAAGAGCATAACTGGTGAGTTCTTTACTGTGCTGCTGTCTTCTGGGAGTAAGCTACATCTGTCCATCCTATAAGGTCTAGCTTTTAGCTACTACCTCCTCCAAGAAGGATGTTCTATTCTAGCCACCTAGGTACAGTCTTGTTCTGGGCATGCTCACAGACCTTTCTGTTCCCACTAGCTACTTCTCTTCTACTGTTTATTACTTCTCTCTCTAAATAAATAGAAGCTTCATCAGGCAAAAGACCTGCCCATTTGTCCTTTGTGGCTCTGCCTTATAGGCTGTCCCACACACCAAATACCAAATACCAAATACCAAGTGCAGCCGTTTTAATAGCAGACATGCACTGTTGAGAAGAGCAGTCAAATTTGAACGCCAATCCACTCTACTAAGAGTATCACACCACACCTGTATCTGTGTTCCAGTCGCTACCACATCCAGATTTCCCAACCCAGTATGGTATCATTTTTGATAAATTTGGGTGAGGAGTAATGAAGGACAATGTTCTTTTAATAAAGTGATCATGTGACTCAACAGTTTCACACATGAGGAATGAAAACAGTTCTCACTCATGAAAAACTTCTATGTGCACAAGTCCTCATACAACATTATTCACAATGCTTAAAAGTATCAACAACCCAAATTCCTACTGACTGGCAATGCATCAAACCTGAATATGGATATAATGGAACATTCTACGACAATAAGATTGACGAGACGACAGATGCTACTGGATGAGCATTAAAAACATTAGGTGAGTGAACCCAGCCAGTCTCAAAGGACCAGCTATGACCTGATTCTATATAAACATGTGCAACATCCAGGACGGATGGCTTTAGAGAGAAAGTTGGGGTGGTGGCTCTCTAGGGCAGATGGGTTGTGAAGGATGAGGAATAATTTAGTGGGCTTAGGATTTCTAATAAAGAAAATGAAAATGTCCTACAATTGGTTATAATCAGGAGGCTACAACTCTAAATGTACTTTGAAAAACATTAAATTTGTACTTATTTTATTTTGTGGAGACAGGGTGCTGGAGTTATAAACATGTATCACCATGCCCGGCTAATTGCATTAATTCATTCATCTCTTAATTATTTAAACATACAATATAATTTTTTTTCTTATAGTTCTTGAGACTGGGAAGGGGCCGTGATGCTTACTGTTAACTGTCAACTTGAATGGGAAATGGGTCTCTGAGCATCCCGTAGGGATTATTTTGATTACAATAAGGAGGAAAGGCCCACAAGTGCTTAACAGCATCAGTTGTGAACTTGACACACCTAGGTAGAGAGGAATTTCCTCCACTGGATTGGCCTGTGACCATATCTGTGGGCATTTTCATGATTGTTGAGTGATATGAGATCCTACTGATCCTACTGTGGGCTGTGCCATGGCTGGGCAGATGGTCCTGGGTTCCATAAGAAAGTAGGCAGACCATAGGCCAAGGCTCAAGCCAGGAAACCGCATTCCTCCATGATTTGTGCTTCAGCTCCTGTCTCCAGGTTCCTGTCATGAGTTCCTTCCCTGACTTCCCTCAGTGATGAACTGTGACCAGGAGGATGTAAGGCAAAAAGAACCTCTTTCCTCCCCAAAGTGGTTTGGACAATGTTTTTTAGTATTTTATTTATTATTTTTATTTTATGTATATGAGTGTGTTGCCTGCATGTATGTAAGTGTGCCCGTGTCATGCAATGCCTGAGGAGGTCAGAAGAGGGCATCAGATCCCCTGGAACTGGAGTTATGGATGGCTGTCACCATGTGGGTGCTGGTATCCAAACCCCCGAGTCCTCTGCAAGAGCAGCTGGTACTATAAGCCACTGAGACATCTCTCTAGCCCCTTGATCAATGTCTTTTATCACAGTACTAGAAAATAGGGCAGAAATTGGTTCAGTTGTCAACTTGACACACCTGGATAGAGGGACCCCCAATTGAAGCATTTCCTCCCATTAGATTGACCTGTGGCCACATCTACAGGGTATTTTCTTGATTGCTGAGTGATGTAGGAAGGCCCAGCCTGCTGTGGGTGGTGCCACCCCTGGGCTGGTTTTCCTGCATCATATAAGAAAGCAGGCCAGTAAGCGGCATTTTTCCATAGTCTGTGGAATGCTTTAGTTCCGGCATTCAGGTTCCTGCCTTGGCTTTTCTTCATGATGGACTGAATTGTAAACCAAATAAACCCTTTCCTCCCCAAGTTGGTTTTTAGAAGAACCAAGAGAAAGCAAAAGAGAAAAGGGCCCAGACTCCATTAGAAACTACATCTGGGGTAGAGGGGGGACGGCTCGGCAGTTAAGAGCACTGGCTGCTTACGGAGGACCTGGGCTCAACTTCCAACAGCTACATGGTTGTTCACAACTGTTTGTAACTCCAGTTCCAGGAAATTTAATGCTCTTTTATGGCCTTTGTGGGCACCAGGCATGGATGTGGTGCACATACACATGTGGTGCACAACACACTTATACACTAGAAACCCACTCCTGTGTCAGGGAACCCATTCTCACAATAACAATAGTAATCCATTCACAGGGGTGGATCCCTTGTGACCTAAACACTGTTCCTCAGACCCCACCTTCTGACATTTGTATTACGGATTAAGTTTCCACCATGTGAACTTCGGGGACAAATTCAAACCATTGGTACCAAGATATTCCCAATGCTAGCCTCCAGTTCAACAGTCAGAGCTCACCGCAGTATCTAACTAAAAGATCCCCCTTGCCACAGCTCCAAGCTAATTCATTCCTTCTCTTACTCATCCAACAAATATTTGATATGTGTTATGTGTCAAACCAAACTAACTTTAAATGGGGGGGGGTTATCCCATTGTGTAGCTTTATAAGAGATTGTTGCAAGAACTAATTAAATTCATGCTACTTGTCTTTAAGGTGGTATCAGAAAACATCAACTTAAACAAGGCAGCATCAACAAAGTATGCCAAAACTGAACAAGATCAGAACACATCTGGGACCCCAAAATACCACGGTGAAAAAACAAGGTCATGTCAGTTGTTACTAAATTGCCTCAAAAAAACTCATCTGAGGTGTCTGAAGAGGTAGAGATGGCTGCAGGGTTCCCTGGCAGCACAGCTGCCTCGTTATATAACCTTTTGCAGGTCACTTACTTCCAGAATTGTTTCTAGTTTCATTATTTGCCAATTACTTCATTTCACAGAGGTGTTATTAAGTCAATTGATAGACAATGGAGTTCATCTTTATTCAGGAACAGGCTCTCAAAGCAAAGCTGAGGGTCTAGTCCAGACATTGCACAGATGTATTAATGTCATCTGTATGCCAATTCAAAACACCAATTTGTAAAGTCTTTCTGTTTGAAGGGTGATTGTAAAAATAAACGTACAAAATGTTTCTTTCAAAATGGATATGCAAAATGTTTAAACTATTTTAGGTTAAATCATTAATTCAGGTGCTTTTATTTTTATTTATTTACTGTTTTGAGACAGTGTCTCATATATCCCAGCCTGGCCTGGAATTTGCTATGTAGCTAAGGATGACTTTCAACGTCTGATCCTCTTGCTAGGACTTCAGGCATGTACAACCACGCCAGGTTTATGTGATGCTGGGGACTGAACCCAGGGCCTTCTGCGTGCCACACAAGCACTGTATCACCCGAGCCACATCTCCAGCCCTAATACATGCACTTTTAAATGTTAAGGCTTTGTTTTATAAAAGGTCCCATGAGGGCATGATGCTAAACTCACAAAGGAGAGCAAACAGAAGCACCTAATGAGAAGTAGAGAGCTGCGATTCCTGCTTTGCATTCTATCTTCAAGGACACTGGAATGAATAAACCAAGCCTAACATGCCAAGATTGACATAAACTTAAATTCTAGTCCTTCAATCTTCAGTCAGAACATGTTCAAATTCTCACCCCAGATTTAGTCATTGAACCACATGGAGGTTCTAAGGTATTGACCTAATTTGAAGGACAAATAGATATAAATGAACTATTTTCATTAAATACAGAAAACAGTGCTTCCATTATTTTCCTTTAAGTTCTCTTCCCTTTCCATTCATCCCACATCACCTGCTACTAAAGATGAGGCAGTGAACCAGAAACATGAACCTGGTTTGACTTGGAATCCACATCTTGAAGCATGCTAGGATGAAAGATTTCTATGTCTTCTATAGCTATGTCACTGAGCTCCTGACTTACAGAGCGCAATCATGAACAGTTATGTCTCAGTCAGATAATTAAAGTCTTCCCTAACCAAGTCTGCAGCACACTGGATCATAGGCGTGGCCCTGAAAGACAGTCTACTTTTTGTGAGTATGAATTAGCTGTGCACAGAACCACCTCATTTCTGGAAAGGCTACTACTTTTCTTGCCTATTCTTTATGATCAGGAGCAAAAGATAACACGTAGAATTGGATTCTCATTTGCAAAATACATTTATGACAGTGGACCCTTAGGCGATTCACTTTACCAAACATTGATTCTTTGCTGTCCCTATTTAATTTCAGCCTCACAGTGTTTCCCAATGGCCAGTTCTGGTCCAGCAGCTCAGCTGATGGTAAGTGGGCCTCACCTTCCCTTGTCAGTTTCCACAGTCAGAAAACTCTCCCCGTTTCTGCTGTCCATGCTCTGTCTAGCAGTTAAGACTGTGGTGGGACCTGGGGAGGATGCTGCTGACAGCTGTTACACAGATGTACTGCCCTTCAGCTGTCAAGGTCTCCAGCAGCTTCTCAGGAACCACTGTGGCAGCAGGGCTCTAGGTCATGAACATTACACAAGGGCTGTCCATGCATTCAAACCAGAATCGCCAACTACCTCCTCATGTAACACAGATTCTCGTCCTCCTAGAGGCGAAGCAGGGAGAAGAGCGATGATGCTGCCCTGATCTTTCCAGCAAGATCAATGGTGGACTTACTCTTTTTCAAAGCAGTAATTTTCTTTCGAAAGGCAGCCAATAACTACATTAAAATATGTTCACTCAGAAGTTACAGGCCAAGACACTTTCAAGTTGGACAATACTCCATGGTTCAGAAATAGCTGTTATTCAAATGACTGCCAGAGAAGGAAAAGAAGATTCAAATCCTAATGATAATGAATTCAGTCATCATTTCATAGCGAAGTGAAATACAGCCTGTAATAAATTCTTTGCAGACTTCATAATTGATTTGTTTCTCCTCCATGTACAAACATTGCATTCTAATGGAATGAAGAAAAAACTTTGCCAGGGAAGGCCTTTTAAAAATGATTGAAATCTTTTGTTACTTTTTCAAAAGTACCATATAGACCACTTTTTAAATATAAGAGAATAGCATTATAAAAGAACTGTCAGGTGAAATTTAGGATTGTTCTAGACTAAGGAAATAAACCTTAGCATCAAGAAAGTTTGGTTTTGTAAACAGAGAGGTGGTTTACTGGGAAGATGAAGCAAAATATTTTGATATGACATGCAGTTTTTCCTCTTTGTATATTTAGAGATCCTTTTGTATGTGTTTAAATTAACCACCCACCATGGACACAAGTTGCTTGGATTATAAAACAACACAAAAGTAAAGCCTATGGTTACATATCACATTTCCCCTTCACTATGGTGTCTGTGTTAAACCTGACGATGGACTACTCTAGAAGACCAAATGTGAGCTTCAGGGGCTGCTTCTACTGGTGAGCTCTCACAGGCACAGCACAACCGCCCAAAGAAACCTGGTTTTACCTTTGCTTTCTCCAATTGTGCCTGGGCCTGCCGCTCAGCTTCTCTGCGCACTGCCTCCCGATCTTCTTCCAAAGACACATCTGAATCGGATGGGCGGCTGGTGTAGGAGTCTGCCGAACCCTAAAGAGGAAAGTGTACACTTTAAAATAGATCTGAGATATGACGAGCACACCGGAAAAGCCTCATTAGTGTTGTAGCTTGCTTCTTGGATTATGCTATACGTTCCTGAAAAGAGGAGAAAATAATCCATTTTGCAGTAACCCACCTAGAAAAACATGCTTTGCTTTGCCCACTGTTCGCCAGGATAGTTGTGGGGACCAAGACATCATTCCTTCCCCAGCCTCATATTCTAAACTACCCTTTGCGCAAGACACAAACAGTTCCTTTCTCATTAAACCAGCTTCATGGTGCAGTGCAGAGCTGAAGGGCACTGATGGGTTTCAAGGATAACTTCAAGAGCAGTCTGAGAGCTGGAGCAAGTGTTTACAACCAGAGAAACAGTAGCCTGACAAAAAGCATAGAAGGAATTCTGATGAGTTATAAACTTGAACTCTCCATCATCTCACAGCCATGATACACCCTCCCATTAAAATCTTAATGCTTTTCTGGCTTTTCCTACACCAGCTGCCTTATCAGACTACAGGGCTAGTTTCCTCTCCCTCTTCCAGAAGGACCTTTAGGAAAACCTTTAAGTAGATAGTAAGAGCTGGCTACGGAAAACACCAGCCTGAGAGATTTCATTTGGCGATAAATCACGACGCACGAAAAGGAGCTCAGAAAAATGACAAGAATCTCTGAGCTCCCTCTCTTGATCGCGAGCACGTTAACTACAGCAAACCACCTTCTCCGCAGGCACTCGCTGCTGCAACAACAGAAAAGCAAAGACAGCATCTCCCCCAGCCAGAAAAGCCTTCGTGCTTACACAGATATCCGAATTCTTCAGCCTTCCTCCCTTGGCTCTTTTCAGAAGGCTGATCCAGGTGGCCTTCATTAGCCGGATAGCGCCTTAATCTCCTGCAGCTGCGGCCTGGGGCACAGACACTCAGAGCTCGCCGAGCCCTGGAGAATCCCAGCACCTTTGCAATCCATGCTCCAGGAAGCCCCTCTTCCAGTCCCCTTCTTCCTCAGTGGCTTCCACACCCTGCCCCAGTAGACTCCCGGCAGAGGTTCTTCTTATCTTCCCACTGCAAGCGGGAAACACACACGAGCGCGCGCGTGCGCGCACACACACATACATACACACACACACACACACACACACACACACACACACACACACCTAATGCTTTCTATTGCTTTCAAAATAAAGAACAATCCAAGTGCAAAGACTGGCTTCAACTCAAACTTAATGCATCTGATGACTGAATATTCTCTGCCTAGCATTTGGATTGTTACAGGAAATCAGTTGCTAGAGAACCTTCAGAAAGAAGAATAATAGGAAAAAAAAAAAAAAAAAAAAAAAAACCAACCACCCAGCAACTCAGCAGTGATATTTGCAAGTGCAAAGTTCAAGCCTTATCTCCGGCAATCTGAGGGGGTAGGGGGAGGAAGTACTCCCCGCACTGGGCATGCACCACATGTAGCCTTTTACACTGGGTATGCACCACATGTAGCCTTTTACGCAGATGGTGGCATCACGCTGTCCGTCTATGTCAAATTGTTGTTTTCCATCCAAAGTGTAAACAGCTGGAAAGGTCTCTCAGCTTCTAGAGTAACCGAGGCACGTGCTGTCTTTGTCAGCTTCTCTTCCAGATGAAACCTTATCTCAAAGACAAGGCTTACAGTCCTTTCATTGAATACCCCTTTCCACTGCCTGCCACAGAAAGGATGTCCTATACCACGAAGGTAAATGGTTCATAATAAATACCACACACAGCACTGAACAGCCGAGCTCGAATAGTGCTCATCCAGTGCAATCTAAAACTAATCTTTATAAACAAAAGCAAGACAGATGTGGCCATTTAATTAGGATATGAAAGCAATCACAGATTCATAAAGCAATGAATTTAAGGGAGCTCAAAATGACTGAACTTTTTCTCTTATGAGAAACTATTATTTGAAATAAACCAATGGAATAAATGGCTGAATTGTTGCAGTAATATTTATGAAGAATTTTCAGAGCTTGATTGATTTTTTAGCTGGTGCTAACATTCACAGAATACAGTAATTGAACCCATATTCTTCCTGCAGATAAGGTGACTGGGGCTTAAGAAGGAAAGGTATGAAGGTTATTTATTTCCTGGATGAATGGGATTAAATTTTTAATACTTGTTTTTAATTATGTATATATGTGTCTGCATGTAGGTATGTGCCAGAGAGTGCAGGTTTCCATGGAGGAAAGAGGCGTGGAATCCCCTGAGCTTGAGTTACAGGTGGTTGTGAACTGCCCCAAGTATGGATGTTGGGAACCAAACTCAGGTCGGTCTTCTAGAAGAGCAGGAAGTGCTCTTAACCACAGAGCCATCTCTCTAGTCCAGGGGCTTATATTTTAAAGCTTCAGAAATACACATTGCCAAGTTTTACAGAGCAAGCATAAAATGTGAAAACAAGCTGCATTTATTTGAGTGAAGCCAGAGTTTGCTTTGTAAAGTCTCACATAAATAAAGGAATTATGGGCTGGAGAGATGGAGCAGCAGTTAAGAGCACTTGCTATTCTTTCAGAGGGCCTGAGTTCAGTTCCCAGCACCCATATGGTGGCTTAGTACCATCCATAACTCCAGTTTCAGGGAATCCATTGCCCTCTTCTAACCGCCATAGGCATTGTACACATGCACTACACTTGCATACATGCAGGCAAAATACTCATACACACATAAATAAAGTAAATTTTAAAAAATGTGTGATTAAGGGGCTGGAGAGATGGCTTAGTGGCTAAGAGCACTGACTGCTCTTGCAGAGAACCCAGGTTCAATTCCCAGCACCCACATGGCAGCTATGAACTGTTCACCATCTTTAACTCCAGTTCCAGGGGAATCCGACACCCTCTTCCGATCTCCATGGCATTGCACGACACAGATGCACTCACATACATTCAGGCAATAAACTCATACACATAAAATGAAAGAAATAAATAAAAATAATTTTTAAAATGTGTAATTAAGAAAACCCTACACAGACAAGGTGTTATACACCTATTATTTCAGCACTCAGGAGACAGGGCTATGCAGTGAA
>NW_008360051.1:783307-785101 GCF_000622305.1 Nannospalax galili | reverse complement strand
AAACGGATGGGACTGATAAATACTATGGGCAACACCCCATCTTCCCCTCTAGATCTTACACTAGTCCACTGGGGGGTCATTAAGACGATTGCCCATAACAATAGTGTAGATGTAAAGAAAAAGAAATGGACAACTTTATGTTCGGTTGATTGGCCCTCCTTCAATGTTGGATGGCCCCCTGAAGGGACTTTTAACCTGAGTTTGATTTCCAGGGTAGAGGACCACGTTTTTCGCCCACGGATGGGCCACCAGGACCAGATCCCATACATCATGACCTAGAGAGGCCTCATCGAATGACCCTATGCCCCCACCCCCCGTCAGGTCCTTCCTTCCCCGATTAATCCAACTGTTCCCCCTCCACCTCTGCAGGTCCTCCCTCTCAGACCAAAGGCGGAAGAGAAACCCATTCTCCAGGGAGACACGGAGGAGAAAGACATCTCCCCCCCTCCCCGCCCTATTCCTCTCAGACGGGCACCCCGCCAACGGTGCCACAAGTGCAGGCCCCGCCTCCTAACCCTGAGGAACCACCATCGCTTCCACAGGGACCTGCGCAGGCCACACAGAGCCGGAGGGGGGCAGCCCCCCAGCCTGACACCATTGTCCTCCCCCTCCAGCCGGCGGGGTCCCCAGATGGAGGGGGCAATCAGCCCTTTCATTACTGGCCCTTTGCCACCAGTGATCTTTACAACTGGCGCTCACAGAATGCGCCTTTCTCTGAAAACCCCAGGGACTTGATTAACTTATTGGAAACTGTTCTCTTCACTCACCAGCCCACCTGGGATGATTGCAAACAGCTCCTGAGTGTCCTGTTCACTACTGAGGAGTGAAACAGGATCCTGGAGGCAGCCCAGAAATTGGTTCCGGGCCCCACTGGGGACCCTACCACAGACCCAGGCATCATTAATGCCAGCTTTCCCCCTAGCCATCCCAACTGGGACTACAACATGGCAGAAGGTAAGGAGAGGCTCCTGGTCTACCACCAGACTCTGCTAGTGGGTCTCAAAATGACAGCTCGAAAACCCGCCAATATGTCTAAGGTCTATGATGTCAGACAGGGGCCTGAAGAGAGCCCAGCCTCATACTTAGAGAGGATACAAGATGCCTTCTGGCAGTTCACTCCGTATGACCCAGAAGCGAAGGAATCAGCTCAAACTGTGATGTTTGCTTTCATTAACCAGGCAGCCCTTGACATCAAGAGAAGGCTACAGTCTTTAGATAGACTAGGAGAAAAGAACCTTAGGGACTTAATAGCAGTGGCAGAAAAGGTTTATACTATAAGGGAGACAGCAGAACAAAGAGAGGAAAGAAAAGAAAAAAGACAGGAAGCAAGCCTGACCAGGGTCCTGAAGGGACAACAGGCCGGCCACAAGAAGGACCTCAGAGAGATATTATTGGCAACCAACCCCCAGTACAGAAGGAGCTCATCGGTGGGATCCAGACCATGAAATAAGGTAGGGAAAAACCAGTGTGCATACTGCAAGGAGGAAGGGCACTGGGTGAAGGACTGCCCCAAGAAGAATAAGCGATCAGCTAAGGTATTACCGGCTCTAATTGGGGGTGAAGACAGTGAAAACAGAGGGGAAACCAATTGAGTTTATGGTGGATACTGGTGCCCAGAATTCAGTTTTATTGAAGCCAAGAGAGCCAGTGTCCTCCAGAACTACATGGGTACAGGGGGCAACAGGAATAAAGCCCTATTCATGGACTACCCAAAGAACAGTAGATTTAGGGAAGGGCCAGGTATCCCACTCATTTCTAGTAATCCCAGAATGTCCCTACCCACTTCTGGGCAGA
>NW_008360051.1:780605-782834 GCF_000622305.1 Nannospalax galili | reverse complement strand
ACCCCACTCCTGCCTGTCAAAAAGCCCCAATCTGGGGACTATAGACCGGTACAAGATTTAAGGAAGGTGAACAAGAGAGTCATTGACATTCATCCCACTGTCCCCAACCCTTATACGTTACTCAGTACCCTGCCACCAAATCAGCAATGGTATACAGTTCTGGACCTCAAGGACACCTTCTTCAGCCTGTCACTAGCTCCCAGCAGTCAGCCCTACTTTGCCTTCGAATGGCATGATCCAGAGGCAGGAATCAGTGGCCAGCTGACCTGGACGCGACTGCCTCAAGGGTTTAAAAATTCTCCAACTATATTCGATGAGGCCCTGCATGAACATCTGGGTGAGTACAGAGCCCAACACTCCAACATAAGCCTGTTACAATATGTAGATGACTTATTGATTGCGGCACCAGACCAGAAGTCCTGCCTGGAGGGGACAGAGGACTTACTCCACATACTTGGGGACTTGGGATACCGGGCCTCAACAAAAAAAGCTCAGATATGTCTGCAAGAAGTGACTTACCTAGGGTACATCATCAGGGAGGGGCAGTGGTGGTTGACTAAGGCCTGCAAAGAGACTGTGCTAAAGGTACCTGCACGGACCTCCAGAAAACAGGTGAGGGAATTCCTGGGTACCATGGGGTTCTGCCGCCTCTGGATTTTGGGGTTCGCTGAAATTGCAAAACCCCTATATGAGGCTACCAAAGAAGGGCAGGACTTCAACTGGATGCAGGAAAGGCAAGAGGCCTTTGAAACCCTAAAACGCAAGCTCTTAGAGGCCCCTGCCCTAGGACTACCAGACATAAGTAAACCTTTCTGTCTATATGTGGATGGATGTAAAGGTATTGTGAAAGGGGTCCTAGAGCAGGACGTAGGCCCCTGGAAGAGACCTATTGCATACCTATCAAAGAAATTAGACCCTGTAAGCAGCTGGATGGCCCCCCTGCCTGCGAATTATAGCAGCAGTGGCCCTGCTGGTTAAGGATGCTAACATTAACCCTGGGACGGGACCTGCTTGTGGCAACCCCTCATGCCCTCGAGGGGGTGCTCAAGCAACCCCCCCATCGATGGTTGAGCAATGCCTGATTAACTCATTATCAGGCTCTGCTCCTAAATCCACCCAGGATCAACTTCCAGGTACCAACGGCCCTGAGCCCAGCCACGCTGTTGCCAGATCCTGATCTCGGGGACCCACTCCATGACTACTGAAATTCTGGTACAGGTGCATTGCATCAGACCTGACCTGAAGGATGTTCCCTTGCCTGACGCCAAAGAAACTTGGTACATGGATGGAAGCAGCTTCATCAGAAATGGTAAAAGGCATGGTGGGGGAGCGGTCACAACCACCTCGAGAGTCATTTGGGCCGAGCCACTGCCAATAGGCACATCGGCCCAAAAAGCTGAACTGATCGCGCTTACCAAAGCCCTAAAGATGGGTAAAGGAAAGAGACTCAACAACATCTACACAGATAGCAGCTATACATTTGCCACTGCCCATATCCATGGGGCCATCTATCAAGAGAGGGCCCTCCTTACTGCAGAGGGAAAGACTATTAAAAATAAACAAGGGATCTTAGACCTCCTGCAAGCCCTCTGGGGCCCAACAAAACTAGCCATAATCCACTGCCTGGGTCACCAAAAAGGAAACAACCACACCCAGAAGGGAAATGATCTGGCTGACAGGACAGCTAAAGAAATAGCACTGACCTCCACAATCCAGGATAGCTAAAGAAATAGCCCTGACCTCCACGATCCTGCCCATTCTTGTTCATCCTGGAGCAAGGGAACTGCCTAAAACTCCCCACTATCACCCCAAGGACTTAGCCTGGATACACACTCTCCCTGTGACTCAATGCCTAGAGGGCTGGTGGAGGACAATGGATGGAAAAGTTATCCTACCTCAGAATTTAGGCATAAGATAGCTCAAGGAAATACATCAAGCATCACACATGGACACCCGAAGGATGCAAGACTTACTAAGAAGGGCCAAAGTTAAAATTCAGGAAGGAAATCAAGCCATTGAAAAAATTGTTAGGCATTGTCATGCCTGCCAATTAACCAACTCAGCTCCATCCCATGCTAACCCAGGATCCCGGAGCAGAGGGACACGGCCGGGTACGTATTGGGAGACTGCTTTTACTGAGATCAAACAGGGAAAATTTGGATATAAATATTTACTAGTATTCATAGATACCTCTGGATGGACTGAGGCCTACCCAACCAAGCATGAGAG
>NW_008360051.1:778806-780096 GCF_000622305.1 Nannospalax galili | reverse complement strand
CTCCTATGATACCTAGCCTCCAAGCTGACCTAGTATCGACCTTGGGCGACCAGGACCTACTGGACTCACTCCAACGGTTGCAGCTAACCCACCAACGGGTCTGGCCACAACTCAGAGCCATATATGAAGCTGCTGTCTCCCCCACAACCCCTCAGGTTTAAACCGGGCCACTGGGTCTTCATCTGCAGACACCAATGGAGAAATCTTGAGCCAAGATGGAAGGGCCCCTTCATGATCCTCTTGACGACTCCCACCGCACTCAAAGTGGACGGCGTCACGGCTTGGGTGCACTACTCCCAGGCAAAACCTGCCGACCCGTTTGCAGTCCCAGAGGATTACAAGGGAGACAGTTGGAAGGCATCCCCCACCCTTCGAATCCATTCAAGCTCCGCATCTGATGAGACCCTTCCTGCTAACCTGTCTATTGTTGACATTGAACTGCTTATTGGCTGATGGCACCTTTCTTACAAGTAACATAAATCCCATATGTCCCAAAACTTAACTTGGGTAATCACCAACCCCGCCACAGGGACGGTCATCAACTCTACCTCCAAGACAGCCTCTCCCAACACTTGGTACCCCGACCTTTGGGTTGACCTCTGTGACATCTTTGAAGGAGAATGGGAACCTCATGACCAGACCCCCTTTCCTCCCTTTGGCTGCCGAGACCCCGGCCCCAGATCATGCACGTGAAGCCTCGCCATCTACATTTGTCCAGCCACGGATGCAGCAGACAAGAACAAATGTGGGGGACCTGGGGATTATTATTGTGCCAACCGGAGCTGTGAGACCACTGGCACATACTGGTGGAAAGGGTCATCAACTGGGGATCTAATAATCCTACAATGGGCCCCCGGATCTACCACCCTGGGATGGGGAGGGACCACTGGAGGAGGTATGGGGGGCCCTGTGCCCAACCACGGTGCAACCCCCTCATAATTTGGTTCATTGAGAAAGGAAAAGTCTATGGGGTGGGATGTAGGACACACATGGGGCCTATGGCTATATGGTGCAGGGAGAGACCCTGGGGCCCTCTTTACCATTCAACTCCTCCGCTAACCAGTCGTCCATGCACTGGGACCCAACCGAGTCCTAAATCCACCCCCAGATGATTCTCATAAATCTTCTCCAGCTAAACCCCCTCCCGGACCTCCCACTGCCCAAACCTATACTCCTGCACCAACAACTCAGGCTCTTGAGTCCTCAAGGGCAGATCCTATTCCTCCCCCTCCTGCCACTACCCCGACCCGGGAAACTCTTTTGCAGATGCTAAATTCATCTTATTACTTC
>NW_008360051.1:777610-778494 GCF_000622305.1 Nannospalax galili | reverse complement strand
GGGACTAACAGCCTGTGTAAATCGGGAAGTCCTGCAGAGAATATCTGGTTTCTGTTCTATTATCAGACTCCTGCCTAGAATCACCTACCACACTCATGAAGATTTCTTAACCCTCTATACTAGTCTAAAAGGCCCGAGAACTACCAGCCTCACTAGACTTAGAAGGGAGCCAATAACCGCAGTAACCTTAAGTCTTCTCATTGGGACAGGGATTGCAGCTGGGATAGAGACAGGAGACACAGGCCTGGCAAGACAAGATCAGCATTATTCCCAGCTCCGAACCAGCTTAGATTCAGATCTCCGATGAGTCGAGGAGTCAATTACTCACCTACAAGACTCCCTGAGCTCGCTGGCTGAGCTAGCCCTGCAAAATCGTAAGGGATTAGACCTCCTGTCCTTACAGCAGGGTGGTCTATGTGCCACCCTAAGAGAAGAATGCTGTTTTTATAGGGACCACTCAGGATTAATAAAGGATAACATGGCCAAAATAAGAGAAGGGTTGGAACAGAGGAGACTAGAACGAGAGGCCAGACAGGGATGGTTTGAGTCCTGGTACAACCAGTCTCCATGGTTGACAACCCTCATCTCCACCCTCTTAGGTCCCCTTATAGTTTTATTTTTAATACTCACCTTTGGGCCATGCAGCCTCAATAGATCAGTACAGTTCATAAAGGACAGGTTAGGCACCATCCAACTTATGATTCAGAGGCAACAAGTCTATATGCCCCTTAGCACGATCCCCCCAGATACCTGTGAGCTGGCCGACCAGAACCCATGATTGGGTTCCCCAGTTACAAGACAAGGGGGGAGTGTAGGACCCTGATACCCTCTTTATTCACCTGCTACCCCCCAATCCCTCCAGACCCCCACTAATTGCTCTTTTA
>NW_008360051.1:761792-777485 GCF_000622305.1 Nannospalax galili | reverse complement strand
CTGCCCTATAAGGTAAAAATGGAGACTCCTGGCCCCACAGATAACAGTCAGCACATTCCACAGCCCTGAGAATAGCACCTACCAATAAGAAACTTCCAGGGCTGCATCTTATACATCCAATCAGTTTAAAATTATGTTGGTGCGCGGGCTCCTTGAACCAACCAAAATGTATCTTTGGTATCCCCCTCCTCTCTTTGTCTAAAACCTATAAAAGGCTCCACTCTCCCTTACTCTGGGTTCTCAGCATGGATCCATTGAGTTGGTGAGGTCTGAGAGCCCGAGCTTAAGCCCAAATAAACCATAAACCTTTGCTTTTGCATTTTGGTGTGTTGGGTCCTCGGTGGTCTTTTTGGGGTCCAGTGGATGAGGTACAACAGGACAAGTAGGAGAAGGAATTGGGGGAAATCTCTGTTTCCTTCCCTCATTCCTTTGGATTCTCAGCTAATACTAATTTTAAGGAACTAAATGCTAGAAAATACAATAGGGATGACATAATCTAAGTTAAAGATTGGCTACATCCCAACTAAATATTGTGCCATGAGTTAACTGATTACTTATATTGTTATGAAGTTAACGTAAAATGTGGGGGATTAAAAAATTCATTGCAATTTCTGTTTAAGCAAAATATACAAGGGACAAATTAATCTTTCAACACAGGAAGATTTCTAATCTTAGAAAATTACTCATGGGTCAGGCATGGTGGCATGTGCCTTTAAGCCCAGCACTTGGGAGGAAGAGGCAGGTAGCTCTCTGTGAGTTCAAGGCCAGCCTGGTCTACATAGGGAGACAGGGAGTTCCAGGCCAGCTGGGGCTACAGGGATAAAAAGACAAAAAATAAATAAATAAATAAAATAAAAAATAAAAAAGAGAGAGAAGAGAAAACCAGGAAAATCATCAAGATGCACAATTACACTTCATGAGGGGCCTCGGTCCCTGCTGTCATCAGTTTGGGCATTTTTTAAAATTGTTTTTTTTTTTTGGTGTTGTTGTTGTTTGTTTGTTTGGGATAGAATCTCCCTGTAGCCCCAGCTGGCCTGCAACTTGGTATGTAGACTAGGCTGGCCTCCATCTCACAGAGATCTTCCTGCCTCTGCCTCCCAAGCGCTGGGATTAAAGGCCTGTTACAACATACCTGGCATTTAAAATTTTTTTCAATGTATATTTTTATTAAATTTTTGTGCATTTCATACAATAAAATCATATTTAGACCCACTCTCCTATGTGCACCCTCCCATAGCCTGCCCACAGATTTCATGCATTTCTTCATATATGTTAACGCCTATCAACTCAAATTTGTGTCCCCAGATAGCTCCGTGTGAGTTCATCCACTGGAGCCTGTTCAGCCTCTGTAGTGTCACTCCCTTAAAGAAGACCAACTCTCCCTCACCCAGCAGTGATGAGCTGCAGTTTGGGCATTTTAAATCGAACTACCTGCTAGAGGTTTAGCTCACACCCCAGTGCAGAAAGAACATTCCTATCATTGGTGCAATGGCTGTGTCAAGTACAGAAGATGCTGTCACAACCCTCTTCCACATCCTCTGACTCTTACATTCTTTCACCCCACCTTCTGCAGTGTTCCTTGAGCCTTGGAGGGGGTATGTGATATAGATAGCCCTAGATGTCCTGTTTTACATCCAGAATGCCACAGTCATTTACTTTCCCCAGTTTGACCAGTTGTGAGTTTGCATTAATTACAGCCCACTGCAAATAGATTCATCACAGCTGTGGTTACCTGCACAAGATCTGCACAAAGTTGGACCATCACCATTTCATCATGCGTCAGGGAGGGTTTCATGAGGGACTATGGGCAGTTAGTGTCACTGAGAGAGGGGGCATCATTTTCTTCTGTGCTAAGCCACTAGGAAGTTGTCCATTCTCCAGTAAATAATCCCTGACTCATGCTCACACAGGCAGCTATCATAAAATCAGTGAGTTAAATACACAAACACACACATACACACACACAGAGAAGGGGAGGGAGGGAGAGAGAGAGAGAGAGAGAGAGAGAGAGAGAGAGAGAGAGAGAGCGCACCTTGGCTGGGAAGAAGAAAGGCATCAATGGTTGAGAGAGAAGGATGCCTGAGGGTAACAGGATGGGAGCATTGAAAACAATAAAAATATTGATCATACGCACATATGAACTTGTCAAAAATAGGGCTAATACACTTAACAGCAATAAAAAAGACATTATTAAAATAATTTAATTTGTAAGGGATGTTTCTGTCATTAGTAACTCCATGCTGTCAGGAAGAGAGAATTCGTAACACATATTATCTGTGTGAGCTGGACATGCTGGCACATAGCTTTAATCCTGGCACTTGAGGGGCAGGCACAGGGAAATTTCTGTGAGTTCAAGGCCAGCCTGGTCTACATAGTAAATTCTGGGCCAGCCAGGGCTACATAGTGAGACCCAGTCTCAAAAATACAATTTTTTGCATGACTTAATTCTTTATTAAGCAAAGATTGAAAAAGCACTTTGCTAGTAATCAAATGTAGCTTTTACACTAAACGATCATTTTGATAGCGCTTCCAGGTTTAAACAGTTCAGCAGCTTAGAAAAATTTCTTCACCAATGTTTAGCAACGATCTTTTGAGTATTTTCAGCCGTTAACCTCTATTTATGAGACCATGAACTGATTTTCAGAGAAGCTCGTTGTAAGAGTATATGTTCCAAGGCCAAAAATTGTCAAAAGTATTTGGGAGCTTGTAACTAATCCTTAAAAGATTTTAGGGTTACCTCTTCAGAGGGGGGAATGTTGGAGAGGAGGGAGTGGGCACGGATTTGATTAAAACACCTTATGTTCATGTATGAAATTCTCAATAAAGTTTTTGTTAAAAAAGAGTATGTATTCACAAAATAGTTCTAGTTATGTAATTCTATGCATCCATAGTAGAAAGAGAGACATAACCGTGTCTTTAAGTTCTCCCATCCCAAGACAGCATTGTTAAATAGTAGCAACTTTCAGTTTCCAGAGCTGCTGCATTTTTTGAAAGTCACCCTCTCAATGTAGGCATTATAATTAACCTCCTTCCTTCTGGGAGTAGGGAATTAAGTGCCGAGAGATGTTCCATCCAATTAAGCATTTGCCTTTGGACCATATGGACTTTCTGGGTCACCGTGCCCGGAGTAGTCTTGAGTGGGGAACATCTGGCATGCAGTTCCATAACTCTTGAACAGGTTTGTTACATAACGTACCCTTGATCTCCCCAGTTCCTGTAACGTGATGAATTGGTTGCTTGAAGTATTTGTCCTTACAGGTACATCCCATTTGTCAGCCACACATATTCCTCTTCTCCACCATAATATTCACATTGCTGATGGTACAGTTCCAAAATGCAAGCTGAGCCTAATGTGTTCCAACAGTTCATCCCTTCCCCCTCCATCTTTGGAAGACTCACTCTAAGTGTTCCTCGTGTATAGGAAACTGTGTTACCTCAGGTTATCTTACACTTTTATCTACTCTCCAATTGCTCTTTCTAGTTTTATCAAATATTGGTACAACAAAGCATCATCCTTTTCTTTTAACCTTTTTTCTGTTGGTAAAGTTTGCTTTTTTGATGCTATGTTCACTGTTTCATGGCCTTAAATATTTCCTACATCAGTCTTCTCGAGTGTTGTTGCATTTTCTCCTTTGAAGCCAAAAGGATAAGAGTTCAAGCCTACTTGAGACTGGCATCATGGCTCCTAAGTGGTATCATCTGTTTCTCCAGGAATCTGTGTAGGAAATCTAAAGCACCACTTTTGAACAAAACTGACCTCACACAGCATTCCAGCGAAGCCTCGATTGTTTCCAAACCTTGTGCTTCTACATGACACTGCTCCAACTCAAGAGCAAATCTGACTCCAGTTGTTTCCCCCTTGGACCAGCCATGGGCCAGGTGTGCCATCTCATTGCCCGACTAGTCAGGACACGTGTCAAGAAGCAGGACACTGGACAACGCCAACAAGGAAGGTGGCAGCTTCCATGGCCCGCTGCCGGGGCAGAGAACGTTCTCTTTTCACAATTTAGAATCAATTTTTGTTTCCAGAAGGGATGTAGGTTTTGTTGTTGTTTTTAGAAATTTAGCTCTCTGTTTTATGGCTTTCTTTATAAATGTAACCATAAACTACTGATTGATAATGACAGATGTTGACATCAAAAAATTTAGGAATTAAGACTGGAGAGACGGTTCAGTGTTAAGGGCATGGACTGCTCTTGCAGAGGTCCCGAGTTCCATTCCCAGCACCCACATCAGGTGACAACTGCCTGTAACTTCAGCTCCAGGGACTCCAACACCCTCTCCCGACTTCCCCAGGCACCTGCACTGTATGCACACCCACACCCCCTCACACAAATTAAAGATAAATAGTTAAAAAATGACAATAAGGTGTTGGGATGTAGTGTATACTTTAGTGGAAAATGTCATGTAATTACTGTTTAAATTCATACGATAATGAACATCTCAAATGTGACTGGCTGTCATTTGGCTTATGTCAAAACAGAAACATGTGGCAGTGAGAATCCTTACAAGGTCAAACCTGTGAGAGTTTTGTGATTGTAGAAGGCTGATATATTAGTTTCAATTTTATCAAGAGAACGTGAAAATTTAGAAACATTGTATGACTATGGTATGCACTGATGAAGAGATCAAATTTTATAATTAAAAATCCCACAAACACCGAACCACATATATTTATTGAACACTTAGTACTTGGAAACTGTGTTGTAACTGCCAGGTAATTGTGAAGGATGCACTGTGGAGAAGACTGGAGATCTGTTTCCATCATTGGGCTGGATCGTCTACTTAAGAAGCAGTGGAAAAACAGCTGCAATGGTAGAATATATTAAAGGCTAAGGTAATAGAACAATGTGGGGGACTGTCTTTTAGGGTGGGTGACAACAGCCTTAGATGTCACTAAGCCAAAGTCCAAATGATAAAAGAAGAGTTGAGAGAAAAGGACGATCCAGCAGAGGGAACAGTACATGCTGAGGAGTTGCAGACTGGAAGTGTGGAGTGCCTTCACTGCAGCTAGCATGCTGCCTTTTGGGGAAGATTCATTGACACTTTCTACCTCCAACTCATGTAGATACATACTCAGAAATACCTGGACTATGTCCCCCAAATTCTGCATTTATATGGCTCCACGACACTAACGACCCATTACACTGATGAACGTAAGAAACATTCTTGTTTTTATGAAGAGCGGCATGTGCCAACGTAGACCAATGTAATTTCTTACTTTTTCTAAATGTGCATCCTCATATTTACAGACAAGTGTACCTTTCATCCCTTATCAAAGAAGCTTCGTTTTGAAACAGATGGAGACTATTACAGAGTTTCAGGACTGGTGAAATGCAGAAAATAAGTGTCTATGAGACATTTAACCCTAAGTGACACATCTTCAATGCAACCTCT
Source organism: Nannospalax galili (assembly GCF_000622305.1). Lineage (NCBI taxonomy): Eukaryota > Metazoa > Chordata > Mammalia > Rodentia > Spalacidae > Nannospalax > Nannospalax galili. The sequence continues at coordinate 772,088 of NW_008360051.1, read as the reverse complement.
ACACATAGGATGAATGCAACTCTTAACTCTCACCAAAGAAGTACCCTTATGAAGGTAAACACAGAAACCCACAATTAGCTAATGTACAGAGAACAAGAGGCCACAGAGTGTTTATCCCTGACTAGGACACCTAGTTCAAAACTTTGCCCCCAAGGCTCAGGGATCATAGCAGAAGAGGAGGCAGAAAGATTCTAAAAACCAAAGGGGGTGGATGACCACAAGCAAACAGGGTCTTCCAGACAGCTGGTCAGGAAGCTCACAGTAATGGTGACAGCACGCACAAGTCCTATGCAAGCTCAAGCCAGACAAAATCTCAGCACAGACATGGGAAGTGTCTAAGAAATCCCAACCCAACCTAAGGAACTTTTGGCAATTGATGGCTGCTGGGAGGGGGAAAGACGGTGTTTTACAGGGATGGGACTCTTGGTGGGCCCAGTGGATGGATCCACACTGAAGGACATTTGGGGACACAAATCAGACTTTACAGGCCATCATATATATGAGAGTACAATAAATTGGACGGGAGACCGTGAGGGGAGGTGTGGATAGGGGAGGGGGACCGATCTAAATGCTATCAAACTATAGTGTATGAAAGTTGCAAACATTCTGTTTAAAAAAAAAAATCAAGTCAGAGCTGGGAGAGGTGATGTACACCAGAAATCCCAACACTTGGGAGACTGAGGCAGGAGGATCAGAATTTGAGGCTAGCCTGAATTACAGCCTGGAGCTCGTCTCAAAGAAATAAAAAACTAGGCTGGGCATGGTAGTAACATGCCTTTAATCTCAGCACTCAGGAGGCAAAGGCAGGTAGATCTCTGTGAGATCGAGGCCAGCCTGGTTTACATAGTGAGTTCTAGGCCAGCTTGGGCTATAGGGAAGACCCTGTTTCAATCCCCCCACCACAACAAAAAAAAATTAAAATCTAACCAACCAAACAGAAAGGTATGGAACTAGAAAGGATGCTATTTGGGATGAGGCAGGACACCAGCCACTAGCACGGGAGACAAGAGAAAGCAATGGGGTAATGAATATGACCAAAGTACATTCTGCCCATGCATAAAAATGTTACGAAGCCACTATTCTGTACAATTAGTACAGGCTAACAAAAAAGACAAAAACATCAAGTCAGTACAAGAAGGAACTATAAATAGTTTTGAGTGTTTAATATATACGTAAATAAATTGTATTGAGTCCACGGCTTCAAGCAGTCTAAATACGTGTTCTACCACTAAGCTACATCCCCAGCCCCTATAATGCAATTTGCTAATGCTGTGTCCAAGGGCTTCTACTTGGCTGCAGAGCAGTCAGACAGGAATTCTGGCTCTTAACTTCCAGGGGGAGCTTGATCCTATAGCACGGCAGGACACACGTCCTCCACAGTGCTGTGAAGGAAGATGTTTGCAGTCCTGAAGAGGTTGCCCTCTGACATTTTCTTGGCACATACAAAGACATATTATTTAAGAAAAATAGTAAGAGATAAATAAACATAAATAGACAAATGATATGAATGGAAGATTCACCCACAAAGCAGGTAGGTATAGGCACCTGGAGAAAGTACTATCTTACTACACTTAGCAAAATGCCATTTTCCTCAGTAAGTTGGTACCCTTGTAAAGCATCATTTCACAGTGGGGGATGACACTGTAAAGCTGACATTTATAGACCTTAACAATAGCTCTATCTACTCCTCTTCCCTCTCCCCCTCCCCTCCCCCCTTCCCACCTCTCCTTTCCCTTCCTCTTCCTCCTCTTCTTCCTCCTCCTCCCCCTCATACCATACTCTCTCACTTTTGAAGCATCAATGGCTTTGTTATGATCTTTATCGGGCCCTACATTGGGGCCTTTAACCAAAGCCATTTAACCAAGATGTGGGCAGGTGACCCAAGCTGAGTAACCAAAGTCCTTTTCTCCTAATCTTTAGTTTGCACTTGCACTGAACACATCATAGTCACTGGGCTTCCCTTGAAAACTCAGACTGAAAGCTAATCTGGATGTGGAGATGGAATAATTCTCATATCCAGGAAGAACTGGGGTAAGTGCAGTTTGAGGAGGAACGTGTATACTCGTATGAAAGGTGGTAAAACTGGACATGGAAGCTTTTGTATGAGACTTCTGCCTGAAGAAGTGGGGCTACAGCCAGCCTCACTCAGCTGGGTCATCCTCAAAGACTTCTGGGAAGCATGGTGTTTGGTAGTGATTCGTATTCAGTGTTGGTGAGTCAAGAGGATGTAGCACTGGACCTTCCAGAAAAAGAGTTCAACTTGGGGACCAACTAACATAACATATTCAAGATTTATTTGGTCTCCTCCTCCTCCTCCTCCTCCTCTTCCTCTTCCTCTTCCTCTTCCTCTTCCTCTTCCTCTTCCTCTTCCTCTTCTTCTTCTTCTTCTTCTTCTTCTTCTTCTTCTTCTTCTTCTTGGCTTTTTGAGACATGATCTCACTATGTAGTTTTGTCAGTCCTGGAATTTTCTATGTAGACGGGGCTGGCCTTGAATCTACAGAGATCTACCTGCCTCTGCCTCCAGAGTGCTGGGATTAAAGGTGTGATTGAGTAGAACAATTTTTGTAGAATTGATGGGTTTTTTTTTTTTTTTGTCTCCAGACATGTACCTAGATACAGTTTTACTTTTCAAAAATTTTATTTATTTATTTTGTGAATGAGTATTTTGCCTGCATGGATATGTGTGCAGTACCTGCAGAAGCCAGAAGACAGCATCGGATCCCCTGGAACTGGAGTTATGGACATTTGCCATGTGGAGCAGCCAATGCTCTTAACTGGCTGACCCATCTCTCCAGCCCCAACAGTTTCACTTTTGAACCTTAGCTTAAGAAAATTCTTAAGGTAAGTTAATACTTAGACTATTAAAAAACTTTAAAAACTGTTACAAAGATTATATAGAGCATTATGTAGAGGTGAATATTTATGATACCAATGGAAAAAAAGCTAAAATTCACATAATTTCTACATGTATGTCCATTTATGTTTCATATATGTAAAAATACTAGAATTAAAATAAAAATGACAAGAGATAACATTGGCCACTTTTCTCTTAAAATTTTATGTTAATAATTTTGTGAATGAAAATAAAAAGTGTTCCTGTTTTAGTTATTATCTCTAGATCAACTAAAATGTCTAAGATAAACACCTTTAAAAAATTTGCACTATTAGGCAGTGAAGCCAGGGCCTCCCACATGCTAGACAAGCCCTCTACCCCTCAGATACATCCCAAGCTCTTTAAAAATAGTATTTTGTTTGGTACAGGCTCTCTCTAAGTTACCCAGGCTGGCCTTGAACTCACTCTACACAGTTAAACTCAGTCTGGCTTTAAACTTGAGGATCCTCCTACCTCAGTCTCCCAAGTAGTTAATTACCAGCCTGCACCACTACATGTAGTATAAAAATAGTTTTGATGGGACAAAGAAGATGCTATGCCCATATATATATATATAATATAAGATGTATATCTTCTCTAATTGGTTAATTAACCTTGATAATATTTTGCTTGTACTGAAAGGAGCTAATTAGCAAGTCTCCTCAAAAGTTATTTTTTAAGATTTATTTTTATTTTATGTGTATGAGTTTTTGCCTACAGATGTGTCTGTGTACCACATGTGTACATGGTACCTATGGAGACCAGAAGAGAGTCTCAGAGCCCCTGGACCTGAGTTACAGATGGTTGTGAGCTGTCCTGGAGGTGCTGAACCCGTGGGGTGCTCTTAACTACTGAGCCATCTCTAGAGCCCTGTCCACTAAGATTCTCTTTCATAACAAAGGAACAAAGTAAAGGTTGATGTGGGTTATGTCAGGTAAGGAATATGAACTGAAAGAAAGTACTTACACACAAAATGTTAACATTATAAAATATATTTCCCTGTTAAATTGTATTAACTGATTATATAAATTTCTATTTACAACACTGAGCCCCTCTCATGTGAGCACTGAAGAGATCTGTTGGTATTGGGTAAGGTACTTAAGCAGGCCAGTGACTCAGTAATTCAGTAGTAAATGATTAATATTGTGCTCTAAGAGTTTGACCTTCCAGAAAGATATGACTTTGGTTAAAAGAGATTTTAATATTAAAAATAGGCTATGTGATGAGGGATTTGGTTGGAAAAACACCACTGGTGTGGACTGTTCAGTGGTAAAGTACTGCAGAGCATCCTAGTGACCTAATATAGTTAATTCAGCCCTTAAGCAATTCCTCCACTTCTGAGAAGTGACTTAAGAAGTAGGGACAATCTGGTTCACATGAAGCTATGTATATTAAAAGGTTGCAAACTTTAGATTACTCAGTAAAATTGTGCCACTCATATATAATACTTAGATAATGAAATTCAGAGTATGATAAAATGCTTCAACAAATACTGGACATATAGAGTTGGTCAGAAGTAATTCAAATAATATTTTCTGTTTCACAACTGAGAAAACAATTACTCAAGAGATATTCAATGTAGAGGAATACCTGTTATTTGAGTAAGGATCTTAGGTAGACTAGGCTGGCCCTGACCTCACTATGTAGCTACAGCTAGTGTCCTTGCACCTTAGATCCTCCAGGAGCGGGTCACCATGCCTGGTTTATGCAATGCTGAGGATCAAACCCACGGTATTGCACATGACTAGGAGGCTCTCTACCACCTGAGATATAGTCCCAGCCTGTTGATTGAGATTTTACAGTGTAGTGAACTTTAACGATGCTACTAAAACAAACAAAACCAACCAACCAAGCAACAACAAAACCTTTCATGTAATAGAACAAAAGTAATGTCCTGACAGTGTGGTGAGGATTAGAAGAGAATATGGTACCTCAGCGTGTTGATTGTTGCTGTGCACAGTGTCCCAGAGCCTGGGATGGCATACATGTTATACGCTGGATAACCAGATAGCTTAGCTATTAACACAGGTGGACTTAGGCAATTGAGCCAGAGTATGCCTACTAAATATCTTCCCTCTTTATCTGATAGTCATTTGCATGCACAGCTGAGCACCATTATCCTTCCTACCAGGCCTATCCTTTCTAATAACAGCCACGACTTGGCAGGGAGCGCTCTTCCTCTGCCTTGCTATATCCAGCTCCAGAGCGCGTGTGGGAAAGAGCCAGTGATCTAGAGATAATAACTAAAAACAGCACCATGCTGTGTTTCTTGTACTTTGTATGAAGGAAAGCCCAAGGGGAGGAGAGGCAACAGCAGGGAAAGTGAGATGAGGCTTCTAAAGTGAAAAGGCTGCTTTGCAGGTACAAGTCTCTGGATTCCATCCCCATCATGGCAAAATGGACGGCTACAACAAAGACAACACCTGAAAGGACATGGAATTTAACTGGTGTTAAAAAGCAGGCGGAGCAGTCATAGAGGCCAGGGAACAACATTTCAAGACAGAAGGATCGGCTTGAAATGCAAACAGTTCTTAGTGAGCTTGAGGAAGGCTTAAGGTGATTCAGCAAGCTCTAGTATTAGCTGACACATTCGATTAGAAGTTAGAAATTTAGGGGCTGGAGCGATGGCTCAGCTGTTAAGAGCCCTGACTGCTCTTGCAGAGAACCCCGGTTAGATTCCCAGCACCCACATGGCGGCTATGAACCATCCTTAACTCCAGTTCCAGGGGAATCCGAAGCCCTCTTCTGATCTCCGCAGCATTGGACAACACGGGTGCACTGACATACACGCAGGCAACACACTCATACACATAAAATAAAAATAATAAAAATAAAATTAAAAAAAAGTTAGAAATTTAAATTACAGCTATGCCACTACTTCCTTATGTTCCCCTGCATGGATGCAAGGAGTCAAATAGATGATTCTTCATTACAATCTCATTCCCATCCAATCACTCTTTCAACAAGTACCAACTATATGCAAGGCACTGGGGGTGTAAGGCTTCAGAGATGTACCTCTGAGCTCAAGTTCCTTCCTGTCTCTAAACGTCCTATTAACTGTTATTTGAAAAGTTCTGAAACATGAAAGATACATGATTACTATGTAAAATTTAAAATAAATGATCAGGAGTAAAGGTAGAAATATATTTATCAATGACAAATTTTTCACCCATAAAGTATCTTATAAACAATGAGGAGGCCAACCAATCACACAGTGGGAAACAGGCAACAAATAAGTAAATCAATCAATCAATCAATCAAGAAGAATGAAAAGGAGGAAGAGGAAGATATAGTTACAGAGACACAATTTTAAGCAAATGGAAAATGAGTAATTTTAATTCTGATCATAAAGAAACAAAATAAAAGACCTGTTTATATTTATTGGTAAAGACTAAAAGCAAGAATAATGTAAATATCAATGTGGTATTCTTTTATTTTCCTTCAGAACAAACTACTTAGGTAGAATTTATCACAACTGAACATTCATAAACATGATTCTAATTTTGATCTATAACTTTGATCTAAAATTCTAATTTGGATCCTAGGGATTTTATCTTAGAGAACTATTCAAATATGTATATATGAGAGTATACATAAGAGTGTTCCTTATTTATATGAACAAATGACCTTAAATAGCATCACTGTCTAACAGTAGAAATGTAGTGAGATTCATTTCATTACATCCCTAAGATAGATGCTGTACAGACATTAAAACAATAGGGTGTATGCAGCTGTATGTGCTAATATGAAATAATTGCCAAGCCTGACTTTACAAGGAATCAGTATTGGGAACATGCTCAGTGGTAGAGAATTTGCCTACCACATGGGAGGCCATGGGTTTGATCCCTATCACCACAAAAGGAAGGAAGGCTGGAAAGAGGGTGGGAACAAGGGAAGATCAGGAAGACGCCTTTGGCCCAGTATCTTCTCACTTGGCTCCTCACTTTCCTGGGCCTGTTGGTAACTATTAGTCCAGTATTTCTCTTTGTTCAATGAATGATGAACTTGTTTATCTCTTCTAGAGTAGAACAAATCACACTCCAGATGGTTATAAAAATGGAGCCTGCTATGGTAACAACTCCTAGCTTCTTACATTCCAAGTATTGCATTATTTTTAATACTTTACTTGTTATTTTTATTTTATGTGTATGAGTATATTGCCTGCATGTATGTTAAGTGCACCCCATATCATGCAATGCCTGTGGAGGTCAGAACAGGGCATCAGATCCTCTGGAACTGGAGGCAGAGTTCTCTCTGAGTTTAAGGACAGCCTGGTATACCTAGTGTGTTCTAGGCCAGCCACATAAATGAAACCATACACACACACACACACACACACACACACACACTGCATTTCATTCCATCATATAAGTTGCGTTGTTTTCTAGCTACCCTTTTGTGTTTTTCATAAAGAACTCAAAGAGTATTTTTATATAATGCCCAGAGAGGGGCCCAGGATCAGTGAACCCCACCTAGTGCCAGCAGGATTTTGAGACTCTGAACGAAGCACACGGTGAACGGGTGTCATGAGGAAATTATATTTTCAGGATCTATGTCTATCTGTGTATAACACATATTTCAGTAATACAGCACTTGCTAATACAGTGCTGCTCCTCCACATCCTACACTCTGTAGTCGATTAAATCATATTAAAATGAACCTTCTACTATGTAGGAGAGGTGGGGCTTCCTATTCATCATTACTGACAACAGAACCAATGGACAGTGGCTTGGGGTGTAATTTCCCAGCTGGAACCACATCTGCAGTCTGGGTCTCAGAGATTAGTAGTAACAAACAATCTGTTATCTCAGGGTCTGTTGGAAAACCAGCTGCTCCCATTCTTCAGAGTGGCTCCTGGGGGTGCTTCCAAACAAGGCAGCCCAGCACACTGGGAGGGCGTTACTGTTTCCTTTATGCAGGGGGTATGTGCTAATTAGCATAAAGTTTGAATTGCATGGAGAAGTTTCTACTTTTTAAAAAGATCCCCAGTTGGTATATTATTTCTTTTCCAGATTTTTTTGTAGTGATGGGAAACACTTGAAAATATTGTGATGACTCTTTCTCTAAACCTAACTCAAAAATTCATTTTTTAGTTAATACATGTCCATTTACTTGAGAAAGTAATTGGTAGGAGGACCATGCTCGGGAGTTCGTCAGCCCTGTGCAAAGAGGAAATGCATTGTCGCAGTTACTTACAACATCCAAGGACCTTCAGCCAATGGAGTTCTTTATTTTAATTTTTCTTTGTGTGCGTGTGTGAGATGTGTGTTTGTACATGTATGTATATGTGTATATGTAAGTGTGTGCACATGTATATATGTTTGTGTTGTATGAATGTGTATGTGGCATGAGGTATATGTGTATATGTCTGTGGTGTGTGTATATATGTGTGTGTGATTTATGTGTATATACATGTATGGTGTGTTTGTGATGTGTGTATGCGTGTGTGTTGTGTGTCAATGTGTATGTGATGTACATGGTATATGTGTATATGTGTGGCGTGTGCACATATGTGTGACTTATGTATGTGTGTGTGGTGTATGTGATGTGCATATGTATGTGTGTTGTGTCAATGTATATGTGATGTATATGGTGTACATGTATATGTGTGTGGTGTGTGTACATATGTGTGACTTTGTGTATGTGTGTATTGTATGTATGTGTATGTGGCATGTGGTATATGTGTATATGTGTGTGGTGTGAGTGTGCAGGGGTGTGCACATTTTCCAACCTCTGTGGAGGCCAGAGGTTGATGTCAAGTGTCTTTCTCAATCACTTTTCTGTCTTGTTTTTTGATACAGGGTCTCTCATTGAACCTGTAGCTCACTGATTAGGCTGGACCGGCTGGCCCTGGAGCTTCAGAGATCTGCTTGTTTCTATGCCCCAGAACTTGGGTTACAGATGTGTGCCACCACACCTGGGTATTTACAAGGGGTCTGTGGTCTGAGTTCAGATCCCTTTGCTTACACAGCAAGTACTTTGCCTAGGGAGCCATGTCCACAGCCCTGAATTTTTTATTTTTACCTGAAACAAAACCAAAATGAAAATGCTGCCCAGTGATTCAATCACCATTCAAAAACATTTTAAAAAGAGTTAGGAACACTATTGATTCTCAAGATACAAGCTTTAACCTTATTGAATCACAACTTAAAATTCAGAAAAAAATTAGATTTTCCGATGACCCTTGAAGGTGTTATACAAGCTAAAATAAGCCAGTAACAAAAGCTAAATATAGTACAGTGTCATGTTATATAAGGGTCAGAGGGCAATTACACTCAAAGAGACACGAAATAAAATGCTGGTTGCCAGGGGTTGGAGGACAGGTGAGGAAAGACTAAGAAGTTAATGTTTAATGGGGGCAGAGGCTCAGGGAAAAAATATCTTAAAGTTCTGGAGATGCAGGGCAGCAATGACTGCTCAACAATGGAAATGTGTTTAATGTCCTGGAATTACACACTTAAAAATGGTTAAAAACTGACCAAATTAGTATAGGCCTCAAAGTATGTCTGTTAAACACCCAAGAAGGTTAGTTCTACCAGTCTGGTATTTTTAATTACTGTGCGTCATGTAGATAAATCTTGGGTGGGACATAAAGGACACTTTTTGCTCCTTGCCCTCTTAGGTCGACTAGTTCCAGGACACTATGAACATCTCTCAAAAATGCCCTATAATGGTGGTGGATCACCTGTCCTCTTGATCAAGGAGGCCATGGAGACCCCACCAGATGGACTTGAACCAGTGTCCAGTCTATAAAGAGGAGGGTCAACACAGAGGAATCATTTCCTCCATGCTACCAAGCAAAGCCAACCATGGCGGAGCAGGACCTTTGACTTATCTTCACATAGGCAGAACTGGCAAAGAAAGGAGCCAGGGGCTCCTCACAAGCCCATGTGACCCCTGAGGAACAGATGCTCAAACGACCTTAAGAGTAAAACTAAATCGGTTTTATCTGGACCAACTTGGTCCTTAGAGGGAAGTTTATAGCTCTTAGTGCCTACATCAAAAAATCGGAAAGAACACAAATAAATGACTTAACATTGCAACTCAACACACTTGAAAAACAACAGCAAACCCATCAGAGAAGAAGAAATAACAAAAATGAGGGCAGAAATTAATGAAATTGAAACAAAGAAAACAATACAAATAATCAACAACTCCAGCTGACCCTCCTAAAACAAAGACCTCTAGATAGCCTGACTAGATTCACCAGAAGGGCAAGTAGTGGGGAATGGCTGGGGGTGCCAACAACACAGCAGACAGTGGCAGGGATATCAGAGTATAAGGGCTCTAGTCGGGTGAGGGAGGCTATGGGAGGGTGCCATCTGGGAAGTGGGTATATAAATAAATAAATAAATAAATAAATAAATGGTTAAAAACATATGGGGCTTAGGGGTGCAGTGCAGTAGTAGAGCACTTGCTTAGTA
>NW_008360051.1:754867-761669 GCF_000622305.1 Nannospalax galili | reverse complement strand
ATATCCTTGATAGAAAAACTCAACAAAAATCCCTCAGAAAACCAGAGTAAGCCTCATTTTTAAAAGTAACGTTAAGAAAGCGTTGAGCTAACAGCTGCTTTCTGCAGAATTCAGGGTTGCAAAAGGCATTGATTTTTGTCTGTTGTCCCAGCACTGACTTCAGAGCTGGCCCTGCCTCTGCTCAGATTGGTCCTGGTGAGCAGGGAGCACACGGCAGCAGGAAGACAGACACTCACAATGAATTCCAACTACCAACTAACCCAGTTTCCAGAGCCCCGTGCTGAGAACTACCCAGGGCCTGCTAATGACAGCTCTGATTTATTAATGGATTTATATACTTTGAATAAAGCAATCAAAGCCAGGAAACAAATTCTGAATGTGCCACCAAATTATAACCTTGAGAGAATTTCACATTGTTTGAGTGTTTTAGGTTACAATTCATTTCAGCATTAAAACACCTAATTAACACTCATTCAGAATTAAATGTTGATGTATCAATGAACGAACATGCTGTCATTAGCTGAACATAATATTTCGAATGTGAAGTGACACATTTCAATGCTGCATTCAGGTCTAGGGAGTTTACTATAATTACAGGTTGGGTGTTCTTTGTTGCTAGTTCCTGTGATTTGGCTCTCATAGGTTTCCTGGTCTCTGGGCTTCATCTTCCCCATCCAAATTCCTAATTAGACCATCCTCCAAATGATTAACACAAAGACAAAGACCTTTCCAAAGACTTCAATGACCTTGAGCATCTATAATAATCATTTTCAGTCCATTCCCAGGTCTGGGTAGAAATTTAAAAGGGACATCGGAATAAATGAGTGAAGGCTAATAATCCTGTTGGCGACTATAATCTTCAGAAACTTCAGTAAAATTGTGTTTCCACAGAGGCACACCTGCAGAGAATTCCAGGTTTTATATGAGGGTCTTGCAGAAAGCACAGTATGCTTACTGCTATAAAAATACCCTCAGGGCTCTGACTGCACATCTCCTACCTGGTTGGTCTGCTGCAGAGAGTGGGCTAGCTCAACCTCCCTGTTTTATATAACTTGTGAGAATGTTGTTCATACTTTCAAAAAGTTGAAAACAATCGAAAGAAGAATAACTCATGACACTTGAAAACTATGTGAACCTCTGATTTAGTGTGCGCTAATAAACTCTTTTTGGAACATGACCACACTCACACAAATTTTCTTTGTCACAGGAGCAGAGTCGAGTAGTTGGAGTAGAGACCTCAAGGCTGCAAATATTTAGGTTGGGGCCTCTGACAGGAAGTCTGTCATCATCTGAATTGTAAGGATGTTTCAGGCTAAAAATGATGACTCAAAGAATTTTGATAATAAATCATATTCTTTTTGCATCAATGACCCCTTTTCATTTGTTTTTGAGACAGGGTCTTTCTATATTGGTCAGGCTGGCCTTGAACTTGTTACACATTCCCGATTAGGCTGGCCTTTAACTTGAAATCCTCCTGCCTCAGTCACCCAAGTCCTGGGATTATGAATGTGTGCCACTCTGCCAGGTCCAAATGTCCTGTTGGGAGGGCAGGTAGTAAATTTAATTATGTGGTACATAGAAGTTGCTCACCTTCTTACACATCTTCCAACAGAAATTATTTGAACTTAAATTGATATTCTTATACTGTTGGTTTACAAACCAACGATAACTTCAAATGATGAAAAATATTTTACTTCCAAAACTATGTCAAAGGCACGTAAACAGTGGCACCTTTGTGGAGGTTTCACATTACAGGGGATCGGCAAACTGTCCTTCAAAAGTGCACAAAATGGCCAGGGCATCGCTCAGTGGTTAAGAGTGCTTCCAGTGCAAGCAAGAGGACCTGAGTTCGGATTCCCATATCCAAATAAAAAGACTACCATGACTTCGCGTGTATTTGTAAATTCAGTGTTGGGAGGGGGAGCCTGGAGGATTGCTAGGGCTGGTTGGCCAGCAGCCTAGCTCCAGGCTCAGTGAGATATCCTGTCTCAAAGGAACAAAGCAGAGGGTGACCGAGCAGGACACTTGGTATCCTCCTCTGGCTTCCCTATCTGCATGCATGTACACAGGTATGCTCACCTGAGTACACATGTGCGCAAACATCATACACACATACATCCCCCCCCCCCCACACACACGGAAAGATGCAACACTGTTCAGGTACTTAGTTTTCTCATCTACTGGTTGCCACGCTCAGGGCTGTGAGTATTAGCCGTCACTCAGAGAAGAGGCTGCTGGTGCCCCAACCAACGGTCCAACAGAGCTAAAGGTTCAATTGTTTGCTTGCAGCATTTCATGACAAATGCCTTGTTCTATTTCCAAGTTTTTAGAAACAAGCTTACTTAGGGAAACAGGAAAAGTCTATCAACAAATGCCACTTTTTCAGGTTTCAATTGCCTGACATTTTCCCAATGCACAGCTCTAAGACGCAAGCTAAAGGGTAAATACCACCTACTACAGGATTTAGAGAATGATTAATTTAACCATGAGCTTCATCCCCAGGAGCACACAGATTATCTTAATATAGATGTAAGTATCTTTTGCCTATAGCATTCAGACAGTCTGGAAAGGCTTAAGTCACAGGACAAAAAGAGCACTTAAAAAAAAACAGCACTTAAAAACACTCAGCTCCAAATCATGCTTGATCTCTGTCCCAGTGAGGCATCTGATGTTATGATAAATATCAGAGATAAAGTCAGCTTATAAAGAGGAAATGTTCATTTGGGCTCACAATTTTGGAAATTTCAGCCTGTTATCTATAGGTCCCATTGCTTTAGGCCTATGGTGACATCTTTCAGCCTGCTGGGAAACGTGGCAGACAGACCCAGTGCTCGAAATATAAAGAGAAGAGTCTGGTATCCCACAATCGTCTTTAAGACATAGCCTTGATGAATTACAAGCCTCATATAAGGCCCCGCTTTCAAAATTCTTTGTCATCTTATAATATTGTTACCTATGGACCAAGCCTCTAACACACAAATCTTTGCCACTATTCCATAGCAAAACTGTAATAATAAAAAGGAAAAAAAGGAAGTCAGTGGAGCATCAGCATTCACCTTTCTCTTGCTTCCTGACTGTGGATACAGTGTGAACTGTGGCCTCTGGCTCCTGCCACTGTGACTTCTGCACCATAATGAATTGTATCGCTTAAAACTATGAGCCAGCTTCCTTAAATTGTCAATTATTATGTTGCAGTATTGAGACAGTAACTAATACAGCACACAAGGGCACATGAGGAAGGAATAAAACAATATGCCTCAAAGTATAAAATATATTTTAAACTTAGCAGTAATCAGAAATATACAGAAGCTTAAAAAGAGATAATAAACCTGTCAAAATAGGCAGTTTTTAAAATGATAGTAAGGGGCTGGAGAGCTTGCTCAGCGGTTGAGACCACTGGGTGCTCTTGCAGAGGACTTTGGTTGGGTTCCTAGCACCCATATGGTGGCTAACAACAGTCTGTAACTTCAGTTCCTGGCAATGCAACATTTTTCTCACCTCCACAGGCATGGCATAACATGGGTGCACTTACATGCATGCAGGTAAAACATTCATATGCATAAAATAAAAATTAAAAAATTTAAATTATAGTCAATATTTCAACTGCTTGTAGAAATCTAAACTAGTATAACATGGGAATACATATTATCCTTTTAATAGTAAACATTCAGTAAATCTCATTTTTAGAATCTATGTGAAGGAACAGCATACAGAGAGACATTTAAATACTAGACTTTTCAACACGGGAGGATAGATAGATCCTTACATTTCAGATGTTATGTTTTGTTTGGAATGTTCTCTGGAAGGCTCCTGTGTTATAGGTTTGGTCTTCAAGCAGCACCACTGGGAGGTGGTAAAGTATAAGAAGCTAGGGCCTAGATGGAGGAACAGGTCATTGGGGGTGTGCCTTTGAAGGGGGACCCTTGCTGCTTTCCTCTTCTCCTTGCTCCCTGACTGCGGTGAGGTGAGCAGCCTCCACAGCCACACACTCCTGCTGCCAAGAGTTTATCACCACAAGTCAATAGTCATGGGGCCAAGTAATTGACTGAAACTTCTGAAACCAGGAGTTAAAACAGTTTTCCTCTTAACAAATTTTTGAAACTCATATTTTTGTCACAGTGACAAAAGTTGATTGGTACACTGCACCTGTGTTTGTAAGATAAGTGAACCATCTAAGCACAGTGAAATGTTTAATTTCAAAAAGTACTTCAAAATATATTCTGTAAGTTTGGATTGCAGTTTTGGTGTCTAAAGAAGGGGAATTTAAAGCATGATCTCTTACTTTTAGCTAGAAGGCTGCTCCCACCCCCACTTGGTTTAGCTCCCTGATAAATTCTTAATGAAGATGAGAACAGTATTTGTTTGAGCTTGCCCTGGGTTCAATTTTTTTAATTTAATAACCACATGATTAGAAGAAGCATTTCATTACAGCTTTAACATATTCAGTATGTTAATTTCCAGAGCAAGGATACATTTCTTTCAAAAGTAGCTGTAAATTTTTAGATTCACAGTTGAATTAATACAGTTATACAATATTGAACTCAGTATAAATTCTGTAAGACATAAAACTGAATGAGGTTTTAATCTTTAAAGAGGATCTCCATTTCATTTTAAAATATGCCGTTTCCTCTTTTTTTTTTTGGACTTTTTTTAGCCCCAGCTGTCCTGTAACTCACTATGTAGAACAGGCTGGCTTTGAACTCACAGAGATCCACCTGCCTCTGCCTCCTGGGTACTGGGATTAAAGGCATGTACCACCACGCCCGGCCCTCATTTCCTACATTTTAAACGCTACTAATGCTTAGATGTTTGCATGAGTCTTTAGTCTCTATGTATCTGATTATTACTAGTCACAGTAGGTTACATTTGGATCCTTGGCACCTGAGTATGGATATAAAGTCATCAGGTATATTTCAATGGTAATGATTTTCACCTCTACTAATTAACATGAAGTAAATTTTTATGCTTCTTCCTCAAATATGTCTTTTTTAAAAAAATTGTTGACTTTTTTGTGTATATATCATACAGAACATCCCAAACAATTTTATTCCTCTATATATCCACTTCCCAAATGGCACCCTCCCATAGCCTCCTCCCCTCACCACTGGAGCCCTTATACTCTGTCATCCCTGTTACTGTCCACTGTGTTGATGGTGCCCCCAAACAGTGCTTGTCCATCTGCTGAATCTAGTCAGCCTATCTAGAGAACCTTGTTTTATGAAGATCAGATGTTCTTCATCTAGAAGCAATCATTTGTCAATATTCTTTTAGACTGAGGTCTGCTGTTCATTTTCCCAGTTCTATACTGGATTACTGTCTGGGAGTCTTTTGAGCCACCCTGGCCAATAGCTCAAAGGGAGGTATCCCCTTTCTGGCATTGTTTCTTGTTATGTAGCCTTTAGCTATACATATGGACTCTTAAAAAATTATATTGACCCCATTAATCTTTGGTTATACTTTCCTTGTGGGTGTTTAAGACCCTACCATTGGCCCAGATGAAACAATTTATTTTTACTCTTAAGGTTGTTTGAGGAGCTGTTCCTCAGGGGTAACATGGGCTTGGGAGGAGCCTCTGCCTCCTTTCTTTTACCAGTTCTGCCCCTACTCAACCGTGGCTGGCTTTGCTTGGAAGCATGGAGGAAATGTTTCCTCTGTGTTGACCCTCCTCTTCATAGACTAGACACTGGTTCAGATCCATCTGCTGGGGTCTCCACGGCCTCCTTGATCATGACTCACTACAGTTACAGGACATTTTGAGAGATGCTCATAGTCCCCTAGAAATTAGTCGGCCTAGGAGGGAAAGGAGAAAAAGTGTCCTTTATGTCCCTCTGACTAAATTAGTATAGGCCTCATAGCATGTCTGTTAAATATCCAAGAAGGTTAGTTCCACCAGTCTAGTACTTTTAATTACCATGTGCCATGTAGATAAAGCTTGGGCAAAGACCACTGTCAGATAAACCTTGTCTAGACATATATTATATTCTTTGAGCTAGTTGTATATATAATTTGTCAGTAGGTTGTTGGACTAATATGGTTCCCTCTGTTTTTTTTTTTTTTTTTTTTTTTTTAAAAAAAAAAACTAGCTAGGCATTATTTACCTCTCGCATTGTTTAACCCTTCCACCATGGTTTCCCTATTTGAGGTGCCCCCATTTTTTCCATTTCTCCTTTAAAAATACCCTTCTCCTATGGTCCTACCTCTCTTGAGCTCCTTCTTTCCCTTTATCCCCTAGGTTCCTTGTATACCCTTCCTTCCCCCCTCCCTTAAAATAACCCCATTTTCATATCTCCCTTATTAACACCCATTTCCTACTGTTCTTCTCTTTCAGATTCTTTCTTTTCCTTTACCTCCCTGGTTCCTTCTCATTATCCCGGTTCATGTAGTTATGTCTGGATACATAATAACTTATCAGGATTTGGGTCTAGGATCCACATATGATGGAGAACATACATCGTTTTGTTTGTTTGTTTGTTTGTTTTTCTGAATCTGTGTTACTTCACCTAGTATAACAGTTTCTAGTTCCATCCATTTACCTGCAAATTTCATCTTTCTTTACTGCTGAGTAAAACTCCATCGTATAAATGAACCACATTTACATTATCCACTCATCAGTTGAGGGACACTTAGGTTGCTTCCATCTCTTAGCTATTGTGAAAAAAGCAGGAAACATGGATGTACATGTGTCTCTGCAATAGGATAAGTTCTTTGGGTATATGCCAAGGAGTGGTATAAATGGGTCAAATGGTAGGTCCATTTGTGGCTTTTTAAGAGTTATCCACATTGCTTTCTACAGGGGCTGAAC
>NW_008360051.1:754130-754699 GCF_000622305.1 Nannospalax galili | reverse complement strand
GCTTCTTAGCCATCTTTATTTCTTCTTTTGAGAACTCTCTGTTCAGTTCCTTAGCCCATCTTTTAATTGGGTTACTTCCTTTCTTGATTCATTTTTTTTTTTTTTGACTTCGTTATATATTCTGGATGTTAAGCCTCTTGTCAGATGTGTCCCTGGTGAAGATTTTCTCCCATTCTGTGGGTTTTCTCTTCACTTCCTTGGTTGCTTCTTTTGATGTACAGAAGCTTTTGAGTTTAATGAGGTCCCGTTTGTTGATTCTTGACCTTGTTTCCTGGGCAATTGCTGTCCGGTTTAGAAAATCCTTTCCTACACCTATGTCGTCTAGGTTATTACCAATGTTTTCTTCTAACAGTTTCAGAGTTTCATGATTCACATTCAGGTCTTTTATCCATTTGGAGTTGACTTTTGTGCAAGGTAAAAGATAGGGGTTTAGTTTCATTCTTCTACAGGTGGAGATCCAGTTTTGCCAGCACCATTTGCTGAACATGCTGTCTTTCCTCCAGTGAATGTTCTTGGCCCCTTCGTCAAATATCAGGTGGCTGAAATTGCATTTACTCATATTTGGGTCT
>NW_008360051.1:744120-753866 GCF_000622305.1 Nannospalax galili | reverse complement strand
TAGGATGGTCATTTTCACAATATTAATTCTTCCAATCCATGAGCATGGGAGGTTCTTCCATCTTCTGATGTCTTCCTCAATCTTTCTTTAAAGATTTAAAATTTTCATTGTAGAGGTCCTCAATGTCTTTGGTCAGGTTTATTCTGAGAATTTTTTTTTCAGCTATTATGAAGGGGAGTGTTTCCATGTACTTTTTCTCCGATTGCTTATTATTGGTATATTGAAAGGCTATATACTTTTGTAGATTAATTTTGTAACCTGCCACTTTACTGAATGTGTTAATAATTTCTAGGAGTTTTCTGGTGGAATTTCTGGCATCTCTTAGATGTAATATCATATCATCTGCAAAAATGGGTAATTTGATCTCTTTTTGAATTGTTACTCCTTTAATTTCCTGCTCTTGTCTTACTTATTGCTCTAGCAAGAGTTTCAAGCACTGTGTTGAAAAGGAGTGGAGACAATGGATGCTTTGTCTGGTTCCTGATTTCAATGGGAATGCTTCCAGTTTTTCTCCATTCAGAATGATATTGGCTGTGGGTTTGTTGTACATGGCTTTAATTATGTTGAGCTATGTTCCCTCCAGTCCTATGCCCTCTAGGACTTTGAACATAAATGCATGCTGAATTTTGTTAAAAAGATTCTACTGACAGGGAAATGCTGGCCGCCTTCCCAAGTCTGTCAAACATCCTTCTACATCCTACAAGCAAGAAGGCAGAGCTTACTTTTCTGAGATCCCAACTGTGAGTTATAGAGGGAGGGACACCTAAAGACGTTCTGTACTTGGAGACTCTGGGAGAGGAAGGGGAAGGGAAAGTTAAGCATCAAGGATCTATAGAGCTGCCTACCTATGGTCTTAGATTTGCACCTTAAGGATTGTTTCATAGCAAGGTCATTATGTCTCATTTGAATCCTAAAAACATAGCATTTAACAAAAAATCAAACAAAAGCACTCCACATCTCTTTTCTTTAGGCCAAGCAAACATTGTTTGCAACTTCTCAAAGTTCAATTAGGTGAAGAAGAAAAATAAATCCAATAGTCTAAGCCTCCGAAGTTTAGTCTGTCTGTCCTCTTTTAAATGACTCAGATTTTGGTAACAAGCTATACCAATCATTCAGTAAGAGTTCACTGTGTGCTAACAGTACATCAACACACCATCAGGACAGTGAGGCAGACACAGGTCCACTAACCCCATTTCACATATACAGAATAGAACCTTAGGCAGGTAGACTTCCTCAGTTGCTCAAATCTATTAAGCAGTGAACCTGCCTTTGAACTTCCTGTCTAACCTTAATATGTATGATCTTAACTGTCAGTCAAAGGATGATTTCAATTTCTATGTCTCTGAACTGAAAGCATCGTAGACCAGTGAACTGGGAAGCTCAACCCATCACGTCAGAGACCCTGTGTGTCAAAAGCTCTCTGCAGACAAGCTCTTCAAAATACCCGGGATTTGTTAGACAATGGATTCCAATCCAAGGTCCAGGGCAGCTCCTGAGATTCCTAATAAGCTCTGGGGTGAGGCAACCACCCAAGTTCCACCAGGCACACTATGCTGAACCACCTGTGCTCAGAATATTTCCATCATCCAAGGAAGCCTCATTGGACAGTGCTGGCTAGAGAAAAGTGGCTTGCCCACTTCTGAGTAGCCTCACTATTTTCTGTACTGAAAACACATACACACACACACACACACACACACACACACATATATACACACACAGACACACAGCCCATGTTACTTCTTAAAACTGCCACTGTCCACCTAGCTTTGCCCTTCAACAAGATATCATAAGATGGCAGCATTGAAAAATGTATCAAGCTTTCCTGTCACAGCCACCATTGAAAAACATCATCCATGGCTCTGTACTGCTCCATACCATGGGCTTCAGCCAGAGCCACAAGATGACGAAGAATGTGAGCAAATCTAGGCACAGCAGGGCCAGAGGCTCACTAAACACACCAAGTTTGTGTCAGGCATGATCAGGGAGGAGTGAGGCTTGACTTCCTATGAGCTATGCTCTGTGGAGCTGCTGAAGCGCTCCAAGGATAAGCCCGTATCCAAGTTCATCAAGAAGAGAGTGGAAAGGAAACAGTTTGCCAGACAGCTGGTCAGGTACTTATATGAACTCACAGCAATGCTGATAGCATGCACAAACCAGATAAAATCCCAGCATAGATGTGGGAAAGTGGTTCATAGAACTCAGCACAACTTGAGAAACTATTGGCAACTAATGGTTGATGGGAGGGGGAAAGCCCATCACTTGCAAGGATGGGATTCCTAGAAGTTAACCAGGCTCCAGTACACATACCCACCATAAAGGGCATTAGGGAACACTATATAATTGGGAACAGGCCAGTAAGGGGAGGTACAGATAGGGAAGGGGTTCTAAATGCTAAATACCATCAAAATATATTGTATGAAAATTGAAAAATTCAATAAATATTTTTTAAGGAAGAGAGTGGGGACACACACCTGTGCCAAGAGAAGTGGAAGGAGCTGAGCAGACACTGGTGGCCATGAGAAAAGCTGTAGCCAAGAAGGACTGAGCCCACCTGCCTGTCCCCTCCCTCAATAAATCTTTATACCATATATATGTATATAAAATCTTTGTATTGTAAGTCTCCATATATGAGGTACGACTTTGAAATGTAGCATATTTTAGCATGCTTCTTATTAATTCATAGTTCTCCTTTCATTTTTTATTTAGTTTTGGTTGAGAATTCCATGGGCATATATAGTACGCTCTGTTTACATTCAGTCCCCACACTCTCTCATCTCCCTTCCACCCCTGCATCCCCCTCCTCACCGAAGCCCCTTCCCCACCTTCAAGCCCTCTTGTTTCATTTCCTGATCCTCTGTTTCCAATGAGGACCATCTGTGTGGAACTATCCATTGGTGCCTGGTGAGCTCACTGGTACACAGCTGAAGGCAATGACTGTCCCTTCCCCAGAACTCATCAGGTGCCAGTAGCTCATCAGGGAGGGTTAGGGCCATAAATCTTTATACCATATATATATGTATATAACCTCCCCTATCAGCTGTTGACAGGCCCAGTCTTGTGAGGCCCAGTGCAGGCCACCCTGGCTGCTATAAGATTGTGTTTGCAATGGGTGTGTATGTGCAGAAGATAGCATTTCGCAGCCATCTGCTTTGTCTTCCAGCTCTTATATTCTTTCTGCTTCCTCTTCTGGAATGTTCGTTAAGCTTTAGAGAGGACAGTATGAATGCCCTATTTCGGCCTGAGAACTCAACCATCTCAAGCATGTTGGGTACCCCAGATCTCTGAGTTCACTGGCATTCAGTGCAGAGATTCCTCTAATAAAGGGTGAGAATAGTTTGTCTTATAGCTTCTCAGTCTTTTGGCTGAGATCAAGTGGAGAATAGAGTTTGTCTGTACAAGGTGCTAGAGAGGTGCAGATGTGCTTGTATGTATTTCTTACTTAGAATAAAGATGATCTTATAGGAAAATTACCTTTCTAGAAATATGGAAACTCTAATATGGATATACTAAAAAGAGCACTTCAGGGTTGGGGAACAGCTCTGCAGGGTACAGTGCTTGTTGTGCTAGTGAGAGGAACCTGAGCAATCCCTCAGAGTTCAAGTAAAAAGACAGGTATGGTGGTGCGAGCCTGTGACCCCACTGCTCCAGGTTCAGTGGGAGACTGTCTCCAGAAAGTAAGGTGGAGAGCCGTGAAGGAAGCTAACTGATGTTGACTTTGGCCTCCACATGCAGAGAAACACGTGTGCATGTAACTGCATACACGTGAACATGTAAACACATACACACACAAAATAGCACGGCACTGCAGCAAAGATTCAATAATAAGTGAACACAAAAAATGATTGGTGGTGCAAGCAATATGTGATTCACAGGTATAAAAATAGAAAAAGGACTTTGGAACTAAAAGAAATAGAAAACAATTTGTTTCTAAATTCTAATATTTAAAATTTTAATTCCAACAGCATAAAAATGGCATATTTTGCTATAAAGCCTAGAAGAATTTCCAGATCCACAGTTTTAAAAACATTATAAGTGTTCACTGTATGGAACAAACACACTCAAATTTCTCAACTTAGTAAATAGTTTGGTCTGATTTTCAGGGATTTAACAAACATTTGAATATTTAACACAGGAAAAAATTCAAATTTGGTCTTATAACCAGAATGACCTAAATTATTGGAGTTCAAAGGAACATGAGGCCCCCCCCCACCTTCCTGTGGTCAGTCTTTCTCCCCCCTCCCTCCCTCCCTCCCTCCCTTCTGTCTTTCATTCTTTTTTTTTTTTTAAGAGAGATTCATTCTCTTAACTGTGTACTGTCAGTGCATACTTTAAGTCCTCTTATAGCCAGAGCATATGGTTTCTCAAATTATGTAAAAAAGATTCAAATTATTCATGAGAAACTGGTTTCTGTGAATAATCATAACAACAGGTGTCTATTTTAAGCACACTAGGGCTAACTAATGAATATTTGTATTCCTAAAATATTCTTTGGGATGTATTCTAGGAAATAATTTCTGAATATATGTATGGTATTTATTAAAGAATGATGACAACCTGGAGTTCATTTTCAGGAATGCTCTTTGCGACGTTGCCATCATTCCTCAAAACACTTTTCCTTGGGCTGGGGCGATGGTCCAGTGCGGAAAGTGCTTGCTGTGCAAACATGAGAACCTGAGCCTGCATCCCCAGCATCCATGTAAGGGAAACCAAAGCTGGCAGCTCTTGCCTATGATCCCAGCACTGGAGAGGTGGAAACACACAGTTCCCAGTGGCTCACTGGCCATCCAGACTAACTGAAACATGGAGCTTCAGAGCTGGAGAGAGCAGAGCTGAGAACACCTGCTCCTCTTACACCCTCCAAGTTTTGTTCCCATCACCCACATCAGGCAGCTTATAACTGCCTAAAATAGCTGCAAGGGATCAGATGCCCTCTTCTGACCGCTACAGGTACACACACACACACACACACACACACACACACACACACACGCACACACACACACTGTCTATCTATCTATCTATATCTATCTATCTATCTATCTATCTATCTATCTATCTATCTATCTATCTTTTAAAGACCCACAAAAACCAAGGAGTTCCAGGTTCAGTGAGAGACCCTGTCATAAAGATAAGATGGATAAAAACAGAAGACAGCAGGTGAGTGACTAAGTGCACATACCACACACTGCACATGCCACACACTGCACACACCACACACCACACACTGCACATACCACACATTGCACACACCACACACACCACACACACTGCACACACCACACACCGCACACTGCACATACCACACACTGCACACACCACACACACTGCACACACCACACACCGCACACTGCACATACCACACACTGCACACTGCACACACCATACACTGACCACACCACACACTGCACATGGCACACACCACACACACACTTCACACTCTGCATACACCACACACATACTGCACACCACACACTTTTTTGCTTGCATCACATGATCAACACTTACATACTCTGAACATTTTGTATGAACTGGACCCCAGCTAGGCAATAACCAGAATGAATAAGATACCGGCACTGGATGCCTTCCATGTCACACAGAAGCTTTCCTTGAGTTATGCTGAAAACATGATTTTGCAACCACTCTAAGTTCCTCTGAACATATGATATGAATATGGTTATATCCACTTTTCCAATTCTTCTATTGTTTATTTTGACAAAATGACCCGAGAGCAAAAATCAAGGGACATCTTTTTTTGCCTTTTTAAAAATTAAAATTTTCAGCGGAAACTATAGATTCTACCCATAATCTCATTCTAAAAGCTGGGGTAAGGAAACCAAAGGATGTGGGAAACTGTACAATGTCAATTTGCTATGCTCAAAGTTCAGAACATATTTCCTGGCTTATGGTAAGGGATGAAGCTGCCTCATTCATTCACATCCTACACCTAAATCAGGAATTGTTTTTACAAATATTTTACATTTATTTATTTATTTCTACGTGTAAACGTGTGTGGGAACGAGCGTGATGTGACTGGCATGTGGAGGTCAGAGGACAACTTGAAGGAACCAATTCTCTCCTTCCACCATGTAGGTTCCAGGATTCAAACTCAGGCTGTCAGGATGGTAGCAAGCTCCTTTACCCACTGAGCCATCTCACTAGTCCAGGAATTTGTTTTTTAATGGAGTATGACCAGAAAGCTAAATTTCATTTCTTAATACAGGTTTATTTCTTGATGGCTAAATTTATTTTGGTCTTCTTTGAGACAAGGTCTCCCTGTTGCTCTAGATGGCTTGGAACTCACTATCTAAACCAGGCTGAGCTAGATCTCACAAGGATTCACCTGCCTCTGCTTCCCGAGTGCTGGGACTAAAGGCATGCACCACCATGCCTGGCTGATAGCCAAACTTTTATATTAACCTAGCTTAGAACTTACAATATTTTTGAAATGAAATCAAATAACCATCTTGGTTATTTACGATATTAAGGAATAAGCAATATTACTAAATTTCAACCAAATATAATACTTGCAAGAAATACATGGTTTAATATCTTAGCACAATTTCAAAAGGCCATCTGTAAGTCACTGAGTTTCATCTTTTATTTACTTACAAGAAAGAGGTGGCCATATTTTATATTCTGTTCACTTTGTTCTGTGTGTTAATATGAATTTTGATGTAAATCAGTGGAGGAATCAAAATGTAAAATCCTACTTAGTTACAGACTATAAAATGCTTCTTGATGTTTAAGGGCACCTTAGGATGAAATTTTTCTAACAGCTATGTATTTACAAAGGATCTACAAAAAATTAGAAACTTAGAAAAATAGCAAAGACACGTGTGTATTTCTTTCTTGACCTGTGTCTGTTTCAAATTATGGATGTTTTGGGCGGGAGTATGTAAGGAAATCCTTGAATAGTTAATACTACACTGGCCATCAAATAAAGAAGAATGTGGTTCTTTTATCCAATTCCGGTTGTAGACACAGAGTGTCACATTGTGTTTCTGTCTCAACATTGTGATATAAAGAAAATACCTCAAAAAAATTTGATTTTCCTATAGTCTTCAAAACAATTATAACAGTACCTTTGCCAAAACCTCTTTGTAGTTCAAGGACAGGATTTCTTCCAAGGAAGCCATAATGTTTTAATTAGAAACAATTTAACCAAATACGGCAAGAGCTTAAGACATCATATAGATTGAATTATGGGAGTGTACAAATGAGACCAAACCTTGGGTGCTGTTTGGTTGAGCACACACACACACACACACACACACACACACACACACACACACACACACACACACACACACACACACAGAGGCAGACCAAGTTAAAGAGCCTAAAATCCCCTCGTACTTAGGCACAACTGGTCATTTAATCATTGTTAAAGACAAGGGAAGGTTGGGAAGTTTTTTCAAAAATCCTTTGAAGCCGGTGAGATGGCTCGTTATGCAGAGCGCTCACTGTCAAGGCTGACAACCTGGTTCGAGCCACAGGTCCCACACGGTAAAAGGAGAGAACTGACTCCTGAAAGTTGTCCTTTGACCTTTACACATATACTGTGGTGTGTTTGCACCTATACATATCCAGACACACACCAAATAAAAAAATAAAACATAATAAAAAGCCTTTATCTGGTCTTTTTAATATTCTGATGAGAATCTCAAGGCCAGACTTACCCAAATTCAATCAGGTTGCATGCTGGGAAGAAGCACAGTCCCAGATGGTACCATGAACCAAACTCTGGGAAGTGAAACACAACATTGTAGACAGCAAAAAGGAAAAAAGAAAGGAAGATGCTGAACTCCAGAACCACTTTTTCATACCAACTTAATCAGGAGTTAATGTGAGATTGAGAGCAAGTGTCCCAAATTCTCCAGACATTGCTTTCACATCAAAGGGATTGAATTAGATGAACATTAGCCTTTTCTTTCTCGAACATTCCCAAACTCTGTGCATAAAATAAAACAGCACTTACTAAACCTGCCACCTCAAAGAACGTAAACTATGTATAGATTGCTTGGATTTGTGAGTGTTCTTTAAATCCCTGTCAATGTTAAGCCGGATTCGACATGACGAGAGGAGTGAAGGCTGGGGATCTAGAAGGCAGACTCACTACACAAGAAATGGCGTCTGGAAGCGAGTGAAATCTAGTTAAGAAGGGACCGAGAGGAGGTGAGGACACTGGGAGAAATGGTGAGGTAGACGCAGGGATGGACAGCAAGATGAGAGGATGCAGCAGGACAAGCACTTGATGAAGCTGCATAGAACGTGGCCCTACTCACAGGAGCAGCCGCAGCACCACAGCTAGGATTAACGCTATTTTTGTCCTTAAATATTTGGTTTTGATTTGCATTTATTTTAATTTCATGTGTAGGAGTAATTTGCCTGCATGTATGCAAATGCACTACATGCCTGAAATGCCCATGGGGACCAGAAGAGGACATCAAATTCCCTGGAGCTGGAGTTACAGATGGTTGTTGGCTGTCATGTGGGTGCTGGGAACAGAACCTGGGTCTTCTGCAAGAGCAGCCAGTACTCTTAACTGCTGAGCCATCTCTCCAGCCCCAGGATTAACATTTTTATAGCAGTTAATAAAACACATGGCACTTCTCCCAAATAGCATGTTCTTAAGCCAAACTTATTTATGGTATTGCCTTTCATTTTATTTTTGGTCTTTTTCTGAGACACGGTCTCCCTGCAGCCCCAGCTGGCCTAGAACTCACTGTGTGTAGACCAGGCTGACCTTAAACTCACAGAGATCCTCCTGCCACTGCCTCTCAAGTGCTGGGATTAAAGGCATGTGTCACCATGGTATTCCTTTTATTTTAATGGAACTGATTTTTAGAGATGGGCATCCTATCTGATGTCACACCCACATGCATACCAAGGCAAAGATGCAAATGCAGATCCCTCAGCCCATGAGGGATCTCATATCATGCTATCATCAGCTTATCTAGTAATATCTTTTTACAAACCCTATTAAATAGTAGTTTTGAATTTATTAGGAGACTTCAAGGGAAAGAACAATAATCTGAAAGTATAAAACAGGTATGTCTGTAAATAACCACTGACTAAACAGAACAGGGAACAGAGGAGGGACTCTGTAGGGGAAATGAGAAGCCCCATGCAGGAACAGGATTTTAATAAGATTAGGAAGAAAGCTGAAGTAACTAGATATAGGACTCAAGTGAAGAGACCTGCTTAGCATCAGCCCAGAACAAGTTTGTGACGTGACTTGATTAATTTTGCCTGATGAGGCAAGTCTTAGCCTATGCTTTCCATTAGAAGGCCAGGATGTCAGGATAATGTATCTGAAACTGATCCTATCCTATAAACAGCAAGGAGCTATCACAGATTTTAACACAAGGGGCAGAGATCTTAACGTCTTTATTGAGCAAGTCTCCCATGCTGTTTATAGGAGTGAAGAATTTGAGGTGTGTGAGAAGGCTGTGTGAACAAGGCAGAGAGAGGGATGGGTGGACAAGTCTTCAATGCAGACGACAGCTTCTGCTCACAGGCACAGCCAATGAACACACAGGTCATGAAGCCACTTAGCAGTGCTCACTTGACCTGCTATCCTCATTTTCTTGGGTAATATTTTGAGTGAATTTATTACTTTTTATTTTCCACAGGATTTTTTTTTCTTTTGCTATTTTAAAAAACAGTTTCTCATAGTCCCCTGGAACTAGTTGACCTAGGAGGGCAAGGAGCAAAAAGTGTCCTTTATGTCCCTCTGACCA
>NW_008360051.1:743127-743550 GCF_000622305.1 Nannospalax galili | reverse complement strand
TTTACTTCCCTGTTTCCTTTCCATTATCCTGGTTCCTGTAGTCATGTCTGGTTGTATACTTATTTATCAGGTCTGGTTCTAGGATCCACATATGAGGGAGAACATATGTCGATTTTTTTTCCTGAGTCTGCGTTACTTCACTTAGTATAACAGTTTCTAGTTCTTCAATTTACCTGCAAATTTCATGATTTCATCTTTCTTTACTGCTGAATAAAACACCATTGTATAAATGAACCACATTTTCGTTATCCACTCATCAACTGAGGGACACTTAGGTTG
This sequence comes from Nannospalax galili, assembly GCF_000622305.1. Taxonomy (NCBI): domain Eukaryota; kingdom Metazoa; phylum Chordata; class Mammalia; order Rodentia; family Spalacidae; genus Nannospalax; species Nannospalax galili. The sequence goes on along the minus strand of NW_008360051.1, from coordinate 743,271 downwards.
CTTCCATCTCGTAGCTCTTCTGAAAAGAGCAGCAACAAACATGGACGTACATGTCTCGCTGCAATAGGATGAATTCTTTGGGTATATGCCAAGGAGTGGTATAACTGGGTCAAATGTTAGGTTCATTTGTAGTTTTTATAGAGA
>NW_008360051.1:739887-742119 GCF_000622305.1 Nannospalax galili | reverse complement strand
TCCAATCCATGAGCATGGGAGGTCCTTCCATCTTCTGATGTCTTCCTCAATTTCTTTCTTTAAAGAGTTAAAATTTTCATTGTAGAGCTCTTTAATATCTTTGGTCAGGTTTACTCTGAGATATCTTATTTATTTTTATTTTTTTGCAGCTTTTGTGAAGGGGATTGTTTCCTTGTGCTCTTTCTCTGATTGCTTGTTATTGGTATATAGAAAGGCTATAGACTTTTGTAGGTTAATTTTGTAACCTGCCACTTTACTGAACGTGTTAATAATTTCTAGGAGTTTTCAGCTGGAATTTTTGATGTCTCTTAAATATAATATCGTATCATGTGCAAAAAGGGATAATTTGATCTCTTCTTTTCCAATTATTACTCCTCTAATTTCCTTCTCTTGTCTTATTGCTCTTGCAAGAGTTTCAAGTACTATGTTAAAGAGAAGTGGGGATAGTGGACAGCCTTGTCTGGTTCCTGATTTCAATGGGAATGCTTCCAGTTTTTCTCCATTTAGAACGATGTTGTCTGTGGGTTTGTTATATATGTCTTGGTCACCTGTCCTCTTGATCAAGGAGGCCGAGGAGACCCCACCAGATGGACTTGAACCAGTGTCCAGTCTATAAAGTCTCATTCATGCTTCCAAGTGAAGCCAGACATGGTTGAGCAGGACCTTTGACTTATCTTCACATAGATGGAACTGATAAAAGAAAGGGGCCAGGAGCTCCTCCTAAGCTCATGTGACCCCTGAGGAACAGATCCTCAAACGACCTTAAGAGTAAAAATAAAGTGGTTTATCTGGGCCAATTGTATGGACTTAAACACCCAAAAGGAAAGTATAACCAAAGATTAAATGGGCCAATATAATTCCATAAGAGTCCATATAGCTAAAGGCTACACAACAAGCAACAATGCCAGACAAGCGATACCTTCTTTTGAGTTGTTGGCCAGGGTGGCCAAAGGGATTCCCTGAGAGTAACCCACTATAGAGCTGGGAAAATGAACAGCAGACCCCAATCTTATCCAAAGGAATATAGACAACTGATTACTGCTAGATGAGGAACAGCTAACCCTTCTAAAACAAAGACCTCTAGGTAGACTGACTAGATTCACCAGTAGGGCAAGTAGTGGGGAATGGCTGGGGGTGCCGACAACGCAGCAGACAGTAGCAGGGATATCAGAGTATAAGGACTCTAGTGGGAGGAGGGAGGCTATCGGAAGGTGCTACCTGGGAAGTGGGTGTATAAATAAATTAAAAAAAAAAAAAAGAAAAAAAAATTCTTCAAAGCATAAAAATTTGCTCCTTAATAATTAGTAGATGTGAAAAACATTACCATTGAAATCTACCTGATGACTTTATATCCATGCTCAGATGCTAAGGAGCTCAGATATATAGAGATTAGAAAGACATGTGCATTTTAGTGTCAATTGTATTAAAAACGAATTTTTCCGTACGAAACTGTGTGTTTTAATAATGAAATGGAGATCTTTTTTAAAGGTTAAAGCCTCATTTAATTTTATATCTTATAGGGTTTATACTGAGTACAATATTGTATAACTATATTAATTCAACTGTAAACCTAAAAATTTACAGCCAATTTTGAAAGAGATGCATCTTAGCTCTGGAAATTGTTATTGACTATGTCAATGCTGTTGTAATGAAATGCTTCTTCTAACTATATGGTTATTAAATAAGAGTTCAAAGATTTCATGACTGGACATGGTGGTGTATACACGTAATTCTCAGCACTCAAATGAGAATTTGAGGCTAGCCTGAGCAACATAGTGAACATTTTTCTAAAAAGAAAGGAAACAAAAGGAAAGCAAAGAGTTTAAGGGAACTGTCCTTCTGTTTCCATTCTTTAAACATGAGTTTTATGGTTACCCAACATGAAAAATATGTAGAGAGTTAATTTGTTGGGCTGGTCATTGTTGTGGTCCATAGATTTTATAGTTGGATAGGACCACTGTAGTTTGTACAGTACCTACTGATGGAAGCTAGTCTTTAGGGAGGAGGCTTCCAGATCAGTTCCATATCCACTGATTCAAGTCCTGTGTCCAAAGGATGTCATGTCTTCAGCAATAGAATCTTATCTTCAAATTCTAGAGGTAATCAAGAGCTGTGGCAATAGCTTGTATTGTTTTGGGAGTCTCTTCGACTACCTTGACCTACAACTTAAATGGAGATTTACCTTGCCTGGTAAATCTAAGATTTTTGTTGCCTAGTCTTCAGCTATACACA
>NW_008360051.1:729232-739863 GCF_000622305.1 Nannospalax galili | reverse complement strand
ACACACACACACACACACACACACACACACACACACACACACTTACATTTATATGTGTTTTTCAGTGAGCTTATTAAATAATACATTTCTCTTTGTTTTTTCACACTATTATTTATTATTTATCTGTTTCCTCTCTTTCCTCCTGTTGAGCCCCACTCCATCCTCAATTATAATTCCTGTCTCCTACTATCCCACTCCCGTGCTCTTGAGCTCTTTCTTTCCCTTTCCCTACATGGTTTCTTTCCATTTTCCTGGCTTCTGTGGCTACATTAGGCTATATACTTACGCCCAAGGATTTAGAGCTAGGATTCACAAACGAGAGAACGTTTGTCACTTGTTTTTCTGAGTCTGTGTTATTTCATTTAGTATATTTAGTTATTTCATTTTCTTTACCTCTGGATAGAGCTCCATTATGTAAATGTTGCACATTTTCATTATCCATTCATCAGCTGAGGGATATTTAGGTTGTTTCCATTTCCTGGCTATTGTGGAAAGAGCGGCAATAAACATGGCTGAGAACGTATCTCTGTAGCAAGATATTGAGTCCTTTGGGTGTATGCCAAGGACTGGTCTAACTGGATAATATGGTCTAGTTTTAGTTTTTTAAGAGTTCTCCACACTGATTTCTAGGTGCAGTAGTGGCACTTTTATCTTGGAGGTAATCAACAGTGATCTAATTGGGCTTAAGGCAAGCTCAGTGAGAGGGAACTCAGGTGTGGTTCAGTAAACATAACCAAGTACCCAAGGCTGGAGAGGTCATGGACCCTAGAGAAGAACCTGTCTGTCACATCCAAAGACCAACATAATTTCTTACTATTCTAAATATATATCCTTATATTTACAGATAAGCTTACCTCTCACCACTCATTAAAGAAGCTTCTTTTTTCCAATAGATGGAGACTATAACAAAGTTTCACAACTGGTCAAACACACAGAATAAATTTCTGTAAGCTGCTCAGCCCTAAGTGACACATCTATAGTGCAACCTCTACACCTAAGGCTCAGGGAACATGGAGGAAGAGGGAGCAGAAAGGAATGTAAGAGCCAGAGGGACAAGACAACTGCTGCAAATTAGTGCAGTCTAGACATGATAGGGAAGCTGCACCAGAGAAATCTCCAGTGTGGTAGTCTGACAAGATCTGCATAATGACAAAACCAGTTGACATGTCAAGGTGAACGAGGAAATTCCACAGGGTCCCACCTCAAGATGAACAGCTACAGGCAATTAATGGATCCTGAGGGAGGGAGAATCAGTTTTCTCCAGGGACGAGCTCCCTGAGAGGTTACTGGATCTCAAGAGGGCAGCCCAAACACAGGTACACAAGAGCACCACAAAATAGACTCAGTCTCAGTGCATTCATATAGTCTCAGTGTAGAATATATATATATATTCTACATAATTGTATGTATGCATATGAAACAATAATAATTAAAGAAGACAAGAAATTAAGAAGGAGTGGGGGGGAGTTGGACTGGGAGGAATGGAAATAATACCAATATAATACCCATGTATGAAATTCTCAAAATTTAAAATTAAATTAAAAAACAAAATCCAGAGTGCTGGGCTGGAGAGATGGCTCAGTGGTTAAGAGCACTGACTGTTCTTCCAGATGACCCAAGTGTGAGTTCCAGCACCCACGTGGCAGCTAACGACCATTCGTAGCTCCAGTTCCACGGAATCTGGCACTCTCTTCTGGCCTGTGTAGGCATTGCATGCATGTCATACACTTACATACATGCATGCAATACGCTCATACACATAAAATAAAAATAATGAAAAAAATAGCCAGGCATGATGGTGCACACCTGTAATCCCAGGATTTGGGAGGCAGAGGCAGGCAGATCTCTATGAGTTCGAGGCCACCCTGGTCTACAAAGTGAGTTCCAGGCCAGCTGGGGCTACAAGGAGACCCTGTCTCAAAAAGACACACACACACACACACACACACACACACACACAATTTTCTTTTAAAATCCTGAGTGCAATAATGACTCTTTAGAAGTGGAACTTAAGTTGAAAACATTAAAATTTTAAATCTCTGTATATGTGTGTGGACATGTATGTGCCACAGCTCATACACAGAGTTCAGAGGACAACCTTTAGTCCTGGGATTCCAGACACAGGCTAACACACAAGACTTTGTGAGGGTTCTGAGGATATAAGTACAGATCCTTACTCTTGTGCAGCAAGCACTTTACTCATCGAGCCATTTTCCAAACCCAAAAATGTTTTAATAAACATGCTTAAGAAGTCTATAAGAAGTAAAAAAAATATCGCTGAAACGAATCAGGCATGTCCACAGAAACACTAGAAAGTGATTGCACTCAGCAGATGAACGGAACGAGATATTGATCACTGGCTGTTGAACAAACTAACCTGGATCTGCACAGATATGTGGCAGTGCTATGGAAGTTAGAAATTGAAATAGTTTTAGGAAAGAGCAGTGAGCAATTCTGCTTTAGATCTGATAATAGCAATGGGTAACCATGGTGAAATGTACAGCAAGGAAGTGGACTTCTGTGAGAGCAGCTTTTTAAGTGTATCTAAGCTCGGTCATTTAAAGGTGATGGCTGAATCCTAAGTACATGGAGACTTCGAGGTAGGATGTCACCATGGAGAAAAGAGGAGAGAGAGCTTAAGGTAAAGCTCTGGGGAATTGCACAGGGGGATGGAGAGATGGCTCAGTTACAAAATGCTTCCTATGCAAGTGAAGACAAGAGTTCAGAGCCTCTGTAGTGACATAAAAAAGCTGAGGATGCCTGTGACCACAGCCCTGGGGAGGTAGAGAAAGGCAGATTCCTGGGCTTCACCAGTCAGCCAGCCAAGCTGTGAGCTCCAGGTTCAGGGAGAGACCCTGTCGCCAAAATTAAGGTGGAGAGCAATGGAGGAACACATTCAAAGTCAACCCCTGGCCTCCGCACCCTCACACATCATGCGCACACCTATACGCATACATACACATCCATGAACACATCCATGCACACACACACACAAAAGGAATTCCACAGAAGAGGAAAAAGCTACCTAAAGCATTTCTAACTTTGTCATGTATATGCGAACAGAAAGGATTTGTGTTTAAATATTTGATAGACACAGGAATCGATAAATAACCAGGCTGCTTTCAGGCTCCACTGTGATGCGACTGCTCCCTAAACACAATTCACACCTCGTGCTCACCATGCTGACTACCGTCTACTGTTTTTAGTTCCTTAGCCAGTTTTCTCCATCATAACCAGTTGACAACTATATACAATAATTTTTCTGAAAAAATAACTTCACAAAGCACAATTACAGTCACTTTTCAACAGAAATCCAGGTGTCAGTGTGTCAAGAAAGAGATCTGCATATGGAGAGAGCAGGTTCATTGGGACAGGAATTTGTCTCATTAACTCTTGTATTCCAACGACACCTGGCACATAGCAGTTATTCAGTAAATATTTGTTGGCTAAATGAATATGTTTCCCTGGACCCAAGTATTGTCATTCCTTGACTAATTCCTTAAATATTTGACATGCACTTCTAGAATGGAGATCATTTGCTGGATGTCAAAGGTTTCTATGGTGGCTAGGGCAAATCCTTGCCCTCAATGGAGCCTGTCGTGTAGAGTTGTAGGACCTACAAGAGTGTTTCTGAAATCTCTTGAAACCTTTCTGGTTGTCCCAACAATTGAGGAACATTATGGATTCTGTGAGCAGCAGCTAGGGGTGCAAACATAACACACTGCATATAAAATCCCATGCAGCTATAAACTGGGTGTACATACACATGAGTTTTGAACGTCTTATGGAAAGTTATGAAGGTAAAAAGTCTACATATATAATTATTTCACCTTAAGATTTTAATTCTACTTTGCACAGAAGCACAGAGCTTCAGCGTAGTTATACACTAGATTTTCTAGAAATGAAAGTTCTATATAAATAAATTGAGGATTATACTTTGGAATTTTACTAAGGATATGTAAGTACTGTCAATCAATGACCACAGCTGTGTTACACATTACTGTTAACTTGTATTTAGATGATGCCTCATAGACACTCCCTATATTGAAAGGGACATCTAACTACTTCACAGGCCCCACAGTGTGCCAAGCCAGCACATTACGACTCCAAATCCAAACTCTACAAGTCGAGTTGACTCTGCTGGACTCTTTGTGAAGATGGAAAAACCTTCCATGTGCATCGGTTGGCAAGAACAAACATAGTAAAAATGGCTATGTTGCCAACAGTGATTTACAAATCCAATGCAATCCCCACCAAAATTCCAAGGATGTTCTTCACAGAAATAGAAGAAATCAATCCCCAAATTAATATGGAAACACAAAAGACCCAGGAGAGCTGGCACAATGCCGAGCAAAGAATGATGCTGGAAGCATCATCAACCTGGTTTCAGGATGCACTAAAGAGCCACAGAAACAAAAGACACATGGTGTTTGGACAAAAAAGAGGCACACAGGTCAAAGGGGTAAAATAGAGGACCAGATGAAAACCCATGTAACTGCCACCACCTGACTTTTGATGGTATACATTGAAGAAACAAAGGCAGTTTCTTCAAACAGTGGTGCTGTATAAACCGGATAGTCATATAGAGATGAAACTAGATCCTTGACTCTGTGAACTAAAAACAATTCAAAATGGATAAAAGAGCTTAATATAAGACCCAAAACTCTGAAACTGTGAGAAAGAAAAAACCAGAGAGAACATTTCAAGATTTAGGTATCGGTAAAGACTTTCAGTAAAGAACTCCACTAGCTGAAGAAATCATACTTGACAAATGAGATTGCAGTAAGTTAAAAGGCTTCTTCCATTGAAAAGAAAACAGTGAACTGAGTTCAGAGATAGCCTACAGAATGTGAGAAAAGCTTTGCTAACATGATTAATATGTAGGATATACAGAGAACTCAATAAAATAAATACTAAAAGTACAAAGAACTCAGTCAAAAAAGGGCTAATGAAATGAACAGAAAGTTCTACAAGGAAAAAGTATAAATGACCCATAAACATGCAAAATTGTTGAGTACTCTTAACCATCAGGGTCACGTAAATTAAAACTACAGTGAGATTTCATTTCACCCTGGTCAGAATGGCAGGCATTTAATAAAAAAAAAAAAAAGAAAGGGCTGGAGAGATGGCTCAGTGGCTAAGAGCACCGGCTGCTCTTGTAGAGGACCTAGGTTCAGTTCCCAGCACCCATATAGTGCCCAACAACCATCTGTAACTCTAGTTCTGAGTGATATGTGCCACCCTCTTCTGGCCACCATGGGCATGGTATGAGCAAATTCACTTAGATACATGCAGTCAAAACACACATGTAACATAAAAACAAATAAACAAAAGTGACAGTAAATGCCCATGAGGATGCAGGAGAAAGGTACTTTATATACCGATGGTGGGGATGTAAATTAATCTGGTCACTATGGAAATCAGTATGGAGAGTTCTCAAAAAACAAAAACAAAAACTACCATATGACCCAGCTATACTGGTTTTGAGTATATTATACTCAAAGAACTCTAAGTTAGCATCCCACAGAGATACATGTGCATCCATATGTACTGAGGCACTGTTCCCAACAACCAAAGTCTAGAGTCATCTGAGGATCTGTCAGCTAAGGAATGGGTGAAAGGAATATGATATAAACAGAGAAAAGAGTTTTATACAGCCATAAAGAAGAATGAAATGATGTCATTTTCAGGAAAATGGATACAACTTGAGATCATAATATTAAGCAAAATAAGCCAGACACAGAAAGATGAACATTACATGTTTTCTCTTACTTCTAATACAGATTTTATATAGATACATAAAGCCATATATATATACATTATATGACATGACAGCAGAAAGGAGACTGGGAGAAGGAAGAGATTAGTGGAAGGAAGGAAATGGGGGAAATAAAAGGACACAGACCAGGACATATGGTCAAAGTAGATGATATACCTGAAAGAAACTGTTTGTAAGTCCCAGCACCAAGCACAAAGAACATATACCAGTAAAAATGTGTCACCTTGCATAAACTAGGAAGTTGCATTTCATAATCAGAAAGAAGCTGACAGTCATGTAAAAGAAAAGAGTCTGATAGAAATATGAGCCACTGGTCTAGATAAAGAAGTCAAATAATTACATTTTTTGGAAACTGGGAGCTGACAGAAAACATTGGAAAGAGCTACTTTTTACACAGGAGCCGGAAAACCGTTCTCAGAAATCCTAGCTTAGCTGGGACCTTAAAGATGGGAGGAATGGGCACGGGAAAACATTTTAGGCCATGCCAAGAGCAAAAGCTGTGAGGATGGACAGAACTGGCTTGTTGGATGAATTAAAATGCAGTGGTGGAGTGTGGAGAACAGGAGGAGCCTGGGGGGGTGGACTTCTGGGTGGGCCTAGAGCGAGCAGGTGTGAAATGGGTGGTAAAAAGAGTTTTGGAAGGTTTGGATGAAGGAGGCATCAGCGCAGAAGAAATGGGGAGGCTCAGACCACAGTGTTATCCTGCTGTTCCCTGCGCTGTTGTCATGGAGAATCAGGATGTGCAAGTAACTGCAGCTGGAGGGCTGAGTCGATACCTGGTCAGTCAGTCCCCTGGGATCTGCATGGAGCCCCTAGCATGACTTTTGTGGAAAACACATAGATCCTGGTTTTGTCATATTTAACTTGGGTATGAAGTAATGTAGACACCTTAGAGGACAAAGAAAATCAGATCAGTGGTAAAAAGCATAATTAGCTGGGTTTCCACCAGATACTTCCTTAACAATAATGCCAATTGGGTGTTTAGCAGAGGCTCTGTCATAGCATAAAACAAAGATGAAAAAGGCTGTAGTTATTCAAGTGTTAACATCACTTACATGATGTCACTCATTATCCCAAGAACAAACGATAACTAGAATAACATCAAATGGTTAATCACATATGGAAACTCCATTTTTTTTAAAAGGATCTAGTTCAAAAAAAAAAAAAAAAGATGCCTTTTCTTCTGCCAGGGTTCATATTTGGAAAAGAAGGAAGGTTTATGAAAGAAAAACTGCTTATTCAGCAACTACAAATCTAGACAGGTCAAACGGCAAGTGGTGTTAATAGTACCATGTTAAGCACTCTAGCTCTCTGGACAGTTTTGTCTTCAAGGTGACCTCTGAAGAAACACCATATGGTTCGGTAGCTGTACTATATTGCAGAGCTCTAAACCCTGCCAGTCTGTACAGACTACACAGATAATGAACTTATTTTCAGAACATTCCAGAACAGCTACCTCTAGCCACTGGCTCTACCTTATTTCTCATCTGTTCTCCATTGCTCTGTCCTTGGGCTTCTGTCTTACTATGTCCTTAGACTGAGCTAAAAATGCCCTCAAGCCACTTGTAAATGAAATACAAACAAATAAGCAAAAACAATCCCAACAAAATACAAATAAAACAGAGACCTTAGTTTCTTTCTAGTCTTCCTGTTTTGTAACCTCAGAAAAATCCCTAAAAGCCTACTCCTCCACTTCCATCTGCCTTCATGTCCCAACACAACTGTGCTTAGATTGGGTGCTATTTTCTCTCCCCAGACCCTTCCTGCAGCCTTCTGACCTGGAACAAAGGTATGGAAGTGGTTAACAGAAAGAAGACAGCATCTGACCCCAGCCATGCACTACAGGTCTCCTGGGGCAGCTCGCAACATTTGTAGACTAGTCATAGCACAATTGCAAAAGGTTGCAAATCCCTGCAGGAGACCTCACCAAGGAGACTATCCCAGAGAGATGTCAGATCACCAGGCTGGCAAGGCAGAAGCTCAAGTCGGGAGGAAAAGGGCACATGACTCCTGGTGTTTGATAAATAGCACCTATCTCCTAGCACACACATCGTTCCTCTATTTCATATTTCTTCACATTATATTGGATCATTGAGGTCTGCAGGGGCACAGCATTAGTAATTCAAACGTAAAAATAATGAAATTGACTCAGAAATACTGGGTGATTTTTTTTCACTCAGCCAATTAAGGCCTGCTCCAGTTTATTTTCACAGTGCTGGTGATGGAGCCCAGGGCCTTGAACATGCTAGGCAAGTGAGCGAGACTGCTAGAAACTTGCTTCTGTTTTTAAATTTTTTATTTTGGCTGTGTGTATACCTGTGTATGAGTGTGGTACATGCACATACATGCATGTACTGATAAGGCCATGGGAGGATATCTGGTGTCCTACTCTGTGATTCCCTACCATACTCCCCGGGCACAGAGTCTCTCCTGAACCTGGAATTAGGCTGGCAGCTCAACTTTTCACATGGGTGCAGGGGAGTAAATAAAATTCTCATGCTTGTGGAACAAGTGCTCTTACTAACGAGCTCTCTCTCCAACCCCACTTGTTTATATTTGTAAGTATCAAAACTCAATGGATTAACTAGCATATAGGTTTGTCCTAAACATAGAAAGAATTATTGTTTATCCTAGAAATAAATCTTTTCTCATAACATTTTAGCATCAGATAAAGAAACAGGTATTGACTTCTCTCAGAGTTAACATATAGTCTCAGAAAAAATAAGGTTATCAGAAAGTTCTTCTCTGCCATAGAACTAGAAAGATTTAAGAGCTAAGCTAGAAATCAAAATTTGTAGTCTCAAAGTAAATTTCAATAGTTTGTAATCTCTGGGGCATTACATTCTCTCTTATCAAATATTTACTTTCTTTTTCCCTTCAATTAGTTTTAGATGTTTTTTGTGGTTCACTTTATTTTGATGTGTACTTATACGGAAGCACCACAGATTACTCAACTGTGAAGAAAGGAAATGTTTATATATTTAGTTTATAAAGAGAGGAGCCAGAGAGATAGCTCAGCAGATAAGGCACTTGCCATCAAACCTTGAGATCAGAGTTCCATCTGTAGAACCTATATGGTGAATAGAAAGAACTGACTTAGGAAGCTGTCCTCTGTGAGCTCTCTCTCTCTCTCTCTCTCTCTCTCTCTCTCTCTCTCTCTCTCTTTCTCTCTTTCTCTCTCTCTCACCACACACAATGTGAAAAATTAAAGATACTGAGATTAAGAATATAAGAAGGCTCATGTTCTTAACTATAACTTTCCAAATCTATAAAAATTTAGATTTTATGTAAAAGTCACATAAAAATTGATGTTAAATTTTTTATTTTAAAACATGCTATCTTCTAAAATTAAAATGCAGCCCGTATTGTCTAAGAATCATATTTTTCTACAAAAGGATTGTAAGAATATTTCTGTCTTTTACTAACATTTTATTGAAAAGATCACACTTTCCAGCTGTCAAACAACATATAACATTTCATTAAGAAAAACAGGTTCATTAACATATCCTATAATTGTTGGAGAGACGGCTCAGCTGGTAATGCACTTGCCATACAAGCACCAGGATCCAAGTTCAACCCCTAGAACTCAAGTAGTAAAAGCTGGGTGTCAGGCTCAGCAAGTAAAGCTCTCACTATGTAAACTTGAGGACCTGAGTTCAGATCCCTGGCATGTGAGGATCTGGCAGAGTGTGCCTGGACCCCTAAGGCTGGAGGGACAGAGACAGGTGCATCTTGGGAGTTTGCTGGTCAGCAAAGCTGAAACAGATGAGATCCACATTCAATGAGAGACGGTGTCTCAAAAAATAATTTCTACAATTGACCTCTGGCACCTACCATGCACATATGGGTGTGTATGCACACACTCAACCCCCAACACACACACAGAAAAACCCAGGCATGCTGGTACACATTTATAGTTCAAATGCTGGGGAGGTGGATCCCTGGAGTTCACTGACCTCCTAGCCTATTCTACTTGGGAAGTCCTAGGCCCATGAGTGACCCATCTCAAAAATAAAGGTGGATGGGGGCGGACTTGAAAGATGGCTCAGTAGTTAAGAACACTGGGTACTCTCACAGAGGACCCAGGTTTGGTTCCCAGCACCCACATGGTGGCTAACATCCATCCTTAACTCCAGTTCTATAGGATGCGACACCCTCTTCTGGCCTCTTTTGGCATTGCATGACATGGTGCATTTCCACACATGCAGGTAAAATATACACATAAAATAAAATAAAATAAAATAAAAGTAAAGGTGGACAGTATCTGAAGAATGACATCTAAGGTTGTCTTCTGGTCTCTACACCCACATGCACACACATGCACAACCACACACTCATGAACACACACATGTAATATTCTATAATTGTCCAACAACTAAAATGTTGTGTGGTATCTGATGGGTTGAAAGTGATTAATAGTCTGTTCATAGCATTTATGATTACAGATACATATACATATTCCTTCATTTGCAATATACTAGGCAATAATTTCAAATATGCTAAATATTGCTGGTAAAACATTCTCTTTGAAAAATATCATATACTACAATCAGAGGAAGGCTAGGAAGAGAAGGCATGACCTATACTGGGTAAAGACTTTCCAGTGTGCATACACTCAGGTCATACATACACCTCAGTAACCCCTTAGTTATTTTGGTAAGTAAGCTCAATAAATTCATTGTTTCCCCAGTAAAACTTTCATCAAACATTGGCGCAACACTAGAACCTTGAAAGGGAATAAGCATTGCTTAGCATCCCCAGGAAAAGAGGTCTCACAACAGATGGAACATTTATTTCTTAATGCTATTATGTCTCATAATTATTTTAAAAAAAAGAAAATGAGAATGCAAAA
>NW_008360051.1:649303-729116 GCF_000622305.1 Nannospalax galili | reverse complement strand
ATACTAGGAATGTGAACTGTCTACTTGATGGTCATAGTTCAGTCAACTAGTTTAAGGAACAAAATATATATCTAGTCAAAGTTTATCTGAGAATATTTGGTTTTTCCACCTAAGCCTTATCTACATAGCACATGAAAATTAAAAGTACCAGACTGATGGAATTAACCTTATTGGAAGTTTAACAGCCATAGTTTGAGGCCTATACCAACATGTTCAGAGGGAGTTAAAGGGCAGTTTTTGCCCCTTGCCCTCCAAGGTCGACTAAGTTCCAGGAGACTATGGAACATCTCTCAAAATGTCCTGTAACTGTGGTGAGTCACCTGTTCTCTTGTTCAAGGAGGCCACGGAGACCCCACCAGATAAACTTGAACCAGTGTCCAGTCCACAAAGAGGAAGGTCAACTCAAAGGAAATATCTTATTCATGCTTCCAAGTGAAGCCAGACACAGCCGAGCAGGACCTTTGACTTTTCTTCACATAGATGGGACTGGTAAAATAAAGGAGCCAGGAGCTCCTCCCAAGCCCATGTGACCTCTGAGGAACAGATCCTCAAATGACCTTAAGTGTAAAAATTTGGGCCAACTGTATGGTCTTAAACACCCAAAAGGAAAGTATAACCAAAGAGTAAAGTCATCAGTATATTTCTTTAAGAGTTCAAGGGATTACACTTGCCAGACATTAGGCTTAAGTCCATATAAAAAGTTATTTAGACAGTTATTTCTTGTTGGTGGTTTTGTTCCTAATCAGAAAGTGCTGCTCAGATGTAAGACTTCAAAATCTTGGTCTCTAATACTGTAGTGCCCACCTGTAGCTAAGGGAGACAACCAGCTATTGTTCTAAAATGATGGATAGATTTGTTTTCTCCCCCATCTAGAACCTTTTGAGAGGGAACTGACACTGATTCTAACTACTCCAACAGCTACCAAAATACCTGAAAGCAAATCCTGAATCCATCTCTCTAGAGTCCAGCCTTAGAAGACAAAAGAAAAAATGAGGAGGATCCCAACAGAGGGATGCTTTTGGAAGCCCTTGTCAAGAAATTCCAATGGACTCTCATATGAACATTTGAACATCGTCCTGTTCTTTTTTCTAGTTCCCTGTCTAGAACTTGTAGTGCTAATTACTGTTGCCTTTACTTCTCCTTTACATCTCCTATTCACGATTCAAAGGCTTTCTTTTCCTCCTTGACATAGGAGTTATGGAATTTGGGGGTCTTTTAGATAGACCCTCTGAAGGGGTACTCCAGTTGCCTCACCCTGCATCCCTGTTCAGCATGGAAGCCAGGGTGGTCTGCGTCCTGATTCCCTATTGGCAATTTGGGTAACCTCTTCAGAGGATGATGTGATAAGAACAGGAGGTAGGCATTGGCTAGGCAGTGAGGGTAAAAAGACCTCAAAGAAAAGTAGCCAGTTTCTTGGCTAAAACTCACAGTGTCCTTGTGCTTCTTAGCAATCTACTCCATTCCAAAGGCCAAAAATGTCAAAAATATTTGGGAGCTTTTATCTAATCCTTAAAAGATTTTAGGGTTACCTCTTCAGAAAGGGGAATGTTAGAGTAGCCAAAATCCCCATAAAAAATTAAAGAAGAAAAAAAGTTAAAGAAAAAGGAGTACATGAAGTTATCATTTAAAAAGTGATGGGGAGATACGGGAGGAGTTGGAGAGGAGGGAGTGGGCATGGATTTGATCAAAACACCTTATATACATGTATGAAATTCTCAATAAATTATTTATACTATGAAATGTTATAGGAGAGCTTCCTTTCTATATTACGCATAAAACAATTCAGCAGCTAAATCCATGTCATTCATATCACAAACAAGTAGTATACACACTTGCAAAGTCACAAGCAGGTAGGAAAACAAAGTCTGCTTCTTACAGATGGAATTCCTGGAATGCTTTTAAGCCTTGTACTTGCTTATCAGTCACTGATTATTACTGGTTACCTTTTTCTACCCCAATTTATCAATCCCACTGTTCTCTACTTCAGTACCCTGTGATAACGTTCATCACTGGCCAAATTCCACAGTGTTAGAGCATTCACACAGCACTGACACATGTTATCTTCATAGCCTTGTAAGATAAAGCAACTATGTTCCCTGGTGTTTTAACAATGAACAAGACCAGATGCCATGTATTTCCTGCTTCACTGAGAAGCCTGTGATGAGAGGTGATGTGTAGAAGTCACCTTGATCTATGCAATCTGACAGATAACATGAATACCAAATACAGTGACATTAGCTTTAATCGGGGTAGAATAAAATACAATGAGTCTGATGTGGACCCTAACATGCACTCTTGGGCTGAGCACAGTCAACCCGGCCCACTCTACTGGAGAACTCTCATGCATACACAGAAAAAGAATAAGGAGATTGGTGGAAATCCCATTGGTCAGAGCCCAGTCAGCAGATCACATGCCTTTATAGAGAGGCTCTGAACTGGCCCTAACAAATCATAAGGAGGGAAGGGGGGCCCAAATCCTCTAAGTCTAGAGTCATACTTTCAATTTTACCCATCCTTTAAAAATATGTATGCATGAATGTTTGCCTGCATGTATGTATGTGCACCACAGGCATGCCTGGTGCCTGCAAAGGCCAGAAGAGGGCATCAGATCCCTTGGAACTGCAGTTACAGAAGGTTGTTAGCTGCCAAGTGAGTGCTGGGAACCGAACCCAGGTCTTCTGCAAAAGCAGCCAGTGCTCTTAACTACTGGGCCATCTCTCCCATAATCATCTTTTTTTTTTCTTTTAGGTTTTCATAAACCTAAAGTATCAGTCACTTTAATTTGCTGAACTGCTGAACGAATTAGCAAAATGAATCTCATTGATCTCACATTTTCAAAAAGATTTTGAAACTTGGAAAGAAATATGACTGTCAATTCTTAAATTATGTTAATTTTTTTTTTAATTCAACAATTGGAATTTTAGTTATCAGCCTGAACTAAATTAATCTTCTTTCCCCTGTTCTACATTAAGTGCAGAGGAAATTATGTAAATATACTGGGCTAGAGATTATTTTTCTCTGCTTACGCAGACAACCTGATTTTCCACTGTTCAGTGAAAAAGGGAAGAAAATTATAACAGTAACCCTTACTCCTAACAGAAGGCTGGCTTCCATAGAGGCTGGGCTGTAAACACGATCAAATATCAAAGCCAAAGCAACAGGACACCACACGGGCAGGTGGATGTGTGCGCTGGCGCCCACATGGCTGCTTCCAGCTCCCAGTTCCTGCTTTGGTGCAGACACCTGTATATTCCAGGACCAGTGGTTAACCTGACTGTATGCAGCGTCTACCCTGCTGGAGTGTGTGAGAATTAAATACAATTCTACATGTAAATCATGTGGCCCCATGCAACATATGTGCTCAATGCCAACCCATAATTAACTATTTTGGAATGTGCAGTTCAGGGGCTGGAGAGATGGCTCAACGGTTAAGAGCACTGACTGCTCTTGCAGAGGACCCGGGTTTGATTCCCAGCACCCACATGGCGGCTATGAACCATCCTTAAGTCCAGTTCCAGGGGAATCCGATGCCCTCTTCTGATCTCTGTGGCACTGCACAACACGGGTGCACTCACATACATGCAGGCAACACAGTCATATGTATAAAAAAATAAAAATAATAAATAAAATTTAAAAAAAGAAATGTGCAGTTCAGTGGCATACTTTGCATTTACATTATTAGGTAACGATCACCCCATCTACCTTCAAATCATTTTCACCTATCCACACTGAAAGGTCATCTTCAGTAGATACTAGTCCATGTTTACCCTTTCCCCCATTTTCTGGCCACTATCACTCTGCTGTTTCTATGAACTTACTGTATTTCAGACAAGTAGGATCAGGTAGTATTTACTTCAATTAGCATATTGTCATCAGTTCTCATGACATTACCTTTTTAAAAACTTGAGTGTATGAGTGTTTTGCTTGCATGCATGTAAGTGTACCATATGCAGTTCAGTACTATCAAAGGCCAGAGTGGCTTTGGATCCCCTAGAACTGGACAGTTCCAGATACTGGGAACTGAATCCCAGTCCTCTGCAAGAGCACTTGCTGCTCTTAACTCCTGAGCCACCTCTCCAACCCCATCTTATGCTTTTTGATGTATTTATTTTTACTTCTGAGATAGGGTCTCACTATGCAGCCCCAGTTGACCTGAAAGCCCTAGTATTTCTTCCTCAGCCTCTTGAATGTTTGCTTTACAGACGTGCACCATCATGCCAATCTTTCATGACATTCTGAATGTCAACTTTATGCTGCAAGAATGGAAAACAGCCCTAGTAGGTCAAGCCTTCTTCCTCAGCTCAGATCCTGTGCCAGTAACAGGGGGCCATTGTTATTCAACATGGGAAATAACTTGGGAAATATTATTAATTCAAAGCTCAGTTTAAAAACAAACAAACAAACAAAAAACAAACAACTGTGCTTTTTGGAGTCTTTCTAAATGAACAGCTGTCCACAAATATCTCTGCCAACTAGTTGTCCCAGCTACAGCATCCCATCCCTCAAAGGGTGCAGAAAAGCAGTGAACTAAAGGTTCTCACAGAAGCTTCAGTCCTGATGCAGTCCTACACAGTCCTGAGAGTTACCACCCTTCATATGAACACAAAGGACAATATTGAGGTCTCTTGAAAATATCAACTTTAATCCCAGCACTCAGGAGGCAGAGGCAGGTGGATCTCTGGGAGATCAAGGTCAGCCTGGCATGGTCTACATAGCGAGTCCAAGGCCAGCTGGGGCTACAAGGAGACCCTGTCTCAAAACCAAAAGCAAAAACAAAAATACCAACTTTCACTGAGTTCAGATTGAGTCCACACAGCCACATTGGGTTTTCCCTCTCTAATTAAGATGCAAAGCATATGTATCTTAATTAAATCATTTAAACAGGGCAATTGGCAAATCTACTGTGCAATTGTTGCCACTCAGCAAATATGTTAAATCAAACTGAATTCTACAATTTCTATTATCAACTTATTTTTTTACCTCAAATTCTCTAAATATTTGTGTCCATAACAAAGATTCATGACCCCTTATTCCTCAATATTTACATAGTTGCAAATATATCTTTTTATTTTGTTGTCCAAGTGCACGGTAATTTCTTCACCAAACAGAGAACACATTTAGCTTCATTTAGATAGTTGTTGCTACATGTCATGTGTAGCTGATTAGTATCCTTGGCCATAACATGACAGCTACTTTTTTATACTGTTATATTTGAGCACTTCCACAGCCTCTTTTCAAAAATACCTAAACATCAAACTGGCATAAGTTATTCACAGCCCACTGTAAATGGGTGCTAAGCTGAGCCGGATGCGCAAAGCTTTCCAATGCGGAACTTAGCCTTGAGAGAAGCTTTGTAAGTATTTTTACTTAACAGTTAACCTTTTTTTTTTTGGTCTTTTTGAGACAGGGTCTCCCTGTAGCCCCAGCTAACCTGGAACTTGCTATGTAGATCAGGCTAGCCTTGAACTCACAGAGATCTGCCTGCCTCTGCCTCCCAAGTGCTGGGATTAAAGGTGTGCGCCACCATGCCCAACCAACAGCCAACCTTCTTAAACTGAGTCACAAAAACAGCCAGAAGCCTGAATCTAACAGAGAGGATTTCAACCTCATCAGGTTTTATGCCACAGAAATGTCTATGCCATTTAAAACACATTTTTTAATTTTTTAAAATTTATTTTTATTTTATGTATATGAGTGTTATGCCTGCATGTATATAAGGGTGTGCAGTGCCCACAGAGGACAGAAAAGGGCGTCAGGTCCCCTGGAACTGGCGTTTCGGATGGTAGTTATCTGCCACATGGGTGTGGGGAATCAAACCTGGGTCTTCTGCAAGGACGGCCAGCGCTCTTAGCTGCCAAGCCATCTCTCCAGCTCCAAAACACATGATACTTTTATTGAATGTACTTTCTCCAACTACTTCCTAGGTCCTCAAAGAGAAGACTAATTGAGTTGGATCAAACAGATGTGGCATTGTAGATGTGGCATCGGCGGCCTTCACCTTCCCAACAGTACCACATCTATTCTATGCTGGTAGTGCAGATAAGGGTCTCAGACAATGGTTTCATGGGGGCAGATTTTGTTTTCTTTTCTGGTGGTTAAAATGCCACTATTAGATAACCAAGCACTGAAATTAGACCAAGGTCTAAGGTCAGGTAATTACCATTTGTAGGGTTAACAAATGTCATAATTTACACGAGGTCAAAATGGCAACAACTTCATTTTTCCTTACTAAGAAAGAGTATAGATAGTTCCAGTTCTCAGGGCTGGAGTGTAGCTTAGTGGAAGAACACTGCCTAATATGCAGGAAATTAAGAGTTCAACCTGGTAGTAAAAAAGGAAAGAAAAGACATTCCCGTTCTCAGCTATAAGAGGGGCAGGGGCAGGTCTCTAGATGACCAGTAGAACAGCCCCCCCCCCGCCAAAGTGCCACAAGGTGTTTTCCAGTCTGTTGACCCAGAGTCAATGCAAACTTGATGATTTATTGGCTTGACAATGGAAATTCTATGAGCATAAAAGTGAAACAAAATTTACTTATACTAACCAGCTTAAGTTAGATATGGCCTCTGTCTCTTGGTCTATAGAATTGTTATCCTCTATGCTCAGAATAATTTGGTTATCTGAATAGGTTAAAGGTTTATTGTTCCATTTTCCAAAACTGAGGCCTAACCTGTGACTAATCTGTCCATTTCTTTAAAAAAAAAAAACTTTTAAAACAAAGATTTCTTTATTTAAATTTTATGCATAAGTGCTTGTCTGTATGTATGTGAAGAAGAGTGCCCCTCAGACCCCCTCCCTGTCCTCTGAGAAAGAGCTGCTCTCTGCCTGACTTTGGAATCCCCTCTATTGTTCAAACCCTTTCATGGTACATTTGTTTATGGTTTCTATGGAAATGGTCTGGGGCAGAAAAGGAAGAATAGTCTGCCCAGGATAAGTTAGCCAATGGCTGTATAGGTTAAGGCTCTGGAAATCAGCCCTAGATTGTTCAAATCCTTTCCTGGTTCTTCTCTTTATGGTTTCTATAGAAATCTCCTGCTTTGTGGTTTTTTGTGGTTAAAAGCCCTACATTCTCACGGCTTGAGGTTGCAGTACAGCTCCCGAGACTGTCTGTGTCCCCAGCCGGTTGGCTCCAATAAAGCACTTGTGTTTTTATTGAGATTCAGTGTCCGAGTGTTCAATTCAGGGAATTCTTCAGACCCCAAACATTTTGGGGGCTCGTCCGGGATTCCCTAAAGACCCTCAGTCTGTTTTCTGTCTTTTTCTGTTCTCCGTCTGGTGCCTGGAGACTTCAGTTATGATTCCTCCTGCAGTGAGTCTGTTTTGGTTTCTGTTCTGACTGTCCGGACTTCTGAGGGCTCAAGGGGGAGAAACTGGACACAGTATTGCTCCCTAAGCCAGAGGACAGGGGATGCCCTGACCCTCCATCTGACTGGTTGACTGTCTGTGGCCTTCGGGCATTTGGCATTGACCCTAGTCGCTCCTGCAGCGACCGTCAAATGCACAGCAATTCTCCGATGCGCGGTGCTTTCGTTTTGCATCATCCTGGTTTCAAGTCTCTGTTTCCTGTTTGTCTCGTTCTCATTGGTCTCTGTTTTGGATTAATCCTCTTCTTTTCCATTATGGGTCAGAATCCTTCATCTGAAGATACTCCCCTTGACCTAATTCTTTCTCATTCTAAAAATTTCCAGAAGGTGGCCATAATCTCTGGAGACACTGTCTATTTGGGAAAATTCCAGACCCTTTGTTCTCTTGAATGGCCATCCTTTGATGTAGGATGGCCCTCTACTGGGTCCTTTGAGATTAACAAGTTTTCTTCTCTTCAGGCTGTGATCTTTGGAAGCCCAAGATGCCCTGATCAGGTTCCTTATGTCATGGCTTACTTTTACCTTTTGGACAAACATCCCAAATGGTTGAGACCCTATTTACCTTCTTCTCCCTCAAAACCCTCCCTCTTGTCTCTGGGTCCTCGACGGGCTCTTCCCCAATCTCACCCACCTCCTGTCTTCCCCCCTTCATATGTAAGTGCATCCTATGCATGTCTGATAGCCTCAGAGGCTAGAAGAACACATTTGATTCCCT
Source organism: Nannospalax galili (assembly GCF_000622305.1). Lineage (NCBI taxonomy): Eukaryota > Metazoa > Chordata > Mammalia > Rodentia > Spalacidae > Nannospalax > Nannospalax galili. The sequence continues at coordinate 721,040 of NW_008360051.1, read as the reverse complement.
GGAACCAGAGTTACACTTTGTGATTAGAAACCATGTGGGTGCTGGGAACTGAATCTGGGTAGTCCGCACAAGCACTCAGTGCTCTTAACCACTGGGCCACCTCTCCAGTCCTTTTATTGTCCATTACTAACCATGTTAATATTCTGTTTTCTCCAAGTATCTTTAATGCTATCAGGAGAGTGTTCAAATATAAACATAAGATACATCTATATGAAAGAACATATTTTTGTAGGTTGAAATGGAGGGAGAAAGCTATCTCATTGTCCATTCTGTAGAGTTACTCTGTAGGCTGGCCTGATGCCTCAGTGGGTAAGGGCCCTTGCTGCACAAGCCTGGTGATACGTTGGATCCCTGGAAGCCACATAAAGGTAGATTGAAAGAAGTGACTCCACAAAGCTGTCCTCTGACCTCCACACACACATTGTGCCATGCAGGCCCCAACACAGCCATCATGCACAACAAATACATAATTCACACACACACTAAGTGATGATTGATTTTTAATGATGAAAATTTACTCTTAATTTTTCAAAATACAACCCAACATTTTAATCTAAGGACAGAAAGCCTAATAAGACAACTGACACAAAAATTCAAAGAACATACAAATACTAGATAATTATTCACTTTCATAGTGACTCAATAGTTTGTTATGATAGTAATTTTGTTGTTTCATTTTGTTTGCTTTTGAGATGGCATTTCACCTTACTACTCAGGCATGATCCTTTGCCCCAGTGTCTCAAGTAGTTGGGATAACAGATGCACACTCTATATTTGGCTATTATATTATAACAGTATTGTCAACAGAATCATTTTGAAAATAAATATTAAAGGCACAGCCAGAGATGACATTCAAACTTACCCACTGGGCAAATAAGCCCACATCTGAGGAATAAGATCATAAAAATTGTTCAGTGGGGCCAAATCTATGTGGTCAAAATTATTATTACAAATTGTCTATGAAAATAATCATAGAATCAATCTGAAAGTCAAAAAACTGAGTGGTAGAGATGGCTCAGCTGGTAAAGTTCTTGCTATGCAAGGATAAGAGCCCGAGTTTGGATCCCCAGTGCTCACATAGAAGGCTTGGGGCTAAGGGGGTATCTGCAAGGCCAGCACTCAGATGGGGACAGTGGAGACAGACTGATCCCTGAGGCTCATCAGCTAGCCAGTGTAGCCAATTGGAACCACTCCAGGTTCAGTGATGTCTCAGAAAACTGCCTAAAAACGGTGGAGAGCAGTTGAGGAAGACACTTGATATTGACCTCTGATCTCCACATGTACACACGCACACACACACACAGATGTGCACTCTCACACGTGTGCACACACCAACATCAATATACTACACATAATGTGCATACAACACCTACAGACCACACACACAATACCACACACATAAACATCACTACACATTAACAATGCCACACACATGCATAACACCACACACACAGATATCCATACATGTGCATTCTTATGCATGTGCACACACCAACACCCTTATACCACAAACACGCACACATACATCACACACACACGTAAAACACCACCATACATACATAATACCACAAAACACCACATACATGCACAATACCACACACATGCCACACCACACATATATACAATATCACAATAAATACCACACACATACACACACACATACACACACACATACACAAATCTAAATGATCACTTTATTTGGGTAAACTGGCAAATCCACACAAAATTATAGTATACTGTAATTAGTGATTTCAAAATAAGGTTGAAGGAAAAAGACAGAATCTATAAGAGTGTGTGCACTGGAGTAACAACTATAAAAATACACATTTGCTGAATAGTGTTTGAAGACAGTGTACCAGCATAAGGTCACCCACCCAAGCATGATGGTACAGTGAGGCATCCCCGCCCCATGGAATTTCCTTAAGATTTCCTCCATCTTTAATAGTAATAACTTTGAACTAATTTCTTTGAAGCATAAAGCAATCTTTCAAATTTATCAATTTTAATAATAAAAGTAATTTGACAGGCCAGTCAGGATTGCACAGTACGATCACATTCATAAACTGATTGCTTAATTGGGCAAGGCAGTGGCAATGGGCTGGCATCTCTATGTGATGAAGACAGCATCTTTGGGTCCCTACATCAGCCACCAGGCCTTACTAACATTACACATTTAAATGTAAAGTACATTTGGGAAATTATGTAGGAACTTATAGCTTCAGGCAATTATATGTCTTTATAAATATATGGGAACATATAATCACGTGATAACTTCTTCCCAAATCCAAACCAACCAAACAAGGAAAACCTGAAATGAAGAGAATCAGGCCAAAGGGAACAGACAGACCAGGCTTGGGAAAGAAGTTTAAAAAAACAAATGCCCTTATGCAGATTCCTCATACCTCACAGCAGGAGTGAAATTAACTGAAGGATAAGCCTCCTCTTAGAACCACTATTGCCAGCCATTACTATTAAATAACGGTGACACTATTGTCCCCAATTATTACTTAAATAGCTCTAGTCATTTCTTAATATTTTATTTATTTATTATTATTTTATGTGTACGAGTGTATTTCCTGCATGTGTGTAAGTGCACCTGTGTCATGCAATGCCCTCGGAGGTCAGAAGGTGTCGGATTCCCCCGGGATTGGAGTTATGGATAGCTGTCAGCCACCATGTGGGTGCTGGGAATCGAACCTGGGTTCTCTGCAAGAGTAGTCAGTGCTCTTAACCACTGAGCCATCTCTCCAGCCCCCTTAAATAGTTCTAGTCATTTAAGAATAAAGAGAAAGAAAAAGTAATTGCTAAAAACAGCACCCGGTTTCTTGGAATATTTAACCCTCATCATCCCTTTTGCTCTCCTGGGACTAGTACCTCTCAGGAGTGCCTTTGGTGGTGAAGGACCATTTTGAGAATTGACTGGTCGGACAATGGCCAAACTGATACACTTGGAGTGTTCTTACACAGTTTTAGAGGGTTCTACTGCCTTTCCCTCTCAGTCCTCTGATAAAGATTTACAGGTGCTCAACCCCAAGGAGGAGTCCCACGCCCTGGGGGGTTGTTTACTCCTTTTCTAATGCACAAGAGAAAAAGAGCTCACAGCTTCCCCTTGCTGTACCCTATGGTTGCTATCAGCTTGGGCTTTCACAGTCAGGTTCCTTCATCCTTAGTCATTTCAGAAAACAAAGCAAGGCATATATATGTACCAAGGAATATATATATATATATATATATATATTCCTTTAATGACTACAAATACTATGCCTAACAGCCTACATATAATCATGTCTGTATATGCTCTGACTGGCTTTTGAATTCACTTGAAACACAGATATTATTCTTAATTTTATAGATGTCAAAACAGAGACCATAATAATAAAGGACAGTATATAAATCAATGTCAAGTGTGACAATATCCAAACACTTACTGTTAGCCACAGCCAGCTAAAAAAAATTACAGTTAATATTCAAAATGAGTCAGAAAAGACTACAGGAATCCAAGAGGTCATTGCCGCTTGGAGGAAAGGGTACAAAGTGATTGTGGAAATAACATTCTTGTTCTAAGAGTGACAGTCCAGGTTGCCTGCAACCAGAGCCTTGCATAAGTCAGGCAGGGTGTACCACTGGGCTACATCTCCAGCCTACACATACACAAAATTTAATGTAACACAAGAGGAAAATTCTGTATCTTTCCAAACCTTAAAATGGAATTTAATCATGAATCACAGAATTAAGCCAAGTGTCCTTAGGCTTCTTGATTGTTTTATTTGATACAGCCCAAAACAAATGATTACCACACAGCTATTTCTTAGCAAGTAAATTTTTTTCCTCTTAAACTAAGCACACTGTAGGTTGGAATAAATGAGAAGCTTGGAAAGAATCTTTAGGCAATCTGCTCTTAATTGATTTAAAAATATTTGTGATCCTGTTAACATGTATTTGTAATTTCATGACATATATTTATGGGCTCTAATTTAATATTTGGTTCTGGAATTTTTTTAAGCTTTCCCCAGAACAATGAGAATAACAGCAATATCATTGTCAGTAATGTGACTTGTTAGAAAATTCTCTTTAAATACAGATATTATTATTCTTAATCTTAAAAGATAAAATCGAGGCACAGTCATAACTTTATGATTATCATAAACTTTATTATAAAAACATGTTTTAAAATATCACTAATGATATATGACTTTTTTTTCAAAAGTTCTAAATTCAAATACCCCTTTTGCAGCAAAGCACTACACTTTAAAGTATTTTAAACAGTATTTTAAACATTAGACTCTCCTCTCTGGAGTTCATTAAAATAAAAAATTTAAAAACAAGCAGCAATACAATCTTGATTAGCAGCAACACTTGAAGTCAAAGCACCCTGATTTATATAGAAAGGTCTCAGGAAGAAAGAAAGAAGAAAAGAAAGAAAGAAAGAAAGAAAGAAAGAAAGAAAGAAAGAAAGAAAGAAAGAAAGAAAGAAAGAAAGAAAGAAAGAAAGAAAGAAAGAAGCCAAATGCTTGGTACCCAAACTGTCAGGATATCTGCAACAAGTGCCTACTTACAACTGGAAAAAGCATTTTCATTCCCTACCACATTTCCCTGACCTTAACTCTGTACTCTAGCTATTAAAGGAATCTCAGTATGATTAGGTTCAAAACGCTAGTCACAGTTTTACTTGCTTAAACCGCCTGGGTATTTAAACAAACACAATGGGAATGTTTTCTGGCAAGACAAGAAAATCTTTCCAAAGCAGAGCAGCAAGCACGATCATAAGTTTGAGCTCATTAACAGTCAAGTATAGTCCCATTTTCCTCCAAAGCACACCATGCATCTGGACAGTTCTCCTCCCACTGCTTACCCCAGGAATACTGCATTGAGTCTGAGGAGAAACGAGGTGCCTGTCAAGCATGCCAGACCAGTTCCAAAGGGTATAGTACTCCAGAGGAATATTCTCCAGGAGCAAGACCTAGGTACCAGCTAAAGGTGGCTGTGCCTTGCTGTGCTGATCTGTGTATCACTGGCTGTAATCCTCCTGGCTGTTTGGGATGTAGAGTCTTAATCAGTATGACTTCATGACTTTCCTAAGTTCTTCAGATGGCATGAGCTCTCTCTAATTCCAGGACCACGTCAGGCAAGGCAGAGGAGCCCGTCAAAGTTTGTTGGCAAATGCCAAGTGGGAAGGTCTTTTCCTACTTTGAATGACATCAGCTGGCTCAGAAGAGAGACGCCTGTAAACTTGTCAAAGCAGAGTAACACTTCATTAATATCAGATGCATGCCTCTGGGTAGCACTGGCCACAGCAGGGCTTTTAAAGCAGCTTTCTCAGTGTAGAACAATAGATTGCACAACCGGATACACTGTGAGCATTCAACTACTGTCCTGCAGTCTTGGAGAAAAGTGAAAACATTCTTTCACCCCCACCCAATGAGGAAATATTTTCTTTTCTACATGCACTAAAGTGATCTCTTTCTCTTTTGTGGCCTTTCAAGTTCTCCACGCCTATGGAGCACATAATTAGGTTTATAGTCAAGTATTGCTTGGTTAGATTTATTTTACCTAAATTAAAAACGTCTTTTTACGAAAAGAATCTGTTAAAAAAGAAAACTTGTTTTTATTTTATTTGTATGAATGTTTTGCCTTGCACGAACAAATGTGCACCATGTGCATGAAGTACCTGTAGTGGTCAAAAGAGGGCGACAGACCCCAGGAACTGAAGTTACGTTTGTGAGCCGCCATGTGAGTGCTGGGAACCAAACTAGGCTCCTTAGAAAGAGCAGCAAGTACTCTTAACGTCTCAGTAATCTCGTCAGCCCCGCAAGAGACACTTTAATCCAGGTGCAATAGCTTAAAATCCCAGCACTCAGAGTTTGGGTCAAGCAGATTGCTGAATCTGACAAAAGCCTGGACTATTTATTGAGAGCTGATCTCAAATAACAAAACAACAAGGAAACCCAACCAACCAACAAATCAAGCAAGAAATCTCACGCACTGTAAGAATGGGAAGCAATAGCTGCATTCCTCTAAGGACATGTTTGAATGCATATTATAAAGGATTACTCTCCAGAAAATGGAAAGCAGGGCTGGGGCATGGCTCAGTGGATAACAGTGTTTGCTGGACAACTGCAAGGACCTGAGTTCAAATCTCTCCACCCATGTAAAAAGTCAAGAGTGTCGGTTCATACCTGTAACCCCAGCACTGACAGGGGTGGGCAGAGACAGGAAGATGGCTGGGGCTTACTGGCCTCCAGCCTAGCTGCAGGTCACTGAGAGAACCTGTGTCAAAGGAATAAGGTGTGTGAAGAGAGACCAGAACCCTGATGTCGGCCTTTGGTCTCTGCATGTGCAGAAATGTGCACCATCCCCCACATCACATACTTGCCACACCACACTCATACACGTACAAAAATTATTTTAAATGGGTCCATCTTTAAAAAAAGAAAATAGGGAGCTGGAGAGATAGCTCAGGGATTAAGAGCACTGACTGCTCTTGCAGAGGACATACAGTGTCATGCTGTCATACAGTTCCCGCAGAGGACAGAAGAGGATGCCAGATCCCCTGGAACTGGACTTACCGACAGTCGTAAGCTGCCATGTGATTGCTGGGATTTGAATCCAGGTCTTCTGCAAGAACAGTCAGTGTTCTTAACCTCTGAGCCATTTCTTCAGGCCCTGTTTTACATTTTAAAAGAAGAGAGAAAATATCCAAAGGAGAAGGGCATTTTGTGATGCATGAAAATTATGAAATTTTGATCCATGTTCTTTAATAAATGTTTGTGGTAGGAGTTCCTGTACTTATGGCTGCTTTCACCCTACAGCAGAGTAGTTGTGACAGGGAGCATGTCATTTACAAAGCCTTTGATGTTCACTAATGATTCTCCACAGAAAGCCTGCCAGCTCCTGATGGGCACTATGGATGGGAAGCCCATTCGGTGCCCCCATGGGAGAGGCTTGGTGGATAGCTCCCTCCTGTACTAGTCCCTTTATACAACATTCTTGAAATGACAAAGAGAGATGAAGAGCAGTCTAGTGGCCGCCAGGGGTTAGAGATGTAGGGGTGACCCTAAAGTTGCAGTCTGAGGGGACCCTAATGCTGACCTTGTAGGGGTCATGTGATGGACTTGTCATTCTCATCCCTCAACAGTCAGCTCTTCCTGTCGGAGGCTTCAGTATCCACGGACTCTATTAATCACTTCAATAATACGGCATCTTTCCTCTTCATGTACTTTTTAATAGGTGTTTAAAATAGTCATTATTCCTTAAGTAATCAGTACACAAATTAATATAGCATTTACGATGAATTGGGTAGCATTAGTAATTTACAGATGATTTAAGATATGCACATTTTATAGGCAATACAAGGCTATTTAATATAAGAGACTTCGGTATCCATGGATTTTGCATACAGAACAGTCCTGGACCAATTCCTTTGGATACTAATTATACACACCCAGAGATGCTATCACAGCTACAGAGGAGGCAGATAGATGAGCAAAATGTCCATGGTGTAGTGAGGTTTCAGTAAAAATTGTAAACATCCTAAGCACCTGATTAGAACAGTGGCTGAATAAACTTCGAGACACTCTTTTGTAGTGAAAGCCAGTGACCTAGATTCTAGAAATGAAGTACACGGACAAATCTCTACAACACAATGTACAAAAAGTGAGCAGCTAAACCTTAGGAAGCTGTGGGTGCAAGGATGCCCCTCTCCTACACCCTCCTAAGATGTGCTGTCTCTTGGATAACAATCATCCTTCTCAATCAGCATCCTTGGAAATATGAGGTGCATCTCGTGGCTTTGACTTGGATTTCTCTGATGAGTGTCTTAGAGTACCTTTGTATGCACCCATTGGCCACTTTCATGTGTTCGTGGTGTCTATTCACGTCCTTTGACTATTTCTTAATTGGGTTGTCTTTTTTTCTACTGAGTCCTGAGATTTTCTTATACATTTCGGATATTAACCTTTGATCAAACACGTGGTATACAAACATTTCCTTGAAGGGCACCTTTCATGTTGGTGATTGTGTTCTCTCCTGCTTCCTGTAGTCTCAGTGGCTGGTTGTTGCTTTTGCTGTGTAAGTTTGTGAGCGTCCCCCACCCCCACCAGCCCCCACCATGAAATCATGGCCAGTAGAAGCTCCTTCCTCCTGCTTCCTTCTAGCTTTTTGATTTCAGATCTCACGATTAGCTCTGAAATCCATTTCCAGTTGATTTCTATATATGCTGTAAAATAAGAGCGCACTTTCATTTTCCTGTATCTAAAACATAATGTTGTACATCTTACTTTGAGTGCTAAGGATCAAACCCAGAGCCTTATGCATCCTAAGCAGGAGCTCTAACCACTGACCTTACACCCTAGACTATTTGAAAAACATTTTTTAAAAAAACAGACTTAAGATACGTACAGAGATTCAACGCTTTCAAAAATGCTATGTACTTTATACAGTTGGCAAAAATATAAAGATACATTTTAAAGGGATGAATACCAAATCCAGAAAGGCTGAAGAACTCTAATGAGGAATATTTTGGGGAGAGGGAACTTTATTAGTGTTTTTTTTTAATGAGGCCATAATTATATCATTGGTTAGTATCTTATTTTCTATGCTTTGCATTCTGAGATATTTAATATAAACAAAGGTCAAAAATTAGAAAAAATTGTTAAGTATAATGACATATAAATTACTAGATCATTGAAGTGTAGGACTTCCTTTCCCTCTCCCTTACCCCCTTTTCTCTCCTCCTCCTCCTCTTCTTCTTCTTCCTCCTCCTCCTCCTTCTCTTCCTCCTCTTCTCCCCTCTATCTCCCTCTCTCCCCCTCTCTCTGAGAAAGGGTCTAGCTATGTTTACTAGGCTGTCCTGGAACTTGCTATGTAGCTCAGTGTAACCTAGAATTTGTGAAACTCTTGCCTCTACCTCTATAGTGCTGGTGTTACAGGTGGGGGCCACCATAAAGCACGACATTTTTATTAGATAAATAATAGGTATAAATAAAGGAGTAAGGGGGCTGGCTCAGCGGTTAAGAGCACTGACTGCTCCTGCAGAGGACCCAGGTTCAATTCCCAGCACCCACATAGCAGCTAACAACTGAACTTAACTCCAGTTCCGGGGCAATCCAACATTCTCTTCTGACCTCCATGGGCATTACACAACACAGGTGTACTTACATGTATGCAGGCAGTATACTCAAACACATAAGATAAAAATAATAAAGATTTAAAATAAATATAGGAGTGAGAAAAACCAGAAAAGTATACCATGAATTTCCTTTTCACATTAAGGATTGCACTGTGAAAATTTTTAGGAGAACATAAGTAAATGAATCTTAGGAGTAGTCGTGGTTTGCTGGGTAGTGGTTTGAGGATTGTTTTTTCTTTTCTTTTCAAAAGAAAAGAAACTTTCTACAATGGTTTTGTGCTATTTTCTCAACCTCAAGAACATTTTGCTGCTTTCCCCCTCCCCCCAGTGTTAAACTGGCAATCAAGGATTAATTTTCTGGAGAAACTGTTTAATTTTGCTTTTGTGGTAATGGGCTGGAGCCCAAGGCCTGGCACACACTAAACAGGAGCCATATCACTGAGCTGCATCCCTACCCTGAGACCTTGCTGAAAGCTCTGCTTATTCTGAGAGGAAATTCTGTGTTTCTGTGAAAGTACATGTTAACTGTAGAAATCTGACAGAAAGGCAGATGACTTTGTCCAATAGAAATGATTTTGGCTAGCGGGAACGTAAATTATTGCTGTCATGTGTGAAAAGACAACCCCCTAAATCATGGCTTTATTGATTGTAGACTATTAAACAGTTCAAAGTTAACAATTTTAACTAAACATTTTTTTTTCTTACAGTGATTCTAAGTCTTAGGCTTCAGTTTTCAAAACTAGCTTTATCATTCTGCTGGCTCCCTCAATGACTAAAAGCAAACAAACTACAGCAACTGCTTTTAGGAGCCAGTGTCTTTGCACACAGCCACAATCCTGCACTACGGGGGTTGCGGGGGGATCACAAATTGAAGGCCAGTCTAGCCTAGATAGAAAGACCTTTTCTAAAAACAAAAGCCTCCAACCTTTGGCATTCATTTATTTCTACATTTTGTTTTTTTAAAAATAAGTATTTTGAATTTTAGAAACTTTATACCTGGAGATAGCTTTAAATCTAAAACAGTGTCTTCTCATTTGACACTGACATATATAGGTGCTAATTTTCCAGGCTCCTCCATCTTTAATCTATAATGCCACTAAAGTAAAGAGAAATGCTAATGCTAATAACTTATAATGATTTGGGAGCAAAAACATTTGGAGTTTCAAAAGAAAGATTCTAGAAATGCTACATGGGCATAAAAATGTCAGTCTTTCCCAAGTCTGTGTAGATCCTCTGATAAGATGCAAATTACTTTTTTGGATACAGAAGTCTCATTCTTCCATGTGTTAGTTAATTCTTCCATATTGTGTTCCTTGTTCCCAACTGGTATTTAGAAATAGTTTGTGGAGTGCACTGGAAGAGAGAAGAGAAAACTAGAGAGGGCACATGTCACCGAGAAATGAAACAGAGTGAAAAACAGCAAAGGGAACAGTCACGGCGGAAGCACAATAATAAGTGGTGGGTTTAGATAAGAGAGCTCACCACGCCTGAAACCAGAAGACAATTTGGTCACTGTCCACTGCTAGGCAAATAGAAAAAGGAAAGAAATTTTAACTTAGGTAAACAAATCCCTACCCAATTGCAGTTACTGGCTTTTCCTATTTCTGGCAAAATTTCAACTTAGATGTCCATAATACATAAAATATAAGGCCATATTACAGACTAAATACACTAAAATATCATTTTCTATTTTTTTCTCAAAGGATAAAATTAATTTTCTGGTTATAATTTATTTTCATTGTTGATTATTAGAAAATAAGAAACAAAACCAGCAACAGCAAAATACTTATCCCTGCCTTGCCTTAGGCTCCTAATCTACAAAAATGGGGTCAAACTTCAAAGGATGATTGCCACATTACATAAAACATCTAACACACATCTGCCATATAGACTTTCCAAATAAATGTTAGTTTCCTTTGTATACAGAGTGGTTCTCAATTGGGGGCGAATTTGCTCCCCAGGAGATACTGAACAACATCTAGAACCACTGTTTGCTACAATGGAGAAGAGTGAATGGCTTACTGGCATTTAGTTGGGTCAGGCATGCTGCTAACATCCCTCAACACACAGAGCAAACCCCCACAATGGTGATACAGGTCAGTGTGTTCAGAGTGATGAGATCAAAAAACCATGAAAAAGAAAGGTACTGTTTACATCACTATTGTCAGCGTGAGGCTCCCTCAGTCAGAATCAAAGATAACAACACTTGAAATTAAGATTCTTTCTAGAACTACTGGAGGTTGCTAAGGGGGTCAGGGGACTGAAGGAAAGGGGAGGAATAAGAAGATTAGAAAACTGTGGTCTGGGGCAATTTTGTGCCAACCCCTGGAAGCTCAGCTACTGCATGATTAGAGGTGAAATTGTTGGTCATCAGAGTTTAGATGTAAGGATTGGAAATGTCTGTGTTCTGTGGGAGTATTCATATCAATAATATTTTGCCCTGGCATCTTTTCAGTCCCCTTACACACACACACACACACACACACACACACACACACACACACAGTGCTGCACTCTCCCAGCCCCAGTTCCAAGCTGTCTATACATAACCTTGAGAATAAAGATGAAACAGACATTGCAATTATAGAACTCCTGGGGGGCTGAGTTTTAAAAAAAATTATTTTACATGTGTATGAGTGTATTGCCTGCATAGGTATAAGTGCACCTGTGTTGTGCAATGCCCTGGAATTGGAGCTATGGTGGTTGTTAGGTGCCAAGTGAATGCTGGGAACAGAACCTAGATCCTCTGCAAGAGCAGTCATTTCTCTTAACCACTGAATCATCTTTCTAGTCCCCCAGAAGCTGTCTTTCTAACTAAAGATGCATGGTTATTCTGAGAAGAGAAGGGGCTCTTTACCTGTACATAGTAGTAATACTACTGTCTATGTAGACAGAAGGCAGGGAAGGCCTTCAGTCATTCTGACAGTTCAACCCCAGACAACTTGGTCATTTGTTGTTTTAAACTGTAAAACAGCAGCAAGACCTTTCTGGATAGGGATGTGGTAGCCAGAGCATAAACATGTGATGTTGCCAGGAGACAGGAAAAAATGCAGAATTTTAGAGGTCACATACTTCAAGTGGCCAGCTCAGACTTCAAAGACCAGACTGGTGATCCAACCAGCCAGGATTGTGAAAAACGCCCCTTGATCACACCCCACTTTGGAGTTTCTGCATCAGTCGTGTTGTCTTTGATTATAAAAGACTGTGATATGTGTACAAATATGATTAACTGTGGTATGTGTGTGCAGGGCAGGGAATCACAGCTACAGAGCAGAACGGCAGCACATGTGTACATGGCGAGGCTCACACATGGTTTTGGTAAACAATAGCCAAATACACTGTTTTCTCAAGAGGCTAAAATAGGAAACAATTTGGTACGCCAAGTTAAAAAAGTTTAAAAAAGAAGGAAATCAGTCAACTGAAAGATCTCGGGCTCGTTGGATGAAACCCATTTTAAAAATTGAAATTCTTATGAGTGACAGGGTACAGAAATTCTATCTGTATACATCAAAGTTTCTACTTTAAACAATTCTAGGAAAAATAAAAGAAGGGGTGAGATTGAAAACCCTTTGACCTCTTTATTACCACATGGCTCTATTCCATTGTAAACCTGACCCTGAAAAACATAACTCAGAATTTTTGGTGCTTTGAACCTGCATTTAACATGTAGAGCTTTCTTTCTATGTCATTCAAATTAAACATCTTTCCAGTATTCACTGTAGAAGAACCAGTGATGACTTTCTATAATAGCTGAATACACCTATGCAATTCAATGCATTATGTATATAGTATTTCAACATTTCTCCTTAATACAATTGCCACTAGACCACAGGATATGAGGTGTGTGCTATGGATCAGAGAAGCTGCATTAAGTGCTGGGTTTTAGTCACTGTGTTTTTGAGATATCCCCTCTTATTCCTTTCCACGATCCTCTTTTTTCCACCATAACGTTAACTTTTTATTTTTTTGTCTTTTTGAGACAGGGTCTCCCTGTAGCCCCAGCTGTCCTGGATTCACTATGTAGACCAGGCTGGCCTTGAACTCAAAGATCTGCCTGCCTCCCTCCCAAGTGCTAGGATTAAAGGCATGCGTCACCATGCCCAGCAACTTTAACATTTTTATTTACTTTATTTTTATTAGAGAGAGAGAGAGAGAGAGAGAGAGAGAGAGAGAGAGAGAGAGAGATACATGTATGTGTATATGCACAACCATGCATATGTAGGCCAGATGAGGACGCCGAGTGGCTACCTTATTCCCTTGAGACAGGGTCTCTTGCTGAATCTGGAGCCAGCCTGGAGTCCAGGAGCCCCAGAGATCTTGGCGTCTCCACTATTCACAGCACTGGAGTTACCGGTGCACACAGCTGATTGCATGGGGTCACACGATTTGAACTCATTTCTTCATGGCTGTGCCGTAAGCACTCTTACCACGGAGTCATCTCCTCATCCGTCCTTTCCCTAATCCTCCTCTCCCAGCCTTTCTCTGTCCTGCTATCTGAAGGTTTTTCTCATGAAATTTTCACACTTCATCTCGTTGAACAAACAGGCATCTCACAGTTCTGAACTTCAGGGGCCAGGGGTTGTTATAAAGGATTGTCCTCTGAGTCAGACATATATGGTGTTCCTGAGCTCAGCTGTGCTCATTGGCCAAAGGTCATCACAGCTGGAATTGTTGACTGCTGATGCCCCCACGTAGGTAGAAGGGGCAGGGAGATTCACCAGACCCTCACTTGATAGCCAGTTATACCTCCCAACAGGTGGTGGATAGTTCAGTTGTAATTGCACATGGCCTGGGGGAAGGGCTAGAATAATCAGGCTGGGGAGGACTGGAGGGGGTTCCATTTATGCAGCTATGGGGAAGCCACCATCCATGCTTGGGTGAAGACTTTCCAGTGCAGCCTTGGGGGATGGAGCACCCACACTCCTGAAGTAACCCCTCACCCATTGCTCTGTAAGAGTAAGCACAATAAACTCATCAGTTGCATTATGTGAACTTTTGGGGAATTGGACCTCAGTTTGGGTTTGTTGTTGGGACCAAGGGAGGAGGGGTGGATGTTGTTAACATCCCCACCCAAGGGAATTTTAGTAACAGAAGTTTAGATTAGGGGGATGTGCAATGATCATGTGTGAGGACTTGGAGTCTATTCCGTATCATTAAAAGCAACCAAGCAACAATTTAAAAGACCTCACAGAAACATGGTGTTGGATTCCATGCTCCCCACTCCATTTCAAAGCCTTGAAAACAGAATTATTATTCATCACATTGTCCTATTTTTATAAATGTAGCAATACTTGAAGGTACATTTTAATATGTATGTAAAACAGATTAAATTTCTTTTAATACATTAAATAGTTAATATTCACAAATGTTTACATAACACCTGTGTATTTATGTGTATAAATATTTATGTACCCTAATTAGAATAAAGAACTTACATCTTGTCCATTGGGCTCTTTTCAGCTTTAATACTTCTACTGTGAACAGAATTATTTCTTTAAAGTAGTACAGTTTGATAGGGTCAGTAAAGTGAAAAAGTATACAGGATTTAGACATGGAGATCTGAGTTAGCCCTGGTCTTCTGCCCATTGGTCATCTGGTTAAGCCGCTTCCTCTGCCTGAACCTCAGAGTCTTCTACTGTAAAGAGAGGGTGTTCCCCTTCGACGGGGGGGAGAGGAAAGGAGACAGAGAGACCATGGGGAGGTGGCTAAAGGCAGCAGTTCAAGAGCTGTTATTCCATTGCACTTGTTGGAGGAGATTTTTAGTCATTTTCTCACTAAGTGTGAGCAGTTATAAGCTCCAGGATACCTCAGTTAACTTAAGTAGGAGGAAAGGGTCAGGATAAATGGTTCTTGCTTGGTTAACTGAACTTTCATCTTGTTTTTTGGTTAATCTAAAGCATACACTGTAGTTAGTTGTAGAGAGAGCACACTCAATGACTGTACACTCCCACTTGAATGTCGAGTGCATGCACTCTTTGGAACTAAAATATCATTAAGTTACACAGTCTATCAAACGTCATAAGTGTCAAATGGCAAATGTAACCTTTATGATGTTCTTGTATTATCTTTGCAAAGAACTTCAAATTTTTTTATTATTTAATAACCACATATTCAATAACAATTTCAAGAGCAAAGATGCATCTCTTTCAAAAGTGGCTGTAAAGTTTTAGGTTCACAGTTGAATTACTACAGTTATACAATATTGAACTCAGTATAAAACCTATAAGACATAAAATTGAATGAGGTTTTAACCTTAAAAAAAATCTCCATTTCATTTTAAAATATAGTGTTTCATACAGAAACACTAATTTTTAATACTACTAACAGATGTTTGCACATGTGTCTCTAATCTCTATGTACCTGATTATTACTAGTCACAGTGGGTTACATTTGGATCCTTGGCACCTGAGTATGGATATAAAGTCATCAGGTAGATTTCAGTGGTAATGTTTTTCACCTCTACTAATTAACAGGAAGCAAGTTTTTAATGCTTCTTCCTCAAATATAACTCTTTTTTTTTAATTTTTTCATTATTTTGTGTGTATTTCATACAGAACATCCCAAACAATCTTATTCGTTTATATACCCACCTCCCAAATGGCACCCTCCCATAGCCCCCGACCCCGCCACTGGAGCCCACATACTCTGTCATCCCTATTACTGTCCACCGTGTTGTCGGTGCCCCAAACCATTCCTCAGTGCTTGTCCATCTGCTGAATCTAGTCAGCCTATCTAGAGTTCCTTGTTTTAGGAAGATCAGCTGTTCCTCATCCAGTAGCAATCAGTTGCCAATATTCCTTTACATAAGATTGGGATCTGCTAGAACTTCCAAATTCTAAAAACATGAATTTATGAGTTCAATAGAATAGAATGAAATAAGCATAAAGAAAATATCTTTGAGAAAACAGTGAATTTGGGATACAGGTAATATTTTTAAAAGGATGTACAGATTGCTAAAAATAAGATCATGTATTCAGGTAGAATTTTCTTATCATGTGATTTCCATTTACTAATTTTTCCAATTAAGTAGTGAGTTCATTCTACTTTCTAGGTGTAAACAGAGTAAACCACAAAGTTGTGACTCTTTGCTACCTGGTTTTGATAACAATGGTACATTTTGAAGCTCTTTCTTCCTATGTTTTATTATAAGATGATTTAGGAGTATCAACTCTGGAAAGAATATACATTCATAATCCAATTATTCAACATTATAGATATGATTTATCATGCCCCCCCCCATTTTTTTGGTCTTTTTGAGACAGGGTCTCCCCGTAGCTCCGGCTAGCCTGGAAATCACTATGTAGACCAGGCTGGCCTTGAATTTACAGAGCTCCACCTGCCTCTGCCTCCTGAGTGCTGGGATTAAAGGCATGGGCCACCATGCCTGGCCTATCACTTCTTTTTTTGAGGCTAAAAACTTGAGACTATTGCTTTTATTGTTTGTAAAACTTGAAATATATTACAAGCAGAACCTTTTTTCAAGTTCTAAAATGTGATTCATAGATGCTTATCCCTTGATCTGGAAAATAATTTCCTTGGGTATTTATCATATTTTTCTGTAATGCATGGATGCATCTACATAAATGTTTTATTTTGGGGATGTTTTGGTATGTGGAGCACATATGTGTTCATGCGGGTATGAGCACATGCACATACAGGTGCATTGTATGCATGCTCATGTGGTGATCAGAGGTTGATGTAGGTGTTTTCCTCAGACATTCTTCACCTTGATTATGTATGTATGTATGTATGTATGTATGTATGTATGTATGTATTCATTCATTCATTCATTCATTCGTTTGTTTGAGACAAGGTCTCTTACTGAACTTGGATCTCATTGATTTGGCTGATCAGTAAGTTCCAGGGAGACACCTGCCTCTTTCATTTTCTTTCTGCATGGACAGGAATGAGCACATTTAATCTGAGTGCACCATGAACTATAGTTGAGTGGAGAAAGAATTAAAAACACAACTAAGAGTCAAAAGAAAAGCCTTACTATTAAATGACAGCACACACTTCTATACAAATGAACACTGAAAAATGCGCACACCTGTGCTTTCACTATGTACATTCCCAGATGAGTGCTTCTCAAAGTGACTGCATGAGCTCTTGGTTAAAGAGGCCCAGTCTTTGATTATGTGCAATGAATTCTTGTAGTGACGTGAGACTCCTTGAGTGTCTGCACAAACTATACAAATGTAACTTAAGTGCAAGCATGTTTAATATAATTGCAGTGAATCTGTGAGTTACATTATAAATGTAGTGTATATCATACTAAGGCTAACAAGTACCTCAGTAGACAGTCTCATTTGCTTCAAACCATCCATTCTCAATCTTGCTGTAAAGTGGACTCATGGGGAACAAAGTTGTAGTAATGCCTGGATTCCGTCCCCTGAGATGCCACCTTAATTGCTCTGGGATGCAACTTGGGCATATGACTTTTTAAAAGCTCCCCAGATGATTCTAATGTGTAGCCAAAGTAGAAAATGATTGCTCTGGGTCCAAGTAACTTGTCCTCTTTTCTCTACAGGTTTCAATATTGTACAGACTTTGAATTCTCATGGCCTTTGAACTTGTACCATGAAACCTAGCATTTTGATGCCTGGTGGCTGATCTAATAGACCCCACCTCTCTGTGTTGCATCTTTGTAGCTCTCCTTCTAGAAGGAGGTGCAGAGTCAGAGCAGTGACCTGAAGACAACTCTTCTTCAGTATGCTAAACTCTCCATCAGATTTAAATATGTGTCATTTTTGACCTGCTCTCAACCTCCCCTCTGCCTTCCCTCACATCTTTGATCCAAGTTCTCCTTGCTGTCAAGCCCTGGAACTGCTCTGCTAGGTCCCTTCTCAGTCCTGACTGCAGAGCTCCCAGTATACCAAACCCTGCTCATGTACCATAAGAAGATACTGAGATACTGTCCTATACTTCTGCCCTGGGGGGGATATTGTGCACAAATACAGTCATTAACAATACCACTGGAGCAACTGAGCATTTCCAGATGTGCATGTTTCCACAAAACAGCATTTAGGTATCTCTAGTATTTTAGAAGCTGAAGAAGTGAATCACAAGAGAGCTGTGCTGTTTTTATTATGGCAGTGTAATGGATATACTTAGGAAAAACACGTCCTTTATATAATAGACTTGCTCTTTTGTGGTCTCTCTACTTGGCCCCTGAGATCCACAGGTGCTTTGGAATAACATCAAGGAATTATCGAAAACAGAATGAACAAATCAGGAATGTTCTAGGAAGTTATTATTTAATATCATGGAATTTGGACTTGCTTATCTGCCAGGAAGGGTGGCCTTTGAAAGTTTTTTTTTTTTTTTGTCTTTTTGAGACAGGGTCTCTCTGTAGCCCCAGCTGTCCTGGAACTCACTATGTAGACCAGGCTGGCCTTGACCTCACAAAGATCTGCCTGCCTCTGCCTCCCAAGTGCTGGGATTAAAGGCATGCGCCACCAAAATTCATTATTTTCACTTCTTTGAAATAACATGAAGCAAGCATAAAAATGTGAAGACATTCCTGTAGTCCAAGGACTGAACTTTCCAGTTCCTAATGAATGTGGGATAGCTGAGAGGGAGGCTTCCTCCAATCGAGCTGTGCTTTTGAAGCAGGCAGTGGGATGTATGTTACATGCAGAGGACACAGGCATCTGATGAAGTCTATACTGGTGAGTTATGATTGTCAACTTGTCACAAAGTAGAGTCACCTGGGAATAGGGAACTTCAATTGAGGAATTTCCTCCCCCAGACTGCCCAGTGAACATGTCTATGGATAATTGTCTTGACTGATTGATGAAGAAGGGCCCAGCCTACAGAGGGTAGTGCCATCCCTGGGCAAATGGGCTTGGGCTGGGGAAGAAAGGCAGGGGAGCTAGCGAGTAAGTAGCGCTCCTCTATGGTTTTTGCTTCAGGCTCCTGTCTTGAGTTCCTGCTTTGGTGTCCCTTAGTGATGGACTGTGCCCCAAGAGCATAATTAAAATAAACCCTTTTCTCCCTGAGTTGGCTTTGTCCAGTGTTTTGTCATAGCAACAGAAAGTTAACCACAACAGGAAGAGCTACATCTTCACCTCCAACTACCTTCCCCAGCAAAGCAGGAGCTCTTTGCTTCTTCTGCATAAAGTCCCAGGGAAAAGCAGAGGTAGACCCTCGCCTAGGTGTCCTGTGATGAACAGAGTATAGATTCAACTTGAGGCATGATTTTGAGTTCAGAGTGCCTTTTACTTTGGGAAAAGACGTTATTTAGACTAATATTTTACTGTGGATGTCCCTGTTTCCTACTTAAATCAGGGTCATGCTCAGAGTAGCCAGGTTTCATTTATTCTTTTTTTTTTTCCCATTGATTCTTTTGTTGTGCTGGTGGTGATTTTTTTGAGACAGAGTTTCTCTATAGCCCCAGCTGGCCTAGAACTTGCTATGTAGTCCAGACTGGCCTCAGTCTCAGAGAGATCTTACTACCTCTGCCTCCCAAGCACTGGGATTAAAGGCTTGGGCCATCAGGTCTGGTCTTTGCTTCATTTTTTAAAAAAATATTTTATTATTTTTTTCTTATGTGTGTTAGTGTATTGCCTGTGTGTATATAAGTACACCCATGTCATGTGCCCGTGGAGGTCAGAATAGGGTGTCGGATTTCCCTGGAACTGGAGTTATAGATGGTTGTTATCCACCATGTGGATGCCGGGAATCAAACGCGGGTCCTCTGCGAGAGCAGTCAGTGCTCTCAACTGCTGAACCATCTCTCTGGCCCCTTTTCATTTATTCTTAGAGTACTCATTAGAACTCCTTCTTCTTTTTTCAGTTTTTTAATTTTTATTTCAGCTTATAAACTTATTGTTTTTATTCTTTTGAGAGAGTCTTATGTAGCCCAGGGTGACTGTGAGCTCACGATTCAGCAGAAGATGACTCGAACTCCTGATCCTCCTTCCTCCACTTTCCAAGTGGTGGACTACAGACCTGCATCACCATATCTGGCTTTTACCTCTGATTGAATCTAGTAGCTCCTGTCTCCCATTCATTCATCTAGGACATGGAGACAAAGCAGGAAGGCTATGCACAGTCATTGGTAACAAGACACACAGGACTGCATCTTTACTGCATAGCCAAATATTCTATGGGGTATACTTTGCTCTCTAGGTCCTGATTTCTGCAACTAAGGAATGGAGACACCAAGCTCTATGTAATTTGTGGGGACAAGTACACAACAACATATGGCAGCTTGTGTTCAGAAAGGTTAAGGATTTACAATGGTGACTACGGAGGTGATCCAAATGCAGGGTCCTCTAATCACAGAAGCTGACCCTTGTGTGCTAATAGCACATGGTTTATATAGTGTGTGTGTTTGTGTGTTTGTGTGTGTGTGTGTGTGTGTGTGTGTCTGTGTGTGTGAATAATAAACAAGTAACACATATCAAGTGGTAGGAACAGTGTCTGGCATATGTAAGTTCTCAATAAACATTAACATTTAAAAATATTTCTGACCCAGAAAGATGATTCAATGGCTAAGAGCACAGGCTGCTCTTAACCCAAGTTCAGTTCCCAGCACCCACATGCGAGCTAAACTGTCCTTAAACCCAATTCCAAGAGATCTGAAACCCCCTTCTGGCCTCTGAAAGTGTTGCACAACACAGGTGCACTTACAATCGGGCAAAACACATACAGAAGTAAAGGGAAAGAAAGAACCCGAAAGAGGGGGATAGTAGGGAACAGATGTCACCGGGGGGAGGTAGGGAAAGTGGGAAGTTTGTCTGAGAGGAGAGGAAGGAGAAGATGCAGCAGACCAGGGTGGGAGAGGAGGGAACTAGGAAGAGAGGGGATGGCAGGAGGTTGATGTTATTTGGGGGAGAATAGGGATAATGGGGCACTTGGATTGTGGAGAGACAAAGGAGGTAGGATGGGGGAAGGAGAGTAGAGATGAATGGATCTTGAGGGGTTAGGGAAACCACAGAGAAATGTGTTGCCTCCAGAACCCCTGAGAAATACACAAACGATGTCTGAACATCAGTGTATGTGTACTCTGGGGGCTATCTGGCAAGGAGCACAGTGCCAGACAGGAGAGATTTCCCTTTGAGTGGTTGGTCAGAGTGGTCCAAGAGATTCCCAAAATAACACAGGCTATTGCCAGAGCTCTTGATTATCTCCCAGAACTGGAAGATAAGACCCTACTACTGAAGACAGGACATACTTCAGATATAGGACTTGGAGCAATGGAGTAGGAACTGACCTGGAAGCCACCATCCCTGAAAACTAGCTCTCATCGTTCTGGAGGACACTATACAAGCTGCTAAGGGAGGAAATCAAGCAATGGTCCAACCCAGTCCTAAAGCCTAATAATCATGATGACTGGTGTTAAGGGTCCATGAAATTCCCTAAATTGACCACTCGGACACTGAGTCTCAGAACAGAAACCAAAACAGACTCACCGCAGGAGGAATCAGAACTGAAGTCTCCAGGCGCCAGACGGAGTGCAGAAAACAGACTGAGGGTTTACAGGGAATCCCGGACAGAGCCCCCCCAAAATGTTAAGGGTCCGTAAAATTCCCTAAATTGACCACTCAGACACTGAGTCTCAGTAAAAAGGAATGCTTTATTGGAACCAACCGGTTGGGACACAGACAGTCTCGGGAGCTGTGCTGCGACCCCGAACAGTGAAAACGCAAGGCTTTTAAGCAGAAAAACTACAAAAACCACAAGGCAGGAGCTGTCCATAGAAACTATACACAGAATAACCAGGAAAGGATTGGAACAATCTAGGGCTGATTTCCAGAGACTTTACCTATACAGCCACTGGCTATCTTACCTGGGGCAGAACGTTCTTTCTCTTCTGCCCCGGATTATTTCCATAGAGACCATACATAGATGTATCAGGTATACTGCCATTGGCTAGCTTACCTGGGGCAGAACATTCTATCTCTTCTGCCCCAGACCATTTCCATAGAAATCATAAACAAATACCAGGAAAGGGTTTGAACAATAAAGGGGATTTCCAGAGTTTGGTGGAGGGCAGCTTTTTCTCAGAGGATAGGGAGGGGGTCTGAGGGCCATTCTCTTTCAACTGGTACAGCAACTACCTCTATTGGTTGCAGTAGTGGCATTGTTATCTGAGGGATAATCAAAAGCTATCTAATTGGACTTAAAGCCCTCTCAATGGGAGTGAACTCATGGATGGCACTGTAAAACCAGCCAAATACACATGGCTGGAGAGGTCATAGATCCTAGAGAAAACCCTATCTCTGTCATATCTCTAGACAAATGAAATTTCTACCATATGCTAAATATGGATCCTTATTTCACAGACAAGTATGCCATACACCACTCACCAAAGCTTCTTTTTGTAACAGATGGAGGCTACTAGCAGAATCCCATAATAGGTCACACACACAGAATATACCTCTTAGAGATCCCCAGTCCTAGGTGACATATCTACAGTTGAACCTCTACACCTAAGGTTCATGGAACATAGTGGAACAGTAGATAAGAGAGAAAATTAGTGCATCCCTCAACTCTCACCAGTGAAGCTTCCTTATACAACAGAGTGCGATGCACACAGGTCACAACTGGCCAGGTTTTAAAGAACAAGAGACTGCAGAGTGTGTGTCCCTGGATATGACTCCTATATTAAACCTCACCTACCCATGGCTCAGGGACCACTGTAGAAGGGGGGAAGTGCAGAAAGATTTTAAGAGCCAGAGTTGGTTCATGAACATAGGGAAGCAGAGGCTTTCAGGGCACTGGAAGCTTGCACAAGTAAACTTGTGGCAAAGGTGGCATCGAGCACAGGACTCATGTCAACTCCATCAAACAAGGGCCCAGAGTAGAGCGAGGAAAGTGGGTGGTGGGTCAGCCCTAGTCTGGGAACTGTTGGAGACTGATTACTACTGGGTGAGGGAGAGTGGACCTTCCTTGTGATCTCTAGATAGGCTGACTAGAGTCCAGTGAATGAATTTGCACCGAGGGACACCTGGGTACAGATGTTTGACTGGCTAGGACATAACATGTATGGCGGAATACCTGAGGTCTGGTGTGGGTGTGTGGAGGGGTTTGAATGGGGGGAGGGGGCCTAAATTTGATTAAAAACTGTTGTATGAAATATACAAAAGCTCAATAAAAAAATTTTTTTGGTCTTTTTGAGACAGGGTCTCCCTGAGGCCTCAGCTGGCCTGGAACTCACTACGTAGACCAGATTAGCCTTGAACTCACAGAGATCTGCCTGCCTCTGCCTCCCAAGTGCTAGGATTAACGGTGTGCACCACCACACCTGACTCCAGTAATAACCTGTTGTTTTGCTCAAGATTGCTTTAACTATGCTCTACTTTTGTGGATCAAATTTATGATTGTTTTCTCTGTTTTTCTAGTCATTATTATTTTGACAGGTATTATGATGAATCTATAGACCACCCTGGGAAACATATACAGTTTAACAGCATCGATTCTTCAATCCACTGACATACTACACCTTCATTTTTGCTTATGTTTTGTTCAATTTCTTTCATAGGTTTTGTAATTTGATTATACAGACCTTTTACTATACATATACATCTCAAAAGAAGATATAGAAAGGGCCAACCCATCCATGAAAAGTGTCCTACATTATTAATAAGAGAAATTGAAACTAAAATCAGGAGGTAGCATTACACCTTTGTCAGAATGACTACCACCAAAAATACAAAAAATAAACATTGCTTCTGGGATTTGGAAGAAGGAGAAATCTTATATGGTGATTGTAGGGATGAAATTTACTATAATTGCTATGGTATAATTGCATAGAAGTTCCTCAAAAACTGAAATAGAACTGCCGTGTAACGAACCAATTCCAATACCGAGTACGCACTAGAAGAGAATGAAGCCACTATATAAAAGGGACATGTTTACTGTGGCATTTCCCATAGTTAATATATGGAATCAACCAAAGTAGCCAAGGATAGATAAATAAATTGTGATTTATGTATAAAACAGAATATTATCCATTCACAAAGGAATGACAGTCTGTCATTTGTGACAACACAGCTGGAATTGGAGGTCATTAAGTTAAGCAAAAATAACCAGGGCATGAAAGACTTAGCTGATTGTACTCTCTAATTTGAATTAAGACATTGAAAGCATTTACTCCTTTATGTCATGTTGTGACAATTTTATCATCTACTTTTGTGGGAGAATTATAGTCACTATCTCTTGAACATTCATTTATTTTGGTTTTAGAGAAAATATAGTATTAAACCACTCTCTGTTTTCTTTAGAGGAAATGAAATCATCCAGAGACATAGCTGTTACCCAGTATATATGGGTGATTGGTTCTAGGATCCATGCCAGGATACCAAAACCCATGAATGCTCAAGCCTCTTACATAAAATGATATATTCACATTTGTATATTTTAAATCTTTAGATTACGTACACTACCAAATGCAATGTAAAACTCTACATAAATAGTTGTTATATTATCGAGGGAGGAATTTGTACATACTGAATACAGATGCGGGTTTGTTTGCTTGCTATTTAAAAACATTTTAATTTTAATTTTATTTTATGAGTGCATTGCCTGCATGTATGTAAGTACACCCATCTCATGCAGTGCCCATGGAGGTCAGACAAGGGCGTCGGATCCCCTGGAACTGGAGTTACAGAGAGTTGTTAGGGGCCTTGTGGGTGTCAGGAACTGAACCTGGGTCCTCTGCCAGAGCAGCTGGTGGTCTTAATCACTGATCTGTCTTTCCAGCCCTGTTTTGTTGTGTGTTTTGGGGTTTCTGGTGCAGAGATTGAGCCCAGGCGTCATGACAGGAGAGCACCATCTCCAATCTGCTTACTTCACCTCAGGGTAACTTTTCAAGTTATGGAAATGTAGAATGTTTCATAGAACAAAAACCTTTAAAAGTAAATATGAATACACACTAACAGAACTGTTGAATAGAAAAGAACCTCAATAATCAACAAAGACGAGCCATAAACGTTTTCCCATTAATTGGCTACTTTAAGTCATGAGATTTCATTCACGAAATCAGATTGAAATTTTCTCTCAGTATATTCAACTCTTTCAATTATTCTTGCCATAAGCTATCATCTTTTAGAAAATGGGGTTAATACTCTCTGATTTCCAAGATTTGTGTTTGAAGGACTTTATTATCTTAGAAACAACTCTCAATATTAGCAATCTAAAACTTCTTTAAAAAAAAAAAAAGAAGTCAAGAAGAGGGGACAGAGACCAAAGTGTGCTTTGGTGGCCAGACCCACCAAAAAGCAAAGGTGCCTGTGACCATCATACACTTAGACCTGCGAGATTAAAGTGCCCAGCAGTAAGGTCTTCTACATCACTACCTGTCTGCTCCTGGGAGCTAGAAAAGAAATTAAATCCTCTAAACATTGTAGTATTTTTGAATAAACACAAGAGCCAGAATTTTGTGCTTAGATGATCTTCTGGTTCCAATTTCCATCACTGTATGCCAAGCTGATCTAGTATGTGGATGCCCCATCAGCTTAGGGGCAGAGTGAGGAGGTGCGCTAGTGTTGTGAAGCTCCATATCAACTTTGATGTTTTTAAGGGTTTCTGAGACAGGGTCTCCCTGTGTAGCCTAGGTTTGCCTCAAACTCGTAACTGCCCTGCCTCGGCCTCTTCGGTGGTTGAATTGTAGGTGGGTGCTACCATGCCCAGCCTCCCCTTGCCAGTCATCCTATCTACGCAATGCAGCAGTGCTCCTTAGCACTACCCAGGAAGAGGTATTCCCGCTTTCCTGATCTCCCGTTTCTGAGACCCACTTTCCACCAGGCTCACTCTTTAGAAATACTTCAGTTTGTGGTGTAGGGAGTGAAGAGCTTTCTGTTCCCCTCAGTGCTGCAACTGGTAATTCTAACCACAAATCAAGGAAATTCAGTGGGTATTTTTCCCAATCCTCACTTTATTAAATATGGATATCCTAATGGTAATGAGATGACATTAAGAACATTCTAAATTCCTCATATGCTTTCCTTGTCCACCACTGGCCTTCATTCCATCTACGCTGGCCTTCCTGCTTCCGAGTGCAAGCAGGAACACCTCTCCTCAGGACACCGGCACTTGCCTTTGCCTGGGGCCCTCTGCACCATGCACCACTATGCAGCTTTCCGTGGTCATCCAAATCTCGGCTCAGAGGTCATCTTTGGAAGTCATCTCAAGAGGATCTTTGTTCTTAATGTGCCAATTCATTTATTTTCTATATTTACTTTTCCCCCTCTCAGGTGAAACAGATTCTTTCCTAGAGAAAAAAATATCTTTATTTGTGACTAATTTCCTAATGTCCAGACAAGTGCCTGTCAAAGAGAAGTCAATAAATATTTGTTGAACGAATATATTAGCAGATGAATAATAATAGGAAATTTTCGAGAAAGAATGAGTGTTCCTTAGGGTCAAAAGCAAGGAAAGAGATTGGCATGATGAAGGCTAAGGGGAAGGCACGGGTTATGCAAGGAGATCTTTAGGGTTAGCAAGGCCCTTGGAAGTCTTTGACAGAATAGCTGTGATAAAGTGGGTTCTAGAAAGGTTGTGCTCCAATTAAGTGCACAACACAGGCAAGATAAGAGGAAACAGAAGTGAAAGGCAATGTTCTTGTCAAATGATTATGATTTTTCTTTTCCATTTTCCGAAGAAATGTGGTCTTCCTTGATGGTGAAAGCAGTTGTTGAAAGGATGATGTTAAGGGCCAAGAGCATCCTTAGATTTTGCATGATCCCAGAGAGAAGAGGCACCTACCACCTAGAGGGGAGTCTGGTATTGATTCTTACAGGTTCCTTATTAAGGCTATGGTCAGTTCCATTTTTTGATAAAGATTTTCAGTGTTGAGGATATCAACAGGGGGTCAAAGAACTTCCTTTTGGTTTATAGGGCCTGTTCCACATTAAGATAGTTGCCAACATTTACCAAGAAATTAGTGTATAGCAGTTCCTGTTTTGTTTACATTGTTCTTCCTTTATTTTGGTGCTGGGGATGACAACTAGGGCCTTGTATATGCTAGGCAACTGCTCTACCACTGAGTCACACTCCCATGTCCCAGATGCTATTAGCTACCTGACCTACAGAGATGTATAAACATACACCAACTCAGCCATGAAATTACTTTAAAATACTTAGGTATTTAGAACACTGATTTCCCATCTATTAACCTTTTTAGAAAGTCTGCAGGTAAATGAAGACATATCAGGGGTGTGCTTCTGGAGGCTGCCCAATTCAAAGATAATACGTGAGAGCGCACAGTCAGACATAGTCACCGCTATAAAATAAATGATAAACTTATAAGTAAATTATACTAAGGCAAGGATAACACTAATTTCTCTGCTAAGCATTTCATCACATTTTCTTTGTATTCACATCCTTGAGACTGTTTTTTTCTATAGTGACTGCACATGAGCAGTAATGTATCACAAGCTCACAGGTATCACCTGCAGTTCTATATTTGCTGAAATCACATTGGAGTCATCACATCGAAATTGGCCAGGGTGGGAAAACTTGCACTAATGGAAACTGGCAAACACTATAAATAAAACTGTTTTTTTTATTTTTTAAATATCTGGATACTAAACATTTATCAGCGTATCTCACAGTTATAAATTTCCTTTACGCATTCCTTTCAATGGTTTTACTTTTTATGTGTGTATAAGTCCTTAGCATTGAACTCAAGGCCTTAACAAATTCTTCCACTGAGCTGTGTACCCAGTCCTCTTTTTATTTTTTATTCTGAGAAAGGGTCCTCACATAGTAGCCCCAGCTGGCCTCAAAATCACTCTAAATTTCAGACAGCCTTGAACTACTCATCTTTCTACCTTAACCGTCCAAAGAACTAGGACTACAGGCCTGTGCCACCAAGCCTGCCTAACTTTTATATAGCTTTTATGTTAGTATTAGTGTGGAGATTTGTTTTTAGAAAACAAAACAATAATAAAATAATCGAATGGCATTTATCTTTCCCATGAGTTTTTGTGAGTTAATAAGTTTTGAGTGTTCATGGTTTTTAATCTCCCGATACAAACTCTAAAGAGCTTCCAGAATGAAAAACAATTATTTTATGGGACTGGAATTGCTATTGTATTAAAATTTTTCCTTCACTGGAGCCTGGAAAGCTTTTTAAATTAAAAAAATTTTATTTGAGCTTTATGTGTGAATGTTTTGCTTGTATACATAAGTGCACCATATGTGTGTAGTGCCTGTGATGGCCAGAGGGCGTGTTAGAACTGGAACTGGAGTTATGGACAAATGTTAGCCATCATGAGGGTCCTGGGAACTAAGCCTGGGTCTTCTGAAAGAGCTGCCATGCTCTTAACTGTGGAGCCAACTCTCCAGCCCTGCAAAGCTTTTTTCACACATAATTTTTGCTGTATTTGTTGTGGCAGGTACAACTGTAAGGTGTATGTCTACAGAATTAGGCCTCAGGAGTAACTGAGGGCAGTGGTAACGGATTGGTTTGCTCATTTTGACTATTTTAGAATGGCTTGTTTTTTCCCTCATGCACAGATACATGCAGATGAACTGTGGAATTTGGATTGTTTAAACATGTTCCCACTTCTCTAGTTATAATCTTTCAGATATGAATTAGAAGGAAAACAACAACAACAAAAAATTTACTGATCTAGCAAAGGAAGAGTGTGTGCTCTATTGAGACGTCAGTCACAAACAGTGCAGTAATTTTTGCCGTGTGGGAGCACAGAGGAACATCTTACATTATCTTTATCCAAAACGAGCAATTTAACTAATGCTCAAATTTGTTGATGGAGCTATTCCTGATGATTAGATTTTGGTAATTTGATAATGAAATGGTCTTTTTCCCCATCCCAGGTTCTGTTGGTAGCACTTAACAGTTTATAGTAACTTCTAAGAAAGTTTTAGCTACAATTTTGGAATTACAGTATAGTACTTATATATATTGAGTTTCTATGTTAAAATACACAGTTTCATACAGAAAAAATTCATTTTTAATGTAATTGACATTAAGATGTTTGCACATGCATTTCTAATCTCTATCTGATTATTACTAGTCATAGTCGGTTACTTTCTGAGCTCCTTGGCATCTGAGCATGAATATAAAGTTGTCAGGTAGATTTCAATGGTAGAGAATTATTTTTTTATCATTTAAAAAATTTTTAATAACTACATTAGAAGAAGCATTTCACTACAGCTTTAACATATTCAGTAACACACTCCAGAGCAAGAGTACATTTTTTTCACAAGTGGGTACAAGTTTCTAGGTTCACAGTTGAATTAATACCTTTATACAATATTGAACTCAGTTTCTATGTGACAAAAATCCTTATATATTTATGTTTAATCATTCATTCAGTCAACAATCAATTTTTATCAATTATAAACAGCTACTGACAGAGTCTAGATGGGGCTCAGTGAATCAGTCCTTGCCATCCACACAGTCCTAGATTCAATCCTTGCACCACCCTAAAGAAAAATGCCAAGTCCATCAATACTCTGAAGTTACTGTAGAATCACTTGGTGTTTTATACAAGTTAAATTAGTTATTCAATATCCAGATGCTTCTAGTAAGTCGATTCCTTTCATTAAAAGCATAGACTTTTCAGTAGAGAGGAACTAACTTCATCATAAATAGATGACCTTGGGTCACTATTTTTACAGTAATCACAAATAGCAACAGCTTTTTGAAAATGATTAACTAGAAAATACAATGTTTTGTATCAGTGTGGGAGCATACCTCTTTCCTCAGAGGATTACATCTGCAAGTCTCTTAACCAGTAACAAAGGTAGGAAGTAAAAGGAAACCTCACAGGAGAGTCACGGCTGATGCGTTCTGAAGGCTCATCATTAATTTAAATAAAGTTTTAAATTTAATTTCTCAACTTTGTATCTTAGGAAGAAAAGGAGTGTTGACAAGTTATACATTACTTTTAGGGAAAATATAAAAAATTCTAAAAATAAAAAGAATGAGTTCAGAGAGGAAAAAGAAAGTAAATGCACACACACACACACAAAGTAAATTTAAACGAATATATATGTAAGCATTTGTCTACAAAACAGTGGTCATTTTGTCATTCATGAGATTCTGAGGAGGTACATGACCATGTGGCAAAGCCTGGGGACAATCTGGGATGTAGCACTGGAGAAGGGATCTACTGGTAGGTGAGGAGTCAGAGCTAGGCATGCTGTGAAGAATCCTACAGGGCACAGGGCAGACAGAGCTGAGACAGAAGACTGTCCAGCCTGGAGCAGCGATAAGCTCCAAAGCTCAGAACCTGCTGCAGACCCAAATGGTCTTTTAAAAATACTTTGCTATTTATGTTTTATGTGTATGAGTGCATTGCCTCATGTATGTACTTGTACCTGCATCATGCAATACCCTGGGAGGTCAGAAGAGGGTGTCAAATTCCCCGGAACCAGAGTTGTCAGTCACCATGTGGGTGCTGAGAATCGAACCCAGGTCCTTTGCAAGAGCAGGCAGTGCTCTTGACTGCTGAACCATCTCTCCAGTCCCTAAATTGTCTTTATAACATTAGATTAATAAAATGTTGATCAGAACAAGTGAGAAGATGCTAGATATACATAACTCCAGTTGTCAAATTATGAATGATTTTATTCCATTTATAAATTTATCAACAGTTCCTCACTCACTATAGCCAAACTAAATGATGCTAGAGACTGAGTGCTTAGTGCATGCTGAGCATTGGATTCTCCACTTACAATGTCCTGATCCAATCCAAACACATTGCAGTCACATGTCCTTGCCAATATTAGTACAGAAAGACATTGAGTGTGTCAAGTATCCTCTAGAAGTCAGAAGTCATTGCTCTTTCTTTCCCAGTAATTCTTGGTACCATGACCTTCAATGTTGGGACCACAAGAATCAATATCTTGGGAATCATATTTAGCTATGATATGAGCAGACATGAACATCCTTAAGGGTTCTGCCATACTGAGCACCAGACGATACAGGAAAAGGTGGCAGGGTTATCAAAGGGGTCTGAGTTAAACAGAAGACACATACATGGTAGAAACTAAACAAAGGCAAAATCTAACCAGAATCTTCCTTTAAGGAAGACAGAAAAGATGTGGGATTTGAATGTCCTGGATTGATAAAACTTCCCCATTCCATCCTACACCCAAACACCCATATATCAAACACCCCAAAAAGGATGGAGGAAGCAATAAAGTAACCTAAAGAGACACTGGTAAGATGGTCTTAAAAGAACCTATCTCATCTTTGACCTTGAAAAAATTCATTCAGCATCCAAGGCCAGTATTTCTGGTTGTTATGTAATCATAATTGGACAGGATGATATAAATTACTCTTTTGTGGGTAGGTTCAGGAAAATGTAGAATTAAAGACATAAATGCTTCAGAGAATAAGCAAATACAATCTTTTTAGGTAAAGGAACTTGTTCATATATCAACTCATTTTTTGGTCTTTTTGAGACAGCGTTTCCATGTAGCCACAGCTGGCTTAGAATTCACTATGTAGACAAGACAGACCTCAATCTCACAGAGATCCACCTGCCTCTGCTTTCTGAGTGCTGTATAACATGTACCTTTAATGATGAAGACAATATAGTCCAACAAACCAGATCAACCTTTTAATTACAGCTTAAAATATGTAACTGAATAATTGGTTTAAACTTTAGATTTTAAGTTAAAATTTATTGTTTATGCATTTTATCAGTCACTTAGAAATTGTACTGAATTTGTGATACTAATGCTAACTTACTTCATAAGATTTCCTTACTTGGGTGTCTGGAGACGTATAAGAGTTCAGCAGTAGTATACTTTCCCATCATGCATTCTGTATTCCATCCACAATGCCACAAATACTTTATCTGGGAATATTTCACCAACTTACATGCTTCACAAAGACAAAAGTATTAAATACACAAATGCATTTTAAAAGGTATTGGTGGAGCTGGAGAGATGGCACAGTGCTTAAGAGCACTCACTGGTCTTGCAGAGGACTCAGGTGTGATTCCCAGCACCCACCGGGTGGCTAACAACTTTCCATAGCTGCAGTTCCAGGGGATCTGACATCCTCTTCTGATCTCCACAGGCATTGCACAACACAGATGCACTTACATACATGCAGGCAATGCACTCATACACACAAAATAAAAGTAATAAATAAAATATTTTTAAAAGGTGCTAAGACAGAAAGAAACAATGCAGTTGAATTGAAGGTAAATATTGGGAACTCCACAGTGTAGAGGGGGATAGTTGGGGAAGAAAAGGCATGAACTAAAAACTAAAGTGCTCCATTCCCTTATGAACTCGGGTGGTTGTGGGGTCCTTGCCTGGTGGTCCCCTGAACATACACTACACTGAGATGTCTGCTGCCCATTCATACCCATTCACAGGACCGCAGTTGCCATCCATGAGAATGGGCCAACTGAGGGAACAGAAGGGAAGTATGACAGATGACTCCATGGCACCTGCCCCACTGAACACAGAGAGCCACTCACTGTTGCTCATTCTTCAAAACAGAAATTTGAAAAACAAAAAGACTAAAAGAGAAGGTTCAAAATAAACAGCAGAACTGGACCCTGTGGAAGTGGAAATAAAAGAATATGGCAAACAAAAGCAGATTAGTAAAATTAGCAACTTTGGGGAGAGTCAAGGGATTTATTGCCCATATAATGGAAAAATAAGAGCCTGCCAAAAGTACCAATGGATCAATGACAATGTCTTTGGACACTAAAATATACTTGCTAAGGGCTAGAGACAAGGCTCAGCAGTTTTAAGAGCACTTCCTGCTCTTGTAGAAGACCCAGGTTCAATTCCCAGAACCCACAAGCAGCTCGTCACCTTCTAGAACTCCAGTTTCAAGGGTGCCCTCTTCTGGGCTTTGCAAGGACAGTATGCACATGGTGCACATACATACATGCAGGCAACACACACATAAAACAAAGGTAAATAAATCTTTAAAAATATACTTGACAACATAAAAAGTTAATGACCAGTATTATTAATGGCAATATTTTAAGACCAGAGGGGAATTATACACAGCAAAACAAAACAAAAAAAAGTGACAATATGAAAGAATTTAAGAAATGTTTGTCTTAAAGGAAAAATGGAGAAAATGTAAGAAATATAGATGTGTTTACTGGAAATTCTACTTCATATTAAAGTAGATGATTAATAAAAAGAGTAACATAATCTTTAATAAAAATTAGGAATTCAAAAATAAACTAGAAATAAAAAAAAAGACCAAGGAGTAAATAATTAATGATCAGTAACTATGATGACTTAAGAAAACAAAAACAATGGAGAGACTTCTGAGTGCAAAATACATTCTGAAATTATTCTACATCAATAAAAATTAAGTACCACATGAGTAAGATAAAAACATGAAAAATAAGAATTTAGAAAGTTTACTATACATCCACATATGTATATGTGTGCATGTATAAAACACCAAAGTTTTCCCAACAAAACAAAAATGAATCAAAAAACCAAATCTTCTCAAGATAGACACAAACTAGTTAAATCAAGATAGACCTAAAACAGTTAAGCCAGTTATAATCAAGACAGACATAAACCAGTTAAATATAATCAGGAAGCACAGCAGAAGATACCAGAAGGCACTGGCTGTGAGGTCTGGAGGAGTCACTGTCTGTGTCAGTTTTTTTTAATTATATCAGAGAATATTCCCTTGGCATGGAATTGGCATGCAAATTATATTTTCATAATCGTATTATAAATGTTGACTAGCCATGTTCAGAACAGAGCACAACTGATATAAATAAGAAAACTGCTGCTTATCAGTGTGTTTCAAATTTCTCTTCTTGCAAATTACATAGTAAGTTTCTAAATAGGGAATAAAGTACAATACTTAAATCTATTCTTTTAACCGTCTTATGAATTAACATTTAAACTCTTTAAAAATATTTTATATTTATTATTTTGTTTTACATGTATGAGTGTATTGTCTGCATGTAGGCAGGTATGCCCATGTCATGCAATGCAGGGAGAGGTCAGAAGAGTGCATCGGATTCCCTGGAACTAGAGTTACACGTGGGTGGTGGGTGTTGGGATTCAAACATGGGTCCTCTGCAAGAACAGCCAATGCTCTTAACTGCTGAGTCATCTCTCCAGTCCCATTAACATATAAACCCTTTTAATAGTGATTTTCCCCAAGAAGTACATTTGTGAGGCGAGTAGACAATCAATGAGGGAAACATTTTTCTTTTTTTCTTTTTAAAAATATTTTCTTTATTATTTTTATTTTATGTGTATGAGTGTATTGCCTGCATGTATGTGAGTACACTCATGTCGTGCAGTGCCACGGAGGTCAGAAGAAGGCTTTGGATTCCCTGGAACTGGAGTTAAGGATGGTTCATAGCTGCCATGTGGGTGCTGGGAATCGAACCCGGGTCCTCTGCAAGAGCAGTCAGTGCTCTTAACCGCTGAGCCATCTCTCCAGCCCCACATTTTTCATTTTATATCCTTTTGTTCTATTTGGACAATATTTTTCCAGGTACATTTTTGACTATTTATTTATGTATTTATTTATTTTAATTTTGTATGCAGTGTGGTGGTGCATGCCTTTAACTCCAGCACTCAGAGGCAGAGGCATGCAGATCTCTGAGATCAAGGCCAGCCTGTCTATATTCCATCTACTGGGAGATCATACCTCAAAAAAACCCAAAATGAAACCAAACTAAAATAACAACAAAAATACTAAAATTCATGTTTTTATCTTATTTAAAGATATATCCTTTAGGGGTTGGAGAGTGGCTTAGTAGTTAAGAGCACTTGCTGCTGCTGCAGAGGACTAGGGTTTGGTTCACAGCACCCTTATTGGGTTGCTCACAACCCTCTCTAACTCTAGCCCTTGGGAATCTGATGCCCTCTTCTGGCCTCCAAGGGCAATGCATGCACAGAGTGCACATACATACGATCAGGCACACATATGCACATAAAATAAAACCTTTGAAACATACATTTGTTAACAAAAAATACAAAATAACAATTATAGACTGAAAATAATAGGTAATATAGTGAAAGCACAAAAAAGATTCTGAGTAGTAAAAGTTTCCAGAAAAGTACAATTGAAAAAATATCTTCCATAATTTATGAGACTTAAACTTTAAAGAATCTGTTCTCCATCACAAGCTTTCTTTTGCTTGCAAATAGAATAAACTAAACTATTTCCATTAGTACAGACTTAATTTTTGACATGAGTTGCTAACTCTAGCTGAGAACTACTGGCAACTCTGGCTTCTGGGAAAGGGAGAGTCCATTTTCTTTAAGGGTTTGGTGCCCAGTAGGTTGACCATACTCCAGGGGATGGACTCACATCCAAGAATATTTGGGGAACACAGATTGGATTTAATAGGCCTTCAAAAATAGAGTCCAGAAAAGAGGGAGGTATGGAGGGTGAGTCTGAGAGGGGATGAGGGAGGGGTCTGAGTATGTTCAAAATACATTCTATGAAATTCTCAATGAATCAATAAAGACATTTAAAAAACAAGACCAACATAGACAAACATGGGGCCGGAGACATGGCTGGGCCAGATGGTGGGTAAGAACTTGGGCCGTGCTTGTATGAGGACCACAATTTGGCTCCCAGTAGCAGGCCATGACTGTGCAAGTGCCTAGGAGGGCCAGAGACAAGAGGCCTGCTGGGCCTGCAGGCAGCCAGCATAGGGCCAGGTTCAGCGAGAGATCTTGTCTCAAGGGAATAAGGCAGTTATAAAGCAAGACACTTGATGTGCCTCTCTGACCTCAGCAAGTTTACCTATACAAACCCACATCCACTGTCCCCACATACACACCATGTTGAAGAATTCCAAAATTCAACTTGAATAGACAAGTTCTAGAATTTCAAAGCTTAAGCTTTAAAGCACATTTCAGAACATACTGTTCAGTGGAAAGAAAAGCTGTGCTACTCAAGCTGAAAATAAGCTATTTGGACAAAACTTTAGAAGCTACACAGCCTAGGGTTGGAATTAGCAACAGTACAGTCATTTTGAAAGATTAGAATCATGCATCAAACGATAGCTTTCTGGAAAAAATGTTTCCTTAGCAAGAGAGGCCTGCTCACATTCCGTTCACAGAGAGCACCCACCACCCTGATCCGTCATTATTCTTTATCTCTTTATCCCCTGCACACTCTTCAGTGCCTCTGTTTGTTTTGTGTTTATCTCTCTCTCAGTGGAATGTAAGCACCTCTGTCAAAGGCCTTTGTTCCTCTGTTTCCCCAGCACGGATGACAGGTACTCAATTGTTATTAGTTGAATGTATAAATTAAGTCTTTCTATATTTTTTCACATAACAACTAGTCTCAGAAAATGTCTTATGTTATTTATTTAAAACTGAAAAGACTAATGTCATATTCTTTGTCTGTCTCCACTTTAAGTGTCTAATCAATAATCAGTCAGTTATGTGCCTGTAAAAGCATTCACTTTCCTCATTCCCACGGGATTATTAGAACATCCATTCTTGAATAGAGATACACATAGGATTAAGCAAAATTAATCATTTCCTTCCCTTCCTTTCCTTCCCCTTCCTCTTACCTTCTTTCTTTTTTCAAATTTTTTTTTTTTTTTTTAAAAAAACCTTTTAGGTTTTTTGAGACTGGGTCTCCTGTAGCCAGCCCCAGCTGGTCTGGAATTCACTATGTAGACCAGGTTGACCTCAATGTCACAGAGATTCTCCTGCCTCTGCCTCTGCACCACCAAACTGTACTTCTTCTTTAAAAAGTTTATTATTATTTTATGTGTATGAATATTTGTCTGCGTGTATTTAGGTGCACCTTTGTGTGCAATGCCAATGGAGGCCAGAAGAAAGTGTCAGATCCCTTGAAACCGGAGTTATAGATGGTTGTTAGATGCTCTGTGGAGGCTAGGAACCAAACGTAAGTCTTCTGCAAGAGTAGCCAGTGCTCTTAACTGCTGAGCCATCTTCCCAGCCTCCCCACTTCCTCTTTCTTTCCTCCCTTCAGGCTTTGTAGTCCTGACTGTTCTTGAACTCAGGATCTTCCTGTCTCTACCTCATGAGTGTTGGGATTAAAGACATGGACCACTGCACCCAGCTCAATCCATATTTTCCTTAGGGTCTGTCTACCTTGTCAATTACTGGAGATGATGGAATGGATCAGAAGAACCATGTGATATGGCTCCATTCAGTGGGAACATATATTTCCTGGCAAAGTTCCTACTTCCATATAAAAATCTACAGGCAGCCAGGGCTTAGAGAGATGGCTCAGCGGTTAAGAACACTGGCTGCTCTTACAGAGGACTCAGGTTTGGTTCCTAGCACCCACATGGAGGCTAACAACTTCCTGTAACTCCTGTAACTCCAGTTCTAGGGGATCCGACACCCTCTTCTGACCTCCACGGGTATTGCATGGCATGGGTATACTTGCAGGCAATACACTCATACACATAAAATAAAAAACAATAAAAATCTGTGGCAGCCTATGAACCTGCTAGAGATGTTTTGATCCTGTCTTCCACTGTTTCCAAACCATCCCCCGCCTCTCCCCCATCAATCCAGGATCCACTAACTTCTGTCTTTCCACAGCATAAGTGATTTAGTCCAGAATATTACCACTTAAAAATTTAAAATTTTAGAACTCGTCAGAAAACAACTTTTCTTACTTCAATACTGAAAATGTCATTTTAATGGAAAAAAAAGTAGCAACCAGAAGAGAAAAGCAGTGAGACTGCTGAGAAGGCAGTGTACACTGTCTCTGAACAGAGTTGGGAATCAGAATAAGATTATATTCAAATATTAACTCTTGTAAAATTATAGTCTTTCCTGGCTGACATCAGCAAATACACTTCATTGAGCTGATGACATTTTTATGCAAAAGGGACAACATGTTCACCCTAAAAAGTTGTCAAGTCATACCCTTGACTCATTTTGCCAAGAGCCAACGATGTCAAGCACACCTTATGCCTTCCGAAACTTGGCCGCTCTAGCTCTTGGCACACTTAGGGTTGTTTTTGGCAGGCAAATGCACATCCAACATACTATTCATTAAGCACCAACATGGCTGAACTATTGGAGGTGACCTTGTGGTGAGGCTGAACAGCACCCTAAGAAATCACTTACAGAGTTCTATTTCAAAACACACTCAGGGATGGGTTGTAGCTCAGTGGTGTAATGATTATCTAATGCATAGAGTTCCTGGGTTCAATTCCCAGCTCCAAAGATAGTATAAATAAAATAAAAATACATGACATTTTATAATATTCTTTTAAGAAGTATGACAAATAGAAAATGTTGGCCAATATTATTTAGACATAAATCAATCTTAATTTTGTTTGTTTATTGGATTGAAACAGTGCTGCTGGCAAAAAAAAAAAAAAACTCACTTTTTTTGTTCCTTACAGGAGAGGGAATGTTTTAATTATAATTATATTTCTTCTATTATCCTTTATTTGAAGATTTTTTTATTTTCCATGTTTTTAATAAGGGATATGCTTCCTACTGAAAATTCTAAAATATTCCCATTGATTTCACAGAGTGATTTCACATTTTACATTTGCACCAATATTTCTCTTCTCTCCGGCCTTTGGTCTTGAACTATATCACCGCCTATCTCTGTGGATGTCATTGAATTCATGCAACATCATTGCTGAGCATGTCACTGTGAGAATCACTATGCCAGGAATGCTGTATAAAGGATAGACACAATATGGTCACTGTCTTCAATAAGAAAGAGGAAAGCAGACACGCATAACTGATGCAAAGCTGCATACGATGATGTGGAAAAGCTACAATGTCCTTTTGTCAACCTGTGAAATGTTGCTTGGGGTTTTCAAACACTGCCTCATTTGGCTTGGTTTTCCTCCCTGCCATTATCCAGGATGTCATGTTCAAAGTCTTGTGTTGACCCCTTGGACCCTGAATCTCTCAGATGGATTTTCACTTTCTTACTAGCAACCCACATATATATCCTGTATTTTTGCCTTTATGAAACATTTCTCTAATCATGACCATTTATTAATTTTAACCTTGTCTAGTCCTTTGCCTTTTTAAATTTATTATTTTATTTTTCTTTATGTGCACTCGTGTGTGTGTGTGTGTGTGTGCGCGCGCACGCACGCGCATGCATGTGTATACCATGTGTGGGGGTGTGGGCAGAGATCAGAAGAGTGGGGGCATCTGCAGTCCCTCCTATTTGGGTGCTGGACACCACATGTGGGTCTTCACAAATAGCAAAAAGTACTCTTTTATTCAAATATATTTTATTATTTTATGTTATGTGTATGCGTGTATTTTCTGCACGTATATATGTGCAGTGCCCGCAGAGGTTGGAAGAGGGTGTCGGATCTGCTAGGACTGGAGTTATGGATGGTTGTTAGCTGCCATGTGGGTGCTCTTCCCTGCTGAGCCATCTCTCTAATCTAGTGCTTCTTTGATTTAATGACTCTGAACTCATCCCACCATGACCTTGAATGCTTGTGCAACATCTTTGGTCCTTGAATCGCCTCCCTGAATCTCTCACTTTTGCCCACTATCCAAGATCCAGCATTTTCAAAGTCCTCTCTTTACCAACTCAGAAGTCCTTCTTAGCTGCCTCTGGTTCCTACCTTCTAACTCTAAGAGAAATTTCCAACATTTTTCCACGTTATTGTGAAACACTAAACACTTTCAGCATGTATTCCCTAACCCAGTTTCCCCATGACTCCTCAGGCCCTGGTTTAATTGACCTCTCCCACCTTCCCTCTGACCATCTCCCCTTTCTATTCTCCAAGGAGCTCTCTACTCCAGAGAGACTAACTGAACCAAGACAGAATTTAATCAAAAGCCATGCCATTAGCCAAAACATTTTACATGTGTGTTCTGGCTTCCTTTCAAGTCGTTCTCCATTTGGTCTTTTTCGTCTCCTACAGGACTGTGTTCTCCGTGTCTCATCTTGCTCAGTTTCCACTCTGTCACGAGGCCTACGTCCTCCTTCTGTTACCCAGCTTGCTTGTTCTCTCTTCCATCACCTATGTATCCCCGATTTCATTTTTTAAACTCCCTGAATGTGTGCTAGACACTATCCACTCACTTGAAAGTCCTCTTCCAAGACCACATTGAAATGCCCCATGGTTGGGGTCAGTTTTGAACCACTGGATACCCCTTCTTTTCTGCCTGTAACCATTTCCTCATCGTCACTAGGACCTAGTTTCTTGTCCTATTTCCCAGAGAGCTCTTCGCTGTCATTTTCAGACTCTTAATTTGTGGGAATTCCTTGGAATTCCCTCATTGACCCTCTTTCATGATGGGCATAATGAATGATGTCCACGAGAATATTTTGGCCTATGTTGTTGAGTTTGCTAGTTTATACTAAAGCCAACACTGACAGACAGAGACATTTTACATAAAACTAAAGCTCTAGTGTGTCGTGAAAGGCCATAATTCATACCAACTATGGAAGGAGGACAAAAGAAAGTAGACTATTGCACAGATACAAGTCACTATTTGGCTGGTCATGGAATTGAGGGGAGAATCCTGGGAGGGGCAGAAGAACACACTGGTATGAAAGGGAAAGGGGAACATTATAGTAGGGGGTTAAATGGGGTGGAGAAGAGGAGAGCAAGGCAGAGAAGGACGTGTGGAGAAATAACGAACATTAAAGGCCTTTAGAAAGGGCCACATGGCTATCTACCTCTTTAGACGCTTCTTAAAGTATATACATTATAAAGAGATTAAAAGGAGTTGGTTTACACTAGAGGACATTGCCCCTACTAGACGCTAGAGGCTAAGAAAATAAAACCCCAATCCCTCTCTTGAAGCTGTTGATTAAGGATTGCATAGACCCTCAAACATGACTGTCATTGTCCATGGTCTTGGTTACCCACCAGAACTTTATGGTAAAATCTTATTGCTGAAGATATTACATACATGAACTATAGAACAAACAAGAAGAAATCAAGCTGGTGCTGACTCCAAAGCCTCATCTCTACAGACTAGTTTTCATAACAATGGATGCTGTGCATGTTACCAGAAGGAAAAAGCAATCATCATCCTCACTCAGCTATGAATCTTGTGAACTGCACTAACAACTGACCTGATAAGACATGCCCATCAGTGCAACAGTGGCACAAACATTATGGGAGTAACCAACCACTTTCTCATTGGCTTTAAGGATTCATAGGATGGAGCCCATACCTAACATTGATATCGGGCCTAGTAACCTGAGGCTAGACAGGCCATAGGACATAGAGAGAGCTTAATACTAATTTTCTACTACATAGTTCTAGTATTGAACTGACTCCTAATGACTTATTGTTATGCCCATAGACTAATGGAGCTCTCACTCCTCACCAGAGAAGTTTCCTTATGCAGCAGACGGTGATTGACACTGAAACCCACAACTGTCCAATGTGCAGAGAACAAGAGGTTTATCCCTGAATATAACATGGTATCAAACTTCTGCCTCCCAAGGCTCAGGGATCATTTTGGAAGAGGAAGTGGAATGATTGTAAGAGCCAGAGGTGGTAGAAGACCACACAAGGAAACAGAGTTTTTCAGACAATTGGTCAGTTACAGCAATGGTGACAACATGTACAAGTTCCATGCAAACTGAAACCAGACAAAACCCCATCATAGATGTGGAAGTGGGTAAGAAACTCCAACTCTTCCTGAGGAACTATTGGCAACTGATGGCTACTGGGAGGGGGAGAGTCAGTCTGTTTCAAGGATGGGACTCTCAGAAAGTTAACCAGGCTCCAGTGGATGGACACACTATGAAGGATATTTGGGGATAAAATTGGACTCTATAGGCCTTATTA
Organism: Nannospalax galili; assembly: GCF_000622305.1. Classification (NCBI taxonomy): domain Eukaryota; kingdom Metazoa; phylum Chordata; class Mammalia; order Rodentia; family Spalacidae; genus Nannospalax; species Nannospalax galili. Next base: position 679,220 of record NW_008360051.1, on the reverse strand, counting down.
TATATTTAACAGAGTACATTAAATTGGACAGGGGACAGTAGGGGGAGGTGCAGATGGGGGTATTTAACCCATGAATTAGATTGTTTGAAAATCACAGTAATTCAATTAAAAAAATTTTTAAGCGGCTGTTTGGTGGCAAAGTAAAGCAATGACAAAAGCCCAGTGTTTTCTATCATGTAAGAAGCAAAATTTATATTCACTGAGATTTTGGGTATGTAGGCTGATAGCCAGTGTACCATCTCTGTTTTGTTCCTCTGCTTGCCATATTACCCCTGTGTCCACGTCAATAGTCCCAGTGACTTATTTGAATTTGTATCATTCTCTCACTTTATTTCAAACAGGATTGATTCCAAGTCCTTTAGATTACTTCTCCTCTGAATATTGAATTTATGTAATAAAACCTGAACTATGGGACATGTGAGATAATAAAAGAAGACAGTAAAAAATTTAAATGGGAAATTCTGTCTCAGTCACAAAGTAAATGTCGCCAGTGGGGGACAGTATTCATTTCCTTTGGTTCAGAGGCCTTACCTATTCCAAACTGTAAAGGCAATGGAAGTTTCTACGGGAAAGAACATGAGAAGGCCAAGTGGAAACAGTGGGGAGATAGAAGAACCTGCACGTCAGAAGTCATTCTGTGTTCCCCTTTTCACTTGATTGCATAAGACACAAAAACATTCGCTCAGCCACGATTAACCCTAAAGCTTCTATTTCTCAAAATTGACACTTTAATTTCCATTACATCTTATCCCAAGGATAAGACACCCGTACCTCTGGAGAGGAGATAAAAAGTGAGAGGAAAAAGAACAGCATGACCTACAAGCAAAAGGACAGTCTTGCTTTTAAGGAAGAGCAGCAAGCGATCGTTTCCTCGTTCTTACTCAACCACATTGAAATGTTATCCCATGTACTGCAGTTTTTAAATCCCTGAATCTTTGAGAATTTTACTTCTGTTTTGACAATAGAAATCCGTGCAGATTGCAGGGAGGATGAACGTCTTCCCGGGGACAGTGTAAATCAAGGTTGTGTCAGCTGCACTTGATTTCTTGCCTTGGTGCCTCCTAACCCACCAAGCCTGGTTGCCAGGCAACCAGGGCAGCCTTGCCGAATATAGATATTAACGGGTTTAGGTTGCACTGCAAAAATAAATAAGTAAACTGAAAACAACACAGAGTCAAAATGAGCAGAGTATCTTTCGCCTGGAAATCAGGGAGAAATATGCCACCTTCTAAATTCAGTATTAGAATGAATGTATTTAATATCTTTTATTATGGTCCCCAGCTGGAGTGGTACAGAGGTAGTTCATTGCCTCATTGGAGACAATACTTCTGCCCACATGTGTATTGAGAAATACACTTGTCTGTTGTCACTGTGACTTGGAATTATGTGTTTTAAAACATTGTACTGTATTTTATTTTATTTTCTATTTTGTATGAGAGAACTTATTAAGTTTGGAGAAAGCAAATGTAAAAAGGCAAAGAGCAGCCAGGTAGAAACAGCAGGCAGAGCAAAGCATCATCGAATCAGGAGTTTACAGCATCCAGCAGAAATCAATGAGCAGCCAGACTAACAGAGCATCACTTTGGGGCTTACAACATTCAGCAGAAATCAGCTGGGGAAGCAAACAGTAACACAAGAGCTCCTGAATGAGTGCTCTCTCTCTCCACTGATCACCTTCTTCCTTCCCACTCCCATCAGAGGCACATTTATATTGTGGAATAAACAATAGTAACCTTGGTTTATATATATATATATACACATATAAAAAATATCTACCCTCTATTTCTCCATTCCAACTTTCCTTCATGTCCTTTCAACTTTATGTCATTCTTATTTTTGAAAAATCCCTCAAATCCAGTTAACATTGCCCATATGTGAATGGGCATAGGGCCCTCCACAGGAAACCTACCAGTGACCACATCCTCAAAAACCTAATGATTCTCCCTCCCCCAGAAATTATCCACTGCCAATAGTTCCTCAGTAAGGGGCAGGGTCTGCAGATCATCTACCTCATTTATGCTGGGATTTTGGCTGTCTTGATCTTCTGCAGGTCTTGTGCAGGTAACCACAGTTGCTGTGAATTCAGAAACTAAATACATTTCAATCTCACTCTAATAAATGAGGAAGGACACTTTTATAATGTTGTCTAGTACCAAGACCCCCTTCCTAGAGACCATTTTATTTGCAAATCATTGTCAGAGGTCAACAGGTAGACACCTGACTTCAGGAAGATAAGTAACTAGAGCTCCCACTAGTTAAGGACAGAGCTGGACTGTGTATCTAGGTGGACAGCTCGTTTCAAAAGGCAAGTTTTTCCTCATACATTGCACATGATTGTTGATAAAGTGTCAGAAAATGAAGAGCCACCTAGGATCTCACAGCTTCTAGGACTCCAGTACTAAGCATCTTATGATAATTACGACCTCTGAGATGTATGCACTGAAATGTGTTTCTTTCATTTCATTCTTCTCTCAAACATTTCTCAGACTTTGCTTTTCAGTCTGTACTCCTCAAAAAGACTTTGGGGGAAACCAAAAGAAAGAATAACTTCTTTCCTTACTCATTTATCTGGAAAAGGCTTAGAGTCGAGAAGATTTGCATATGACTTTCTTCTCTGGAAGTTCCAATATGAGATTAACTAGCAAAGAGAGACTCCAGGAAACTTCAGAGTGGAAAGACTACCTACTTATGCATGAGTCAGGGAGAAAACACAAGGGGGCATGTTGCCAGCAAGACTATAAAATTAGTCTACCCCACACCTGCCTGTCACTCATGTTTAAAATATGTGTTATTATTGTTGCTGCTGCTGCCACTGTTCAGATCTACAAGCAGCTAACACAGATGCTGTCTAGACAAACACTTGATAAAACCACTTGGGCTGCTGCCCTCCAGGTTCTGGGCCTCACTGAGCAACATCAACACATTGCCGATTTTGTTTTACAACTTAAGGCCCAATCAGTGACTTCTCTGTTTCAGACGGAGAATCCTGAGGTGAGCGATTCTGAGCAATCTATTGAGATGTGTTTCCTTCCCTGTACTCTGCTCAGTTGGCTCCATTTTTATTCCCAGCTCATCTAACCTTAGTGACACATATAACTTGGATTATATTCTAGGATCCCAGTAAGATAAGGTAGTCATTTTCTTCCTGTGTGCGAGGGAGGAGGCTCATCAGCTTTGCCATGTGGAGCCTGGTTACCCAGGTAGAATGGACACAGGAACCCTGCCATCCACTTTTGATGCAGGTGCGTGCTTTTGTGTTTTCAGAAATCAAAGCCAGCTCATTTCACTTTCTTGGTTTGATATGGAAATTACTAATGATCATAAATCGAAGAGCTAAGAGCTAGCAAACTTTGCCAAGATAAAAATATCCAACTTCTGTGGTGACAGGAATCCTGATATGTTTGCATTCCTGAATATATGAGCCCCTTTCATCTCACGGCCTGAGACTTTCTAACTCACCATTTTTTTTTTTCAAATTTGGAGGAATTTGAAACCATGTACTTTTTTTGTTAATTGTCTCATTTTCTTAAGGTTTAGCACACATCCTTAGGAAAATTCCATCTTTCCTCCTTCTCCAGAATAATTTGAATATTCTATTCACTTGCTCCCCCAAAGCCATTTTGCATCTTTGTTGATTCTGTTTGTATTTTACACGCTCATTTTCAAGGGCAAGACAAATAGCTGGAATTATGGAATGCTTCACAATAAGTTTGGTTAGTTCTAATACAAAGGAATATGCTTTGTACTACAGCCATACATATGACAGGTGCAATTCCCATAATCTCTTCTATTTCCCTTGACCTTTGCCAGTAAGATTCACCTTTGCTCTTGGCTTCGGAAAAGTGGTAACCAATAAATTTCAGAGGTGTGGGAGTGAGCTTGGTAACCAAGCAGAGGGAGCACAGGGAGATGAGAGAATCCACAGGGTGTGTCAGAAAAGCAGAGATTCACCTCATGGAAGTGATGGGGAACAGGGTGGGAAGTGTAGGTGGACACTGAACCGTGGGCACTCTTGAACGGTTAGCCTTAGAAACCAGACTGGCACTAGAGGGGCATGTTAGCAGCAGGGCCAGATGAATCCTAACTATTCTTCTCAGGATGTTTTTCCTCTTCAATGCTCTTTGTGGCTTGCGCTTAATCCTCACAACCACCAGTGAGTTGGATATAATAATGCCTATTCAGCAGGTGAAGAAAAGGATCCTTAAAGAGATTCATCTGCCTTGAGACAAAAGCTGATGCCTCAGCATCTGAGGTCAATGCCCTCCACAAGCTGATCCATGCTTCTCTGTACCACTGAATTTTAGAATACCCACAACAGAGACTTTCCTAGAGGAAGTTCACTCTCTCCCAGGCCTTACTTCATCCTTTCTGTCTTAATCTATTTTTTATATTCTATTGGCAAAATTGAAGTAACTACATCATTTGTTGTCTATTATTTTTATTTATTTATTTTATTTTATGTGTATGAGTGTATTGCCTGCATGTATGTGAGTGCACCCGTATCGTGCAATGCCGCGGAGGTCAGAAGAGGGCATCATTCCCTGGAGAACTGGAGTTAAGGATGGTTCGTAGCCGCCATGTGGGTGCTGGTATGTGAGTGCACCCGTATCGTGCAATGCCGCGGAGGTCAGAAGAGGGCATCGGATTCCCTGGAACTGGAGTTAAGGATGGTTCGTAGCCGCCATGTGGGTGCTGGGAACTGAACCTGAGTCCTCTGCAAGAGCAGTCAGTGCTCCTGACTGCTGAGCCATCTCTCCAGCCCCATCTAAATCAGGGCACTACTCATAAGCATGGTAGGGGCTTATACATTATAAGACTTCTGGTTAGCTTAGATTTTTTCTACTTTTTAACTTTTCTTTTCAGTGCCGTTCATGGATTGAGGTTCTCAATCATACAAAGCAGGCATTGTCTCACTGAGTGGCACACCTGCACCCTTCCCTGGTTTTAATGAATTCTTTTCAAATTTTTCTTTATTATTTTTATTTTATATGTATGTAAGTACACCCGTGGAGGTCAGAAGAGGACATCGGATCCTCTGGAACTGGAGTTAGGATGGCTGTTAGCTGCCACGTGGTTCTGGGATTTGAACCCATGTCCTCTGCAAGGTCAGTTAGTGCACTTAACCACTGAGCCATCTCTTCCAGCCCCGAATTCTTAGAACAATTTAGAAATTTTACTCAGTAACTTAATTAGCAATCTCTTACAGTTGACTCTTTCTACCATTTTCTCCAGAGGGCAGATGCATCCCTGAACTCATTTCCTCTGGTAGAAGGGCCACTCCATCGTTACTACCCCAGTTTTGTCATTCACCACTGCAGGAGGACTATCACACCAGACTTTCTTCCACACAGTGGGGCCACAGGGATCCAGCATAGTCTCTCTGCTGACCTGGCTGGCCATGGCTGATGCCTCACCAAGGTTGTCACTCATTGTCAACCTACACAAGCCTAAGGTAACAGGAACAATAACCCCCAAACTGGGTACTGTCCCATATCACATTGAACAGCTTGTGATTTGTGAACACACTGCAAACTGTAGTAACTCTTGAAGTGAGGGAATGACTTGCAATTGATCTTCCCATTCCTGGTCCTTCAAACCTTGAATGTGGCAGCTAAGATGAACTCCTGCAGAGACACTAGTCCCCAGAGAGAGAATGTCAATAACTCAGAATGAAGCATTTTCCTAGAAGGGCAGAGTTTCCCATATACATTTTCATTTTTCTCTGAGTATCAGACACAAGAGCTAGGGATGTCATTGCTGACCCCGGGAGGAGAGAAACTGGGCAGGTTGGAAGCTTTTCTAGTGTAAACACTGAAGCTCTGTTGTAGTTTAAATGTGAAATTTCCCTTTAAGGTACGTGAGGTCTCCAGGCAGTGGCACTGGAGAAGTGAAGTCTACCTGGAGGATGTAGGGAACTGGTATTGAGTCCTGAGGTTTTATAGCCCTGATATCACTTCCTGTTACCTTCAGCTTTCTGACTACGGACATGTGACCAGCTTCCTCACACTGCTGATAACATGCTTCCCCCCACCCCCAAACACCATGACTGACTATAACATCAAACCCAAATTAACCCCTTCTTCCTTAAGTTGCTTCTTGTTAGGAATTTGGTCACAACAGTGAGAAAAGTAATACAGGCTCATACCCAAGGAACTGCATGAAGTAGTGGCTGGTGCTCAGAGGTGATCTGGCCTAGCTGGCCTCTGGTCCTGGATGCTTCAGTTGTCTGGCCTGTACAGGGAGTTTAGTTGTGTTATGGCTATTTATCTGTAGATAGTGAAGGAATTTGAGAAGGGTTTAATCTATTTAGAGCTGATGAGAATCTAAGTTTACAGAAGCTTATTAGACAGAAGTGTTTGGAATGGATGGAAAAAAGGAAGGGTTGGAAGCCAGCAATCAGGACAGATTTTAATGGTTCACTCGCTCAGTCTGTTGGTATCTTAAGGGCTTTATACTCATCCCTGTTAAAAGTGATCCTACAAGAAAAGTTCTATTGTCTTTTGACAGATGAGCAAACTCAAACTCAAATGGCTATTTGTCCAAGGTTACACAGCTTGTTGTAGAATCAGGATTACACCCAGAATCTGTCTCCAAAGCACACATTTTCTCATTACAGCACACTGTCAGCAATATTTTGAGTTTGATCATAGGTCAGACTGTCACCAGGATCCAAGGTAAGAAAGAAATTGGTTTTTGAGACAGGGGACAATGTGTTTTTTCCTTTAAAATGTCTAAGAACCCTGTGAGTTTGAACTATGACTGCTTTAAAAACACAAGCATTTAAATAATATATAACTATAATTAATAGTGGCAGGCTGAACACAAGTACAGACTTCTTAATGCTTTCTGGCTGGCTCTATAAAACATTACATATTCATATATTCACGAATGCCAACCTGGTGCAGCCTCTCAGGTTTCTAAGCCTAGACAAAGAGTTGGTCTACGCAGAACAAAATCTGCCTTTATTGGAGAGGGGAGCAAATTGCCTCCGTGTGTGCATGTGGCCGTATGGACAGACAGTTCCCTTATCCACTAGATTCACTATGAGTTCCTTCATTATGAGTGAAGTTGAAATGTCCAAACTTGCACGTATGTTTGAAGAAAGTTTACTACACCTTTTTGTACCTTTAATACACCTTTTTGGGTTTTTTCCTACAGCTCTGGCTGGCCTTGAACGTGTGATCTTCCTGCCTCAGTTTTCCCAGTGTTAGGATTATAGGCATGCATCATCACATCTGGTGTCTTAATAAGGGAAGAGGGAAACAAGTAATAACAGGGAAGTCATTTTTTTTCCACAGTGTCCCACATTTATAGCACAAAAGGGAAAAAAAATCACAAGTGGATAGTTTCAGAAACTGTTCTTTTCTGAAAAACAGGAAACTTCGTGTACAGTGAAACACAAATACTAAATGAAGCAAAACCACATAAGTCATGACCTCAAGCCATCCAATTTGAAATCTGTCAAGACGCACAACCAGTGTTCACAGAGATTAGAAGAAAAAAAGAAAACCCAAAAGATAAGGATCCTTTATAATTTGAGAGATAGCCATGAAGAAATAAGATGAAATGCATACATGAATTCAAATGATTGAGGAAAGATGTGGGGATCCCGGTCCCTGGAAGATGCTGTTTCTACTTCAGGAAGGAGCAAACGTCCCATCCTATGGGTAACATGCTGTCTAGTCCTGCTGGGCTTTTAGCCAGCTTCCAGTAACACATACTTTACAATAGTGGGTGTGTATACCAAGAATATTTCCTAATAGCATCTCTATCAGAAATAGAAAGCAAGTCCCAACATTTTGAGTCTTTAATTCATATCTTTGCTGTGTTCACTGCTGTCTGTGTTCCGTGTAACTTGAGAATCCAAGGACTAGCATAGAGGGTTTGAAGGATCAGGACTGCAAGTGGATCCATAAAAAGTCAGTTTGTCATGAAGTCAGATTCACATCTTCAGCTGCTTTATAGAGCTGTGATGAACAAGTATCTATTAGATCATAGCTCAAAAATCAGAACACATGGTGATTCTTTGAAGCTCTTCATGACATCTTTAATTGTTACTGGAAAAGCTGTGCTCCAGAAGCCTGGACTTTTACCCCCAAGCTCTCTTTTCCAATATTTTTGAAATTATCTTAAATCTTCTTCTAATTTCTGTTACAAAGCACCATCGTTCTGACTTGAAAACCTGCCTCAATAACATAAATCATAAAAACAATTTCCAACCCTTAAGAGTCATCGTCAGCTACACAGAAAGATGATTCTGTGATGACCAGGCTCTAGAAGGGACCCTTACTCTGCTCTCTCCCCACTGCCTTTGTAACCTGATTTGCCAGTCACTCATCTACCCACCTATGGTGCTCTATAGATTCCCTGGAGGCTGAATGGAGGGATTTTTGTCTTGAAACCCAGAGGAAACAATGACTGTACAAAAGTACAGTCAATCTGCTTTAGCACCTCTTCCTGTATCTGTGGATTCAATCATCCAACAAAATCCCACGGCGCTGACACGGGCTCTGTCTTGTCTTTAGTTCCACAACAACACATTATAGGAACTTTTGTATAACACTTCCATTGCATTAGGTATGATAAACAATCTAGAGATGATTTAAAGTGTGTGGGAGCATCTGAAAATGAGAGGTAAATATGTCACTGTGGATGCTGGACTAACTCTAAGGGCTTTCGTATCCACAAGGATCATGGAGCCAATTCCCTGGTGACAAACTGTATGCACACACAAGAGATATAAGAAATTCAAAGACTGTTACCGCAGCCCAGCCACATTGGACTTCTGGCCTTCCCTCACATGCCTAGCCATGTTCCGGCCTCAGATTGTTTGTACCTAAGCATCTAAGCATTTCTTTTATTCTGTTGCTGTCTTCAAGCCTCTGATCAAATAAGTCTTACACAATTTGTAGCATGTCCTCAATTTCTGATGCCCCCTAAGCCTCCACCGCTGGATCTTATTCCACGTTACATACCACTATGGATTTGTTATTTATGCACCTCTCTCCCTGGAATGGAAGCTCCAAGTCTTGGATTTTCAAACTACTATTTTCTCCTGGCCTAGAATATCATTGGTAAGGCACTCAGTGCACATTTGGGAAACGACTGTTGAATGCTTGCACAGGATGACCTGACAGTCCTTCCCTCTTCTCAGAGAACAAGCCGTAACTATGGTCACCTCTGTTATTTTACAGACAGAGCAAGAGTCAGGGAAACCGTATCATCAGTTACTGACATAAAACATGAACAAGGAAAAGGCAGGTGGAGTTTTCCCAGGTGTGTGTGCACCAAGATATACGTCTGTTTACCTCAGGGTTGCAGTATGTCTATGGTGACAAAAGACCCAGTCCTGTTCTCACCAGTGTGACATCCTGTCTGTGCCTAGGGAGGACAAGAGAAGTCATTTTACTCTCCTCCACGACCGAAGTCTAAATGGAAACTGACCAATGACAAGGCCGGATACCTTTCACTCCACACAGCCAAGAAACTCAGGAAAATAGCATTGAAAACCAAAACAACCAGAGCGGGTGAAATGGAGCATCTCAAATGATCAACATTTGGAAGCATCTCTCTGTACATACATATTAAAAATAAGGACTTTTGTAATAGCAAGTGGACTTGTGGGTTCATTATACAATCAGCACAAAACAGCCAACTTACTGCTGTCTTCCTTGCAACTCAGCAGAAATTAAATTCATAAGCTTTACTGTTGACAAATAATAAATATCTTTTCTATTTGTGTGCATAGGTATTAATCTGTGTGTGCACATCTGATTAGGTGCATGCACGTGTGTGTGTAAGCATTAAGTTGGCTTCGGGTGACTTCCTCAATCACTCTTCCTTTTTTTTCAGATAGATGTCTCACTAAACCTAGAGCCTGCCTATTCAGCTAGACTGTCTGGGCAGTGAGCTCCAGGGCTGGGATTATAGAAATCTGGTGCTGCACCCTACCTTTTACATGGGTGCGAGGGATATGAATTCATGCTTGTGCAGCAAGCCCTCTCCCAGCGAAGTCATCTCTCCAGGCCCCTCTATAACAAATAATTTCAAACGATATTTATGATTGAATGGAAGAGTAACATGTTTACCTCAGTACATGGAAGTATTCTGCACTGTTTAGAATAAATGCCTCTAAACCTTTAGTGAATGACTTGAACGTTTCAAGAACTATTAGCATAATTAAGCCTGAAGTAAACTAAATCCAAGGACAGTCAAAGCTTGTTAAATGCTCCAAGTTTGGTCCTCACGGGAGAAACGCTCTATTAGGCGGTCACTGCTTTGGGAGAATTCATCTTTTAGGAAGATTAATCAGATGAAGGAGGGCTCTACTTTTGAACCCACTCCTTTCTTTAGTGTTTATATGCCAGGGGAAAGTTAGGCATGAGATTCAGACCTCAGAGTCTTCTACATAGGAATGCAAGAAAATCTGCTGGTTGGGTCGAGGGTCTCTGAGTCACAGCCCTTAGTTATAAATGGAATGAAGGAAGAATCAAAAGAACAATGATGTCAAGCAGAAATAGGAGTTTTGATATTAAGAATATCAAATGTTTTGTCAGTTTGTCTGAAATAATTGTGAGAATTGTGTTTTAAACTATGATGTATGGTCTTCATTATAATGAATAACTCAGCCAGACATTGTAATATTCCCATCTAATCCCACCACGGAGGAAGGAAGATTGTGGGGCTGGGGCCAACCTGAACTGCACAGTAAGGTTGTGTCTCAACATGAATGAAAAATGAAAAAAGAAAATCGAGAAGCATCCTCCATAACAGAAAGAAGTCATAAGCACTTTCTACCCCATATTATGGTATTTCACATAAATTGAGAATAATTGGCAAATTTCAAGCTGAGTTAGTAAATTTTTTTCTTTTTTTAATTTCTTGTTTTTATTGTATGTGTATCAGTGTTTTGCCTGTGAGTATGTAAGTGTATCACATGTGTGCAATGCCTGTGGAGGTCAGAAGAGGGTGTTGGATCTCCAGAAACTGGAGTTACCGACAGATGATAGACACCATGTAGGTGCTGGGAATCAAACTCAGGTCCTATGCAAGAGCAGCCAGTGCTCTTAACCACTGAGCCAGCTCTCCAGTCCTGCAAAATTATTTCTTAAACAGAATTAAAAAAAAATTTTAATAACTACATGATTAGAAGAAGCATTTCATTACAGCTTTAACATATTCAGTAACACACTCCAGAGCAAGAGTACATCTCTTTCACAAGTGGCTGTAAGATTCTAGGTTCACAGTTGAATTAATACAGTTATACAATATTGAACTCAGTATAAGCCCTGTAAGACGTAACATTGAATGAGTTTTTAACCTTTAAAAAAGATCTCCATTTCATTTTAGAATATATTGGTCCTTGCAGAAAAACTCATTGTTTTTGCTACTAACACTGAGATTCACCAGATGGACAAGTAGTGGGGAATGGCTTGGGGTGCAGACAACAGAGCAGACAGTAGCAGGGATATCAGAGTACAAGGGGTCTAGTGGGGGGAGGGAGGCTATGGGAGGGTGCCATCTGGGAAGTGGGTGTATAGTTGAATAAGATGGTTTGAGATGTTCTGTGTGGTACACACACACACACACACACACAAAATCAACAAATTTTTAAAAATGTATTATATTTGAGGAGGAAGCATGGAAATTTACAACATGTTAATTAGTAGAGGTGATAAACATTACCATTGAAATCTGCCTGATGACTTTATAGACATACACAGGCACCAAGGACCCAAGTGAAATCAATTATGACTAGTAATAATCAGATACATACAGATTAAATGGAATTTTTTATGTTTTCTGAGTCACCCTAAGAAAACCATAATTGGGTCTGTAGAGATGGCTCAGGGGTTAAGAGCACTGACTGCTCCTGCAGAGGACCTGGTTTCGATTCCCAGCTCCTACATGGAGACTAACAACCATCGGTAACTCCAGTTCCAGGGGATCCAACGCCCTCTTCTGGCCTCCCTAGGCATTGCATGCATGCAATACACTTACATGCATGCAGGCAAAACACTGATACACAGAAAATAAAAATAAATTAAAAAGAAAACCATATTCATAACCTTATAACAAACTGTCCATTGAGTGTGGCCACATTTGCATGGCTACCAGATTAAAAACCTAGCGTTCCACACACAACTTCATGGAGAAGATAGATGAGAACACACTGCCTATCCATTTTAACGTGCTGCACTCGCTAAGCCTGAGAGCTAGAAATCAAGTCACTTGTTTTCTGAGAGTTTCTAGGTAGTACTCATTCCTTTGAACCTGAGCTGACATATTTTCTGTCTTGGTAAGACTCTACCTTGAAACCATGTTCAAGAGTCAAATTTGATTAGGATTCTCACACCACTGTTACTGCTGAAATCCTCAACTTTCACTTCAAACTTCATCTGCTTGTTGTTCACTGATGTGAATTACCTAGTCACATAAAATTCAGAAATACCAACTGTCAACATGTTTCTAAGCAGAAACAATGGAACACATGGGCGATAGCCCCAAAGAATGAACACCACATCCAACCCTTAACATTTGCCACACCTCCTGGTCCTGCTTGAAGTCCATACTATCAAGCTGTTGAGTTGAAAACATTTTAAAATGCCAGTGTTAACTTTCTATGAATGCAGTTAAAATCCTGCCTGTGTATGCAAAGATGAAGTCACTTGAAAAGCCAACTCCATCTCAGAGCTCATGTGTCTTCCGGTTCGTATTTTAGCAAGCATGCCACAATGATCTTGGCAGAAGATTTCTATCCCATATTTATACTTTCCTAAGGCAAGTGCTTCCTGAAGGCTTTCCAAATACTCCTACCAACATCAAGCCACTAAATGTCGTTATGCACTCAAATTATGTGCTGGTGCTTAAAATATATCTGTAAGAGATAGCAAACCATTGTCTACTTACCCAGGAGACACTTTTACCCTTAGGTGTTTTGAGCATGGCAACATGCAGGAGGACCGAGGTGACCAACAGTAGTTTCACCAACATGGAAAATCAAATGGAGTATATTCCAAATGTCTTTCTTATCCAAACGCAAAGAGACCCCCGGTTTGCCAGACACAGATGTCATGAGCAACAAGGAAGGTCACTTTCAGATACCCCATCTTCCTGTGCAGTGCAAGGCATGTGGACACACATCACAGTTAGGTCACTGCAAGAATCACAGTGTGTAGAGTCCACGGCTGCAATCTGAGTATCATCCATAGACCCACAAAGTCCAGTGTGGGGAATTCCCTTCAAAAAGAAAACCTGAATCCACGTGGAGACACCCTGAATCATAGAAACATTCTTCTGTTAGCTGTTCAATCCTAATTCCCAGTTACTCTCCAAGATTTGCTAAAATGCTCAGTGGCACCAGTGACTGCAAAAGTCACCGACAAGAAGAGCCACAGCAAAAAGCACCTGGAAGACCTTGCAGGTTAGCTGCTGGTGTGTCCATTTTAGCAGCACCAGACTCCCAGGCTGCCCAGAGGATAAAGAGAAAGGAGAGCTCAGTTTCAATAAATAATACACAGTCTCAGGCACACGGCACCTGGAAGTACCTTCTGTGAGGCCTCACGAGGTGGGGATTACTCGCGTCTTGTCCCAGAGACTCTGCAGTGCACCTGTTGTCGATGGGAGTCGCTCCAGGAAAGGCCGGTCTCCTGACAACCAAGTGTATTTGTTTATAAGGTAAGAAAGAAAATCCTCCAAGGAGTGCAAATTGGAAGCTGTAGATGCAGGAGCAAGACTGGAGGTCAGCGTTGCCTCTCGCCCTTTATTCCTGCGCCTGTGTGTCCTTTTACCTCCTGTCAGCTCAGATTAACCAAGCAGATCCAGGCTAAATTTTGCTACTATCAGTAGTGATTAGTGTGAGATGATGAAATCGGATTATACAGGCGGCCTTAGCCTGCTCTCTCAGCAACACCATACGACCTCAAAGTGCGCTGTCCTCAGCACCAGGCTGAAGCTTTCTAGAAGGGTCTGCTGCAGGGTATACACCGATGAGAGAAAATCTGGTCACCTGAAGCCACGCAGACCCAAACAGAGGTGGAAAAAGCATTTCAAATTTAAAATTTTCTTTTCTTCCAAATTCTAATGCCCTCTCAGATTGGAAGTGAAATTACTATAGAACAAATGCCTACTGGCTTCCATGTCTTTAAATGTTCCTTTTTTAAAATCAGTATGCCTACTCTGATGGAGAGACTGAGGTCATGGGAAGTGACAGAGGGGCTTAGAACTTGGAGCTGCTTTTCTTTTGCTTTCACCCTGTCCTTTCTTTCTTCCTTCCTTTCCCCTCCTCTCCCCTCCATCTCTCCCTCCCTTCCTCCCCCTTTCTCCCTCTCTCCCTCCTTCCCTTCCTTCCTTCCTCTTCATTTTTTGAAATAGGGTCACCTGTAGCCCAGGCTTGCTTGGAACTCACTATGTCGCCAAGGCTATCCTTGACTACTGAATCCTACTGTTTCAGCATCCCAAACGCTGGGGTTATAGACATGCCCCATCTTTTCCTAAACATCTCTTACATACCAGGCACTGCATAAAGGAATTCACATGTATTCAGGGTCAAGCAATTCTAGAACTAGGTATTGACATAATCACTTTAAAGAATAGGAAATTAGATTTAACTACCTCTCTGCAATGGCCTAACAGACCAAAGCTATGCTTTCTAAACTCCTATCTGCAATCAATGATGTGGACTTGCATCTCCTAGGGTATGCTAAAGGATCTCTGCCTCCCACCACATACACATGAACATACATGCATTTCTGAAGAAGCATGCCATTCTAGTGTTTGTAAGAATTCTTTGGGTAGCTTTTCTTATTGTTTTAAATAATGATGTCCTAAGGCTCCTCACAGGAACTCTCTCAGGGTAAATTTTAACTGAGCATAAAACCAAAGTGGGACCACAGAGTTCACTGAATAAATACGAACACAGTCAGCAAGGGACTTACATATCTGGACTCCTCCGTGCATTCAGTGCATATAATGAAGAATAATAGTTCATATGTGTTGAGTATCTTGTACCTACTCAAAACAATAACAAAAATGGGGTTTTAACGATTTTAGATTTTTTTTGGTAGAGGCAATATTACTCAGCTTTTTTTTTTTAAAAAGGAAAAAAACCTTATAATGGAAATGATAGATATTAGTAGGCTTTTCATCAGTTCAAAATCTAAGGAAAAAATTAAAATAGACACAGAAATGGGGATAAAGATTTCTTTTTAAATTAAAGCTGGGCTTGATTATCCGTGTGTTGTTTTGTAGGGTATATATGTATGTATGTGTGTGTGTGTGTGTGTATGTGTGTGTATATGCATATGTGTACTTGTATATGTGCATATGTGTCTGTATGCAAATAATGTGTGTACATGTGTGTGTTTATACATGCCTGCATGTGTATATGTGTATTTGGATATGGGTACAGGTGTGTGTGTGTATGTATATGTGTACTTGTATATGTTTATATGTGTCTATGCAAATGACGTGTGTATATGTGTATATGTGTATATGGATATGGGTACAGAGGTGTGAGTGTGTGTGTGTATGTGAGAGTGTGTGTGTGTGTGTGTGTGTGTGTGTATGTAAATCTTTTTGCCAGGTTTCTCTATAAGTTCCTAAGGACATATTTTTGTCACTGGCAAATATAATACTCTAGGTTTCTCATTAACTACTATTAATAATTGGTTACAATTGTATTATGAAATCTCAAACAGTTTTTTAATACAATTTTTGGTTAAGATTTTCTACACTGTGGGCTGGACAGATGGCTCAGTGGTTAAGAACACTGGTTGTTCTTGCAGAAGACCCGGGTTCGAATCCCAGCACCCACATGGCAGCTAACAACTGTCCATAACTCCAGTTCCAGGGGATCCAACAGCCTCTTCTGTCTTCTGAGGGCACTGCACGACACGGGTGCACTTACCTACATGCAGGCAATACATGCATATACATAAAATAAAAATAATACATAAAATGTTTTTAAAAGGGGCTGGAGAGATGGCTCAGTGGTTAAGAACACTGGTTGTTCTTGCAGAAGACCTGGGTTCAAATCCCAGAACCCACATGGCAGCTAACAACTGTCCATAACTCCAGTCCCAGAGGATCTGACAGCCTCTTCTGACCTCCGTGGGCATTGCACGACATGGGTGCACTTACCTACATGCAGGGAATACATGCATACATATATAATAAAAATAATAAATAAAAATTTAAAAATATTTTTAAAAATCTAATTTTCTGCACTGTAATACTATTGAAAATGCATAAAGCAACTTGGAATCTGATGTTTTGGTTAAAATGTGAATGCTAGGCATTATCAGTCAGATTTGAATTCTATATTTAAAAGTGTCCAAACCATGAAGAACATCCGGCACAAGCTTAGCATTCTAGAAGAAACTGCTTCCTACAAAAGACCAGACCGTGGGACTGCATACATACTCAATTTCAGATCTTTCTAGAAATCTCTAGTTGCAGATACTACTGAATTTCTGTTCCTTTCGATCCTATGGCCTGGGCTGCTATGGGTTGAACTGTAACTCCTGAGATCCTATACAACTGTCCCTTTATAAAAGAGGACGTTGGGCACAGTCAGACAAACACAGGACAGTACTGTGACCACACCAGGGAAGGACAACCACATGAGCACTGCAGGGCGGCATGGTCCGTCCTGAGAATGCCGAGGGCTGGATTGGAGAGAGGAGATCCTCCTTTGGAGCCTCAGCAGCAAGAGCACCAGCCCTGGTTCACAGGCTTCTGGTCTCTCGCATGGACACAGTCAGTTCTGTTGCTTTAAGCCATGCGTGCTGGATTCACTGCCACAGCACCTCGTACATGCCAGTTCTTTCCTTTACGTGACTAAGGAGCAAAGTTTTGTTTTTTTTTTTTTTCAATCATCTCATTAGAAAATTCTACAACTACAAAATCTTTAACTGACCATTTAAGTCTACCTGTATTATGTATTTGGCATACATTTTAATCTACCCATGGATTTTCTATATATTTCACCAATTAGACCTTCATAAAATGGTGCTCTTAGACTCCAAGGAGTCTATACACACATATGTTCATGATCTCAAAAAAGAAAAAAAAATCTTTATTTTCCAGTAACTTCTTATTACGTCTCATTATTTTAAATTATGAAAACTGATAAGAAGCGGAAGCAGTGCAGGGCCCTGGATAACAGGCAATAGAAATCACAGATATTTTCAGTTTAGATTTTGCTCAAAACTAATGAATTTTAAAAAACATCTTAAAAATTTTTTATTTATCATTATTATTTTTTAACAGCGTGTAGGGGTTTATTTAAAGAAGAGCGGGTGCCCCCCATTTATGGGTGCATTGTAAAGCCCACACTCAAATATAGAACATGCAACCTCCCGACAGCCACACAAAATGGTGAGAGAGGTGCCTCTTGGTGTTCTCAGCTTATATATCCTTAGCCCCTCCCCTACATGAAGCTAAGGTCGACTGCTTGGGTAAGAGGGGTAACTGCCTCCCCCCTCGACTCCTTGATGAGTGTGGGAAGGAGGTGTGACTATAGCTTGCTGGCATAGTGGTCAGAGGACACTTCCAGTTAACACTCCACCCCCTCCTCCAGCTCTTACATTCTTTCCTCCAACCTCTTCCCTGAGCCTTGGAGGGGGTGGTAGGTGTGGGATGATCTTCCTCCTATTGTGTCAAGGCACTCAACTTTTGGGACCCTGCATCATCTGAAAAACTATCTTTAGTTAATGATATATACTATCTAGGGGAAATTTACAGTTTACACTGTGATACAGAATAGGGCTTGATGATGTTTGAACTGGATATGTGAGAGATCAGGCACACACAGTAAGCATTAAGAGGAGGTGCAGGGACTGAGTGCACGGGTATTCTCCATAAAATTCTAACTTTACTATATATTTGAAAATGTTTATGATAAAATATTTTAAAAAACAGTTTAGTACTACTTCAAAATGATGGATAGTAATTATACTCACCACTAGCCTTATTATTTGGTGTATTAATAAGATGTAATAAATTATTGCTATACTATACATTTTCCTCTTATAGTGTTTTGAAAACTATATCCCCATATCATGAGATATTTTTTGTGTAAAATATTAATCCACAGAAGAATTTTCTAGCCTTCACTAAACTTTTAGAGGGTCCCTGAGGCAATCAAGGATCCCACCTACAAGATTATCATGAGAAAGAATAGGAAGCACTAATATTATTCCACAAAGACATTGCATTTATGGTTAGTAAGAAGTAAAACAAATAATTAAAAACCAAATCTTTGAAGCATGGTGCTACAACATGATATCTGAACCAAATTAATACCTTGCTGGTATCTAAGAGATAGTTGAATTAAATTAGATGTCAGTTACGAAGCTCTGTGCCAACTTTCTGTGTAACAGAGTCTCCAAACTTAATGGCTTTATACAACAGTTACAGTTCTGTGAGTTCACTGAGCTCAAGTGGGCAGCTTACATGTGGGGACTGTGGTGTACTTAATAGTGGCCAGAGAGCTATGGCCACTACAACAATTACAGTTCTGTGAGTTCATTGAGCTCAAGTGGGCAGCTTACATGTGGGGACTGTGGTATACTTACTAGTGGCCAGAGAGCTATGGGGGTCTGACTCCTCCAAAGTCTTAGTCAAGCCTTTGGTGGAGATGCTGGGTGAACATCCAAACAGGCTTGCTCATATACCTGGCAGTAGATGCTGCCTGTCAGCTGGAAGCTCAGCTTGGGCTGATACGCTCAGCAAAATGCATTCTGAGGGTCTGTGCATTCTGAGGGTCTAGCTACATGCTATCCTGATTCTAAGAGCAGCTATCCCAATTGTAAGAGGTCTAAGATTCTAAATTCCAGGTATTTACAGAAACTCAGGGGTTAGCTGTGAAGATTCTTCACCAACCCTGAGAGTCATAGCAATTACCACCAGCATGTCATACTTACTAAAAGTGAGTCAGACAGCCAGCTCAGAGTCAGGGAGGACACCACACAGAGCATGTGAGATTTGGATGCATGGCTCATGGCAGGAGAGAAGGGCATTTGAGGAGACCAGATACTGCACATCCATACAACTCCCACCCATGTCCACCGCAAGGCTGAGTGCAGTCCTGGGTTGATGAGAGGGGTCTTCTGATGGTTAGTTCTGTTCATCTGTTTTCCTCACATTCAGTTTAGCTCATTATCTCTCAAAGGGCCCCAGATGAGTTAGTTCCCTTCCATGTAATTTTGGCCTTCAGTTAGAGAAAATGGGACCCAGTCCCTATTTAGTACTCCCTAGTTCCCCATGATTTCTGCAAGTTCAACCCCTTTCATTCAAGTCCTCCGATGTGAATGATATTTCTTTTTTTTAAATTCTTATTTATATGGGATGTGAGACAAGGTCTCACCTCGATATGCATCAAGGCTGAACTTGCTGGTAGTCCAGGATGGTCTCAAACTAATGATCCACCTGGTTCAGTTTCCCAAGTCCTGATATTATAGGCATGTGCCAATATGCCTGGCTGAGAGCAGTGCTGGTGTTTCTTAAAGATGATAAATGCATCATAAATATACATATATGTGTGTGTGCATATATATATATATAGTTTCTATGCCCTCCCCCGATTTGTAGGAATAAGCAAATGGCCTCATATACAGTGGTCACCCAAAAATAACCTGACACTTTTCACCATCCTCAGAACAAGATGTGAGAAGCCGTCTTAGCTTTTGGAAGTGGGTTGGAGGAATAAAAATAAGTTGATGTTTATGGGCCCTCACCACAGAGAACTTGGCAGTCCTTATAGACTCAGTTTCGGGGTAGAGAAGAGAAGCTTTAGATATTTTGGTGTGATTCAGTACCTTCCTTTTAGGGCATGTGTTTTCTATCTTTCTTTCCCTTCCCCCCTGAATCTGCGGGTGTTCTTTCTGTAATCAATCTGCTAAGCGAGCACCTACGAAAGCCAGTTTCAAGATGATTAGCTGCAGTTTCCACTCTCATGTCTTGCAGTTACCTCACTAATGAGAATGCGGTACTCCTGAGGGTCAAGGTTTGGCTTTTAACACTGTTCTTCATGCAGCACCTCAGCAGGCACTTAGCATTTCACAGGGGCTGAATTAGCTAAGGGAGTTCTTCCATTTGGGAGTCGCTCCTTTGGGATCTGTGTGAGTTACTATTCTTCGTTGCTGGGATCAAACACCTGACAAGAGGCACTTATGGGAAGAAGGGTTTATTTTGGCTCACAGTTTAAGGGTATACTCCATCATGGTGAGGGTGGTGTGGTGGCAGGATTGTGAGGTGGCTGGTCATGCTGAGTCCACAATCGAGAAGCAAAGAGCAGTGAATGCAGGGGCTCTGTTTGCGCTCTCCTTTTTATTCAATCCAGGAACTCAGCCCACAGAGTGAGTCTTCCCAGCTAACATAAACTAATCTAGATAATCCCTTACAGGTATACCCAGAGCCTTGTCTCTTCAGTGATTCTAGATTCTGTCAAGTGGGCAATCAGTATTAACAATCACAGGATATAACCTATTAACAACCTAGGAAGGTTTCTCCACTGAAGCAATATTTTATCCCAAACTCTAATTGTTCAGTATGAATGAGTATAATTTTATATGGGCATGTCCATACATTTCAACCAGTTATACTTAAATAGATATGGGGTCAGTGTTACTGAAGGAACAGATTTGGAATCAGGATTAGATTCATGGAGACTAGAATGAAGCAATTCAACTTATTGAATCTGCGACCACACACAGGCTATAGACTCTTCCTATAAGGGCCTCTATGAATGTTAAATGGAACCATATATGAAGCGCATGGCATGACAGAGTGCCTCAGCACCCAGCTTTTCTCTGTTAAGTACTTACTTGGTGTTTATGGTGAACTTATTCTGAAATCATTACATAAATCCATCTGATTCTTAAGTATCCCTTCATAAGGGAGAGAAGTGAAAGTTTACTTCACATCACTGAAGGCAAACAAATACAATCATGCTTGTGAAAGCTATTTGAGATCTGTAAAGGAACTCATAAGTAATGGAGGCCAGTGAAGACAGAGCTGCCATGTAGCACTGCTCAAATGCCTCAGCCAAAGGATGAATTACAAATAAAATCCAAAAGGCTGCATCCTTCTAGTGGAGCACATCTTCTAAACTGTCCATTCAAAGACAGGACCTTTGTCTCAAACACACAGAGGGACCCTAATGCCCAGTGGGGGCTTTATGTATACAAATCAAATATTAAACTTTAGGGACAGACTCAGCAGATTCAAACCCTAGTCTGGCATCTATTTGCCATTTAAATTTGGCCATAACCCATCTCTATCTCCCTTTCTCACCTACAAAGGAAAAAAGCCTACATAGCACTCACAAATGATGGAAATCCCAGGGGTATATGGAATCTTCAGGGTGTACCTAGCCTCAGTCAACAACAAACACTCCTGGTTCCATTCTGATTCTTTTTTAAGATGTATATTTATTTAGGTTTATGTGTGTGAATGTGTATGCATGTACATGTATGTATTTTCAAAGTACAGAAGAGGGCATTGGATCCCTTGGAGCTGGAGTTACAGACTGTTCTAAGCCACCTAACAGGTATTATGAACAGAATTCCAATTTTTGGAAGAACAGCTTGTTTATAACTGTTAAGTCATCTCTCCAGCCCCAATACTGTGATTCTGTTTTTTTTTTTGTTTGTTTTTAAATTTCATGTATGAGTGTTATGCCTGCATGTATGTAAGTGCACTCATGAAATGTGGTGTCCATGGAGGCCAGAAGATGGCATCAGATCACCTGGAACTGGTTGTCTGCCACAATATGGGTGCTGGGATTCAAACCTTCCTGTTCTGCAAGAGCAGCCAGCGTTCTTAACTGCTGAGCCATCTCTCCAGCCCCCCAATACTATGATTCTTATGAATGTAATTCACCCTGCAATTTGGGTGATGGTGCCTGGCCATGGTGCTGGCACACACATATCAGCGATCTGAAGTGGAAGTGTATGTACCTTTTTAATGAGGTGAGCTAACATGTGAGCTTGATTTGGTGGCCTTTCGATGGATATAATGGAAACAAGGATGAACTCGATTCAAGAGACCTGAAATATACAAAGCAGAGAATCCAAGGTCTGGTGATTTGAAACAGCTTGTCAGCACTTGTTCTTTTTTACAGGACATTGTTTAATTCATCTCAAGCTAACTGGCACTGATGACTTTGAAGTGCTCTGTATTTGTGCAGGTCGATACCAACTAATGTTCTGTCGATAGGTCATGACTGGTGTGTATGCTTATGTGGGGGGGGTATGCATGCTTGTTTATATGTGTGAGGGTACAGGTGCGTGTGATGTCCAGAAGACTATCTCTGGTGTCGTTTCTCAGGACCTGTCCAATTTGGTTGTTGAGACAGTCTCTTGCTAGCCTGGAACTTGCCAAGAAGGCTAGACTCAGTGAGCCCTGGGGACACATATCTCTGCCTCCCCAGTGCTGGTATTATACGTGCATGCTCCCACGCCTGGAGATTTTTACTTGGGTTCTGGGTGCTGAACTTAAATCCTTGTACTTCCAAGCCAAACACCTTATAGACTGGGCAATCTCTCTAGCCTCAGGTCACAGTGTTTCTTGTGCTTACTTATGATGATTTATCAACTAAATGCTGACCCTTGGACTATAAATTCTTCAAGGACGAAAAACATCATTTTAGTATATATGTATACTTTTAGTATATATATATATATTATAGTATATAGTGTATATGACTTATTATATACAAAGACTCCTGGCTAAAATAATATAAAGGCCTGCCAAGGGAACTTCAAAGACACATCCGAATAGACTATGCAGCAGTAATATAACCCAGGGAACAAAGAACGAGGGTCATATTATAAAACAATGGTGTCTTAAGCAAGGGTCTAACCATATCCTATCCCCTTAGAGGGAGTCATCCACAATGACTTACCACTAATCATCTGGCTCTTTCTTACATTGGGGGCAGATGTGGGGTGGCATGGGGGATGGAGGAGTCAGGGAGTTGGGGGAGGAACTCTGAACTGAATCCAGAATGGAACCATTTGTTGGACCAGTTCTGGGACATCTTTCAAAAGACAGCCACATCCTTTTAGATTTGATTAATTTGGCCAACCAACTACATTAGAATGTCCTTGATAGGAAAGGGGGACAGGAAGGCACATAGTGAGGACCCCTAAGGCTTGCAGCTTCCTCAATTTCACTATAATTTACTATTGACTTTTAAAAAAGACTATTTTCAGGATCCAAGTAATCTAAATGTGTGTTGAACTTTTGGCTATCTTCAACATATTTATCTCTGTTCCTTTCATTACAAATAAAATGTTCATCTAAATAAATCATGTTTTTGATCTGAAAACAGAAAAGCTAGGATTACCATGCCTATGACATATTTTCTTGCCTTTCTTTCAGTGCTTTCTGTCATTGGGACTTTTCTCACCACTGTGAACTTTACCTTGGGAACATGTAAGACACAGTATTTCCCAACTTTCCCCATTAAAACCAGAAGGCCTGAGACAGGAATGTGGAGGGAAATAGGACGTTCAGGAGGAGGGTAGCTCCTTATGTCTTGCCACATCAAATCACAATCCAAAGTCTGTGTCACTTTGGTCATGATATATATGCATCAGAGATGAGGTTAGGCTTGAAATAAATCTATATAGTAACAGTAACACTAAAAATAACCTCATCAGATCATGGTAACACATGCCATAAACTCCAGGTCATGTGAGTTTGACTAGTCTCCATTACATGTGACCCTTTTCTATAAAACAAAAACCCAAACCAAACCCAATAAAAACCTAACAAAAAACAACAGAGAGTAATCTTTGAATTCTAGTAAATATTCATTTCTACCTAATACTATGATTGTCCACTTAAATTCAAGGTGCAAGCCAAAATTTTTTATCCATACCTACATAATGTTACCACTGGTTACAGGAGAGTGGATCCCCACTTCCCCAAAGGGATCTGTTAAGTGTGACTCAGGACTCAAAGGAAATGAATTGGAAACAAGGTGAGAGTCCTTGTAGTTTAGCTCAACCATCTTGAGGGGGTTGACTATGGTTCCTCTTCATAGTTACGAGGAAAACAGTGTGTCTGATATGTGCTGGGAGCTAAATAATCACTGAATAAATGAATAAACATAAACATCATCAACTTACAAATTAACTATGTCCTGCTTTATAACTCATCAGATGCTCAACTTTTCTGGCTCTTGTTTGACGAGCCTTTCATCTCAACCTAGTACTGACTTGCTGCACCACATCATTGAAATTCACAATAACCATAGATAGTCTCTGCTCCTCAAATGTTCTTTTCCTTGTTTTATTAGTGTTTGGGCTGTTGGCTGAAAATAAGGGATTCTTGAAATCCCCACAAGGGGAAAGGGGGCTATAAAGATTAGACATTTGTGAGAATCCAGAAAAACTAGATGATCAGAAATTAGAAAGCCCAGAGAACTTTTTAAAAGTTATAATTATTCCTAAGTGTTCATTGAAAACTTTGTGGGTTTCACAGTAACATTTACACGTAGGTACATACTGTGGCTGGATCTCTCCACCAGCACTTCTGCTCTGTCTCTTCGCTTTCTGTCTCTTTTCCACTCTGTGTGTATGTGTGTGTGTGTGTGTGTGTGTCTTTGTGTCTGTGTGTTTTACATTCCAGGAATGGCTTCTGCCATTAACATAGCTTGCTACATATATGGAGTGCCACCGTCATGGGCCATATTTTCTGCAGGCTCTACTTTCTGTACAACGAGGCATGTCAAAAACTCTTCCTTCCCCTTCCCCGACACTCTGTCACACAGTTTCTGCTTTCTTACTGAGATTTGTTGTAGCTGTTATTTTGAGACTATGTGGCCAGGCTGGCCTTGAAGGCATGATCCTTTATCTCTGGGTGCTGGGATTTCAAGCATGCACAACCACAGCCAGCACCTCACATTCTTTTTTATCCAAGATTTGAGCTCACCATCACTCCATATGACTCAACTCTCATCTATGGGCTTCTCTCAGCTCCAGCTCCCACTGCTGATTCTGCGAACTCTCCACTCATTCCTGAGCCAGAGTGTTCATCACCCTGATCACATTCATGCCTGCTGCCTATGTAAGGATGGGGGTGGCAGTGGTTACATGAAGTTCACACAGCTTCCCTTTGACAGTCCCTATGAGTTAGGCAGCTTGACATGATAGAAGGCCACAGGCTGGCAAGTACAGAATTGACATTTGTAGTAAGAACTGGCAAAGCTCTGTGTTTCTTTATATTGCTTAATTTATTTCACTCTTTGCTTCTAAGTTAACTGATGAATTTATTTGAGATCACAGTCCTTTTGCTCAGAATTTACACAGCTGTAATCTTTTATATTATGTAAAGCTGAAAGCCAGGTATGGTATACAGGTGATTTCTATGTGTCTATTATTGGTTGAAATCAGCATAGATGTGTTTTGACACATTGACACTGAAATTCATGGAAGGTTGGCAAACAGCAAGCAAAGTGGAATCACGAGTTCCCCATTCAATCTGAACAAAATTTCACCAGCATAAGTAATTTATTGTGAAAACACAAATATCGACTCATGTTACCAGTGAAAATGAACAATTAAGCCTTACTCTGAATTCTGGGTTTTGTTGGTCTGCCTGGTCACTTGGACGTCATTAGTAAAGTATTTATTGAGGTAATCTATGTTTTACAAAAAGCAGTGTCATTATTTAAAATGAAGGCAATTTTAAAACCATGATGAGTGGCATAGGAGAACACAAATACGTCATTTTCTTTGTGTGCCAATCTTGTACTGAGCAGAATCCCTCATGTTTATCCTTCCATCAGCATCTAGAGGTTGATGTTCAAAAACACATGTCTACAGTCTATTGTGTCTCTGTTCTTACTGGGAAGCTAGTTTCTCCTTCAGGAAGAAGCACTGAGACTCACAGGACAGTGTCAGGAGCAAACTCTGAAAGCACTGGTAGATGGCTTCTCAGTGTATTATCTGACCCATCCAGAGTCTGGCAGGTAAGGGACACCTGTACCCTAAAATCTAATCTTGGGTGAAAACTAGCAAGTCTGAGTTACTACTGTTATCTCAAGACAGAGCTGAGAAAGAGAGACAGAGAGAGACAGAGAGACGAGACAGAGAGAGATTGTCTGTATAAAATGCCACACAAGTGTGGGTCTTAACAAGGGCTTAAACGGTAGGTAAACATGAACATCCAATCAAGAGGAAAAAGCCAGTTTAGCATCTCATTTTCATGAGCTGCAGAGCAAATGGAGGCCAGATCAGCATCTTCCTCCAATGTGCTCTCGGATCTCACTCCAGAGCCAATCACCACACCGCAGTTAAGTTTGATGGGTGCAAAGAAGTTCAACAAATCTTAGAGGAGAAAAGAGGAGACAAATCAGAGAAGTGGCTTCTTGCAGAGAAGGCCTTTCCTCTTGACCTAGAAATTCCTTTCCAAATTTCAGTGCTGTTTGGTCTGCAGTAATGAAAGCTCATCTGCTTTAAAGGGTAACAAGATTAGAATTGGAGTTCACAGATAAAAATTGTATGACATTGACTGCTTTTCAGACTACTGAATCTTTAAAGGAAAATAAAAACCTTTTAAAACCATATGACTTTAAATAAAGTGCAGGTCTGAACCATACGAGGAAAAAGTATTTTTTTTTTTTTTAAGATATATGTGTCCCTGGAGGAGATTTTATGACACAAGGAAATTCTGAGCCTCTCTCTAGCCACCCTCAAACAGGCAAAACGCCACAGGCAAACCATACTTAGAGTCCTTAAATAAGGGACCATAACATCGAGGTTTTATCTGTATGGCTGCTTTATCAGATCTAAGCTGTATGCATAAAGAGGCTGGTTGAGGAACTTTTTTTGTATGTTATTAAATCATTATTGAAGGTGTGGGGTAGGCGTGTCCTCTGAGACAGTCACTCCTCCAACCCAATCAGTTAGCTTCAATTGCATGAAGGGGCGGGTCAAAGAGCTGAGAAAGCCAGAAAGCGTGGGAAAGTCGCCATCTCTCCGTGGCTGGCAGGTGGTAAGGCTCTCAAAGCTAAGCCGAGATGTAAAAACAGGGCCCAAGGGCGATGATCATGCCTTTGTAAGTAACCCTTTCCCGGACATCATAAACTAGACAAAAACCCAAATAGAATGTATTGTATTGGTTTTGTCAGTTCACGTTAGGACTGTGGGCCCTAGGATCCCAGAGAGCACACACGGGTCTATCAGGGGAGAATTTGGTGCAAGAGTAGGGCTTGGTAAGAAGGCTGAGGGAATGAAGGTCTTGCTGCAAGCCTGAAGGCCTGAGTTGGATCCCCAAGACCCACAAGATAGAAGAAGAGAAGTGATTCCAGCAAGTTTCCTTCTGATCTCCACATATGTGCTATGGCACATGTGTGACCCCTACCACACACATTATACACACAAAGGAAATAAATGTAATAATTTGTAAAAATCACTAAGGAATTTTCAGCTAATCACTAATTAAGGAATTCTCAAGTCAGAGATGTTGAAAACATCTGTAAGGTATCTTTCACATCCTTTTCCACTTCACATGCTTTCCATCTTTCTAAGACTGAAATTGATTTCCATCAGAGTAAGTAGGCAGGGGCTGGGGAACTGGCTCAGTGGGTAAAGTGCTTGCCACACAAGCATGAAGACCTGAGTTCGATCCCCAGCACCCAAAGGCATGGAGGTGTGAGCTTCTAATTCTAGCGTGGGGAGTAGGAGACAGGAGAGCCCTACAGCTTTCTTGTCAGCTGGTTTTACTGAATCAGTGAGCTCCAGGTTCAATGAGACATGATGTATCAAAAATTAGGTGGAAGGGCTTGGGATATGGCTCAGCAGATAAAGGTGTCTGCTGCCGAGCCTGATGATCTGAGTTTGATCCTGGGACCCATTTGGTAGAGTTGTGTTCTGATCTCTGTATGCACACTGTGGTATGCACACACTCTCAATAAATAAATAATATAAAAAAATTAAAGTGGAGAACAAAGGACAACACAGGACATCCACACACATGCACACACACCCTCATACATGTGTACATGTTCATACACCACATGAACACATGCACATACAATATCATTTAAGGAACTGGACAAATGGATAGAGGCTGAGGAAAAATTAATATTGATCTACTGAAATTGTCAATCAGCTTTAGAAGATTATCACCTACAAAAGACACTCTACTCATTCTTCAGCATCTATAATCGCTCTATGGTTGGAGGCTATTAAGACTCACAAGAAGTGAAGCATTTTGGAAATGAGATGTCGTTGTGGTTTTGTCCACTCTAGGCATTCTCCAGCTCACAACACAGAAACAGCACTAAGACGCACATGAGCAACAAAAGTTAGATCTTGAAAGGAATTCACTGCTTCTTAGTGTCTTCTGGCTAAGTCTATAAACTTTTAACGTCATCCGATATTATAACCCAATCCAATGTCCATAGCTAAATATATATAAATGAAATCTTTACTATCATCATGAAATACTAAATTCAATTCAAATATTTATTGAGTCCTTACTCTGTAAGTTTTTACCGGGCACAAATCCCACTGGAGAAGCAGTTTTGAGCTTTTTCTGGTAAATGCTCATGCTCTTTCCTGCCTATTCCATGATGCAAACTTGCATAACAGAGAAAGGCCAGCACTGCCCATGCGGACTATGTGAGTGCTTCGCTTTTAAGCCCTAACCACTGTGTGATGCTTAATGTCAATGGTCAACTCTGTGAGAGATGACATCTAGAATCACCTGGGAGCCAGGGCTTCTAGGCATGTCTGCAGGGGGATCATCTTGATTAGGTTGAGGTGGGAAATGACGCCCAATGTGGGTGGTACCATTTCCTGGACTCTATAAAAAGGAAAAAGTTGAGCTGAGCACAAGCACCGCCCCCCTACTTCAACTTCTTCAAGCTTCTGATTTCCCCACTTTGATGGACTGTACCTTTAATTATGAGCCAAAATGAACCCTTCCTGCCTTAAGTTGGTTTTGTCAGAGCATTTTATCTCTGCAACTGGAAGAATAATCAACAAAGGAAACACAAGTACTTTAAAAAACATAGCTTCAGGCCAGGCATGGTGGTGCAAGCCTTTAATCCCAGCAACTCGGGAGGCAGAGGCAGGCGGATCTCTGTGAGTTCAAGGCCAGCCTGGTCTCCATGGTGAATCCAGGACAGCTGGGGCTACAGGGAGACCCTGTCTCAAAAAGACCAAAAAAAAAAAAAAAAAAAAAAAAAAGCTTCAGACAGATGGGGGGGTGCACGCCTTTAATCCCAGTACTCAGGAGGCAGAGGCAGGCAGATCTCTGTGAGTTCAAGGCCAGCCTGGTCTACATAGTGAGTTCCAGGACAGCTGGGGCTACAGGAAGATCCTATCTCAAAAAGATCAAAAAATAAATAAATAAATAAACAAAACAAAACAAAAAACAAGGACCCCTTTATTAAACTTCACCCACCCAAGGCTCAGGGACCATTGTGGAAGAGGGGACAGAAAGATTGTAAAAGCCATGTAGGAGGTACAGATAGAGTCCTACAAGCTCTTGGAAACCTGCTTATATGATTCTATGGCAATGGTGTCAGCATACACAAGTCCCATGCAAACTCAGTTAGACAACAACACAGCATAGAACTGGGAAAATGAAGAGCAAACTCCAATCTTAGCTGAAAAAATATTGGCAACTGATTGCTGCTAGATGAAGAAGAGCTGATCTTCCTAAAATAAGGGTCTTTAGATAGGCTGACTAGACTTAGTGGATGGACTTGCACTGGGGAATGCCTGGGGACACTGACAACCCAGTGGGCCTGACAGGGATGATAGAGTATATGGGCTCTAGTGGAGGGGGGCTATGGGAGGGGGCCAGTGGGAATGGGGGTATAATGATGATTAAGATTGTTTGAAATGTTCTGTATGAAATACACGAAATTTCAATAAAAACAAATTTAAAT
>NW_008360051.1:633672-649286 GCF_000622305.1 Nannospalax galili | reverse complement strand
AAATAAATAAAAAGGTGGTTTCTATCATTCTCCACCAGGAAGCCTGATGACATGTATCCTCTGTAGAGATCCAGAGAGCAGTTATTAGAATAGAAATCTATACTGCTGCTCTTACAGAGGACCCTGGTTCAGTTCCCAGCACTCACATGGTGGCCAACAACCATCTGTAACTCCAGTTCCAGGGGATCTGATGCCCTCTTCTGACCCCTGCAGACAGTATATGACACAGATGCACTTAACACACATGCAAACAATATATTCACACACATAAAATTAAAAAAACAAGAAATATATACTTTGTAGGAGAAGACAAAAGAGGATGCCAAGCAGAGGATGGCAATGAGGAGGAGGGGGAAGGAGATGGAGGAGTAGAGGTGGAGGAGGGGGATGATTTTTGCAGTGCTGTGAACTGGACCCAGACCAGGGCCTGGTGCATGGTTAAGAAGCATTTCACCCTTACCTGGTCATAAGATTCCTCATTAACTCCCCTTCTTTGACCATTCTATTGTGTGTTCTTTAGCTAGGACCTTGACAGTAATTAAAAGTCTCTGTTCCTAATGGGGATGTACCTCACCCATCTTGGTAGGAGAAAAATTGAGATCCACCTCTCTGATTAACAACCACTTTGCCTCACTGTCTTTCTACACCAAAGAAAAAAACCCAAGGAGCATAGAGGGGGCAAGAAGGCATGCGGGGGACCCCCACAGCCTCCCTGACTCAATCACCAGGAGAAAAACGGAGAGGGAGGGAGGAGGGAGGAAAGAAGGAAGGAAAGAAGGAAGGAGGGGGGGAGGGGAAGGGAGAGAGGGAGGGAGGGGGGAGGGAGGGAGGAAAAAAGGGAAGAGGAAAGAAAGAGGAAAAAAGGGGAGGGAGGAAGAAAGAGAGAAAAGAAAGGAAAAAATGAAAGGAGGCATGAAGGCGGGTCGGGAAGGCACAAGAAGCCTGTGCCTTGCGCTCTGTGCTGGAGCTACCTCACCCTTCCCTTTGTTCAGGCTTGCTGTTTGGAAATCTGAGATTGCATCAATCATTTATTCCTTTGGTCACAGGGAAGAAAAGGGCCATATGCACATCACAAAAGTGCAAGGAAGAAGAAAAAAGACAGTCAACAAAGAAGGAAGCTGCTTCTGATGATTCAAACAGAGGAGAGCTGGCTGTTATCTCAGTGTAATACCAAGAAACAGAACAAACGGGAGTCCAGCTCAACGGGAAGCAGGTCTATTCAGTGAAAGGTCACCCTGCGATGGAAGGCTCCACACCCACACAAAAGGCAGCCACCTGCCTGAGCTGGATTTGGAAGGGAGGGGGCTAGTGATGAACGTCCAGCTCCTAAAACCGGAGCTGCTAGTTTATTCATGATAAGGGTGCTATGGTAGCTTTTAAAGGCTTCATATAAGTAATCTGATGGCATACTCACTCGTTCATGTGGTTGCGGGTATAACGAGTCTTGTATACGTGTGCGAGTGTGCACACCCATGCAGGAACATGCTGAGGGCAGAGCAGGACACTGGTCATCTTCCTGTGTCACTTCTCGCTTACTGCCTTGAGACAGTCTGTCACTGAACTGGAAGTTCACAGTTTTGCCTGGGAGGGCTGACCAGCAAGCTCCCGGCATCTACCTGTCTCTGCCCTCCTTCTCAATGCTGAGGTTACAAAGCACAGGCTAACATTTATGTAGGTACTGGGGGATTTGAACTCAGGTCCTTATGCTTACGGGTAAGTATTCTTACCCACTGAGCCATCTCCACAGATTTGATGATTTTATTTTTAAATGGCTGTGATTAATAATAGTTTATGATGAGTTTTTGTTTCTTTAAACATTTTTTCTACCTTTTAACTAATTTTTAAGGAGTTTGTGATTTTTAGCTACTTTCATCATTGGAATCAGAATCAAGATCTCTTCTCTACAGAAAGAGCTCCTTGTTACCACCCCCACCCCCACCACGCATCTAAAATCTGGTTCTTTCCTTAAACCTTTAAAAGAAAAGGACTATAAATAGTGAAAAGGAAGCAAGAGAATACGTTCATTAAACAGTTTCAAACTTCAGCAGCAAAATTTTTCTTCTACTTCTTGCATATTCCCAAGACTATGGAGCCTAACGTGATACTACTCTCTCTCTCTCTCCTCTCTCTCTCTCTCTCTCTTTCTCTCCTCTCTGTGTGTTTATATACACAAAACAATGTTAGACATACAAACAAGATGAATTTTGCACATGTATTGAATTAACTGTTCACATCATTATGACAAGTGGGAAGAAAGGCGTGGCAGTGGGTAAATAAGAACTTGAGAAGATGTCACCACTATTGGTTTTATATTCATTCATTAAGTCCATCTCAAGACTGTGTCCAAGGCTGCATTGGGGGGGTATTTATTTTATCTTATGTGTATGAGTGTTTTGCCAGCATGTATGTAAGCACACCTGTGCATGTAATGTCTTTGGAGGCCAAAAGCGGGTGACAGGTCCCCTGGAACCAGAGCTACAGGTAGTTGTTAGCTGCCATTTGGGTGCTGAGAACTGAATCTGGGTCCTCTGTAAGAACAGCTAATGCTTTTAACCATCTCTCCAGCTCCTGAGGCTTGGTAGTTTTTTGGGCCACAGGTAGTTTTTTGCAGCAATGAGAAGGAAGCCAAGAAAGTGTTTAAAAAGGAACAGAGAAATAGAGGAATCATCATGACAAAAGAGAGAGTGTTTTTACAGGAAAGGAAACAAGGGCACCTAACCAAGTGTGGGCAACACCTTCTCTTGAGATCCAGTGGTAAAAGAATATGGGAATGACTTTTATAAAAGTACATAATCTGGACTAATGACTGTTAATTAACCCCAGCAAAACCATGTGCTCTTATGTCTTGTGACCCGAGTACCTGATCTGGTTTCCTTGATAACGGTGGCCTGATACTCCACCCAAAACGATAATGAATGAATGAGGGCATGCTTGAGAATGAACAAATCAAAGCACTAAAAGGTGACACACCCATCTCCACTGCACAATTAAGATTAGGAACGACATGCGAGCTTGGATGAATGAGATCTTCTAGAACTAGACCTTGGATGAATGAGATATTGTAGACCTAGGGATGAAAAGGCCAGCAGTCTGTCAAGGTTAGAATGGAACCAAACTTCTACTTCCCCAATTGAAGGTGGAGAAACCATCTTGAAAAGAAAAATTATGGGTGAGCCTGACTCAGTTACAGAAACAGAGTTCCAGTGTCAGTTTCATAAGCACAGTTCCAGGAGAGAGACAGTTCCAGGAGATATCTGTGGGACCCAGAGTCCTCTGAGTTTGGACCCACTCTAAAAAACAGAATTTAAGAGCCAGGCTTACATTTTCTCAGGTGATTATAATGTTGGCACAGAAATGCTGTTGAAGAGCCCTAGGTGCTGGGACTCTGCATGGCATTCAATGTCATGGGGCTTGAGGTTGTGAAAGTGCTTAGAGTTAAGGCCAAGGAAGCTCAGAGGGACTTGATCACAAAGGGTTTGGAGGCATGTTAGTCAGACTGCACTCAAATTTTCAGAAAATATGACTCATGACTCACCTGAGGGTTTTACATGAAGGAATGACATGGTGCAGCCACTGCCATGTGAGGAAGGAGTTGGTGAGAGTAAAGAGGAAGATGGGGAGACTAATCAGGAGCTGGCTGTCACCCTTTGGGATGGTAACATCTGGGGCCACATCCGAGAGAGAGAGAGAGAGAGAGAGAGAGAGAGAGAGAGAGAGAGAGAGAGAGAGAACAGGTCCCAGGACTTTGCTCTGCTTGGAAGGGATCTGCAGGTAATGGGGAAGGGATGATAACTGTTTATCTAGATCAGAAAGACAGGAGCTCAGTGGTGCCATTTAGCCAACCTGACATGGAGAAAGTAGACATGGTCACGGGTGAGAGGATAGAAGAAGGGGTAGAGATGGAGTCGGGGGAGGAAACCAAGAGGCCCTTACTGAGCTTTCCAGAGGCTCTGTGGGCTGTGCATGTGGAGTCTCCAGAGGCCGGAAGCTCTTGGGTAATTTCATGTCTCTGAAACTTGGAAGAAAGTTCAGATTAGACATGCAGGCCTAGTAGCCATACTTTACATATACAACTGTTGTCCTTCCTCTCTTGCTGTTGTTTCTAAGCCTACTTCTGTGTTCCAGGTTTTCCTTCTGCTGGACATCACTCAAAGGTATGTTGGTTTTCAAAAGACACTTTAGAGTTGAAGACACTCATACCACCGCAAGAAATACTAACATAACAGTCAGGGAAAAGGAAAGACAGATGTGAAGAGAGGAATAAGGAAGGAACTATGAAAATAGTGGCAACGAGAGAATCTGGTGTCACAGAAATGAAGAAAAGTGAAGAAAAGATGGTGGGTGGAGCCACAGCCAACAAATGTGACTCTCTGCCACCTTGACTGCAATATCTGTTCAGAGAAGGAATGATTCAGTGGGCCATCAAAAATTAAGAACTGGGCTGTGAGATGGCTCAGTGGGTTAAGGCACCTGTTTCCAAGCCTGACAATCGGAATTCGAACCCCAGAATCTACATGGTAGAAGGAGAGAACCAACTTCCAATAGTTGTTCTCTGAGCTCCATGTGTCATGCATGTGGTTCATGGACCCCTCCCCTCATATATACACAGGCACACAAAATGTATATAGAATGTAAAAACAAGTTAAGATGATGTCATCCATCTGCTTATATCATTTGAACTCCTAGTCTCTAATTACTGAAGAAATGTGTTAACAACCACGTCACATGCTGAGATTTGGATATGACGTGGCCCCCCAAGGGCTCATGTGTTGGCAGCTTTGTCCACAGATGGTGACATTGCTGAATAGGAATTGGATCTGGAGAGATCAGACCTAATCAATGGATTGATCTCTGGATACATTCCTAACATGGCATTATTGGGAAGTAGAAGCTTGTTTGGAAGAAGGCTGGGACTCACTGGAGTTGTAACTTGAAAAAGATGTATCTTGTCCCCCATCCCTTCCCTGCTGTTTGCTTCCTGGCAGCAGTGAAGTGAGCAGCTTTGCTTCGCTACACCTTTCTACTATGATTTTCTGTCTCTCTGCACAGACCCAGGAATGACAGAGGCAGTGGATTCTAGCCTATAGCCTCTGAAACTGTGAGCCAAGATACATCCCTCTTTTCAGCTGTTTCTTACTGGTATTTGTTACAACAACGAGAACACTAAGACAACATGATCTGCTAGAGTACAGATAAACTACATGAACAACTTCTTAGCATGCAAAGGATCTGAACGTGCTCCATAAGGGACCACCTGCACAGAACACCCCATTAAAGACCAGTCCTAAGAGTCAGCCAGTGATCTTCTTTACTTCATAGTACTTAGAATAAGCAATAATCTCCCAGTTGATGGGTTATTCTCACTCAGTGAATTTTCAGTTGTGTTTTCTCATGTGTTAGGATATATTTTTTGCTTGTCTATAAACAAATACTAAAATAACCATATAATATATAATAAATATATGTAATGGAAAATTTTATATTTGTGTGTGGTGCTAGAGATGGAGCCCAGAGCCTTGTGGATGCTAGGGAAAGGCTCTACCACTGAGCAACATCTCCAGTTCTACAAATTTATATTTTATAAGCATTTCTTGGAAAGGTGAGGGATACATTAAATTTAAGGCTTTTATTATATTAAATATTTATCACGAAATAAAATGTGCTTATCAAATGTCTAATGATATAAAAAGTAAGAGCTCATCTGCCCCTTTTTTTGCCCTGTTTCTGTCAGCTGTTTGCACACTCACAGAGACTTCCAGAGCTCTTCTCATTGCAGACACCAATAGAAACATATAAGCATTTAGGGGAAACATTGTATCATAGATGTTGTTCTGGAGCTTAATTTTTATATGACTCACACAGTACACAGAACTCTTACCATGTTCAATTTGGCTTTTGGAAGCTCTTTAGTGCCAGCATGGTGCTTCCCACTATAAATGGCAAAGATTTTGTTCTCCAACTGTTATAACTCATATACCTCCACCACTGGACTAAGCTCTTCTGAGGACAGAGCTCAGAGGTCTAATTCCTCTCAGTATTTCTTAGTTTCAGAGTTGCCTAGGGCACAGGTAAAAGCAAAGGTGCTCAGATGCAGGGATGACAGGAAGAAACAGCAATGAAAGCAGTTCACCCTGGAGTACTCATGTGCAGCTGTCTGCACAGTGAACCTAATATTCACAGAAAACTACTGAGTGTGATTCTATCCATGATCTTCATTTCATAGAAAAGGAATTTGAATCACAGAGTGACCGAACAATTTGCCCAAAGTTCTTTAGTGTGCAAGATCTAGGTCCCTGTTCCTGAGTCTGGTGTCGGTCACATATACCTGCCTCTATCAGGGGAAAGGGAAGCAATGGGTGGTGACTTGGGACTTGCTGAGGGGAAGTTAAAGCAACTGAAGGTCCAACACCCTGGAAGAATTTCCTGCAAGCTCATCCTCTGCACCTGTTCAGATGTGGCCAGTTGTTGACACAATTTCATTTCCTCCACTGTGCTCCTCAATGTTTACATACCTGTTCGTCCATCTCATTCTCTAGCAATACAAGCTAATAATTAAAGCAGAATTCAAAGCTCTTTAAAAAATTAAGTCATTCAGTAGCATTTGAATCATATTATATTTGAACACTCAGGTTTGGTATTTCTAAGAATGAGACACACTGCATTGATGTAGGCATATACTTTCTGAAGACTTCCTCACTTCCTAGAGAGATGGACCTGACTTAGAAAACAGAAAAAGAGAACCTTAATGCTACCTTTAAAATTTGAAGGGTAGGGCTGGATAGTTCAAGGAATAAAGGTGCTTGCTGCCAAACCTGACTGAGGACCGGAGTTTGGTTCTCAGGATTCACACGGTAGAAGAAACTAACTCCTGAAAGTTGTCCTCTGACCACCATATGAGCACTATGGGATGCACAACTCCCTCCTACCCACAAATAAATAAAAAATGCAATCTAGAAAAATAAAATCTGAAGGGTCAAATGAAAGGTTTTACTACGCACAGAGTTAAAAGTTATTAAAAAGTTATGTAGCAAATTTGAAAGGTCACCAACTCTTGTATTTAAAGGTGACTTTTGGTTACATTTATTTATTTTGTATGTGGATATGTGTGGGTTTATAGAGGTCAGAGACAACTTACAGAATCAGTTCTCTCTGACTATCATGTGGGTCCAGGTATTGAACTCAGATCATCTGGTTTGCTGGTGTGTGTCTTTAACTGATTGAGCATCTCCCTAGCCCTAAACATAGTTTTAAAAGACAGGTCTTAAAAGACAACTATCACCCTTAAGAACATATTATGACTTATCTGGAGAAATTCTAATAATTTAAGAAAAAAGTATGAATTATTATAAGGTGAAAATGACAATTATATGGTCTCCAATTCTGCTAACCAGAAGTCTATCATCTGGCACGAAAGCACTTCTCAAATTCAATTAGAATTGATTTTTATACTCAGAAGCATTACAAAATTTTCATGTTAATTTAATTATAATTCAATTACTTAAACATAGAAATGCATTTTAAGAAAGATGAACAAAACACCACATACGGAGAAAGAATTAATTTCAGTTTGAATCTCAGCTTGGCCACCATCAGATCCTGAGGCCTTTAGCACTATGGCTTGTTTCCTTGATGGACAGTTTCTCTTCTGTAACATGGTAATACAATCAATTGCCTTGCCTACCCTTGAAGTTGCTTTTTCTAAAAAAATATTTTATTTTTTATTTTATGTGTATGAGTGTATTGCCTGCATGTATGTAGGTGCACCTGTGTCATGCAATGCCAGCAGAGGTCAGAAGAAGGCATCAGATCCCCTGGAACTGGAGTTACAGACAGTTGTTAGTTGCCATGTGGGTGCTGGGATTTGAACCTGGGTCTTCTACAAGAACATTCAGTGTTCTTAACTGCTGAGCCATCTCTCCAGCCCCAAAGTTGCTTTTTGAAAACAACAAAAACAACTTATTTTTATTAGCATAAAAAGAATTAGGTTCCATTGTGGGATATTTTCCAAACAAAATTTGTCTTACCATTTCTTTCCTGCCATCTTCCTTCATCCACCCCAGTTTCTGCTTTCATGTCACAGGCTCCAACCCACTGAACACCTCCTGCTCTCCCCTTGTGGTCTCCTGCCTAGTTTCATAGTCTATCCTCATTCTCTTACCACCTTAAATACATACATAAAAACATTAACAGGTTCTGCATATGAGAGAGAGCATGCAAGTTTTGCCCTTTGTCTGGGTCACTTTGCTTAGTATAATATTTTCTAGATCCATTCATTTCCTGAAAATTTCATAATTTCACTTTCTTTGTGGCTGAGTAAAATTTGACATGTGTACCTGACACATTTTCATTATTCATTCTTTAAAGTCAAATGAAATAGCAGATAAACATTGTTCTGTGAACTCTGAAAGACTGTGCCTCAGGCTGTTGTATTAATCAGAAATGAAGTACGTAATTATTAAATTGTAAATACACAAAAACAGCATATTTGGTGATCAGTTAAGTGCTCTAAAAGTTCAAAAGTGATTACATTATAAGGAGAGTGTCATCTTCTAAGAGAGTCTGAATGTACAACGAGTTTGTTCCCCAATCTCTCACTCATTTGTCAAAGCATTCCAAGATTCTAACACACAAACTTGTGCTTGACTTCATCAGTCATTAAGGAAATTCAAAGTAGAGCCTTCATGAGGTACTTCTGCTGGCTCCAGAGCAGAAGGAAGCAAGTCATGAAGTGCTGCTGACTAGCAGAAGTTATGAATCGGCTGCACGTTTTGAAAGTTGTTTACCTGCTTAAATTGGACACCGGTGTGCTATAGCTTCTGACTTGACAATTTCACTTTTAGATTTAAATTTCACAGAAATACACGTGCAAACATTAACTTATCACAACTGATTATAGCAATTTATAGTATCTCCAAGATAGAAGCTACCCAGATGCTAATGTTTAGCTAAAGAATGGTTTCGTCAACATGTGAATACTATATATTCACAATGAAAAGAATGTATCTATAACCACAAAGGTCTGTCTTATAAATTAAGGATGAGTGACACAAGGTAGACAAAATGAGATAATAATCTATGAGTTCATTTGTATGAAGTTTAGATACAGGAAAAATGATCCCAGGATGCTTAAAGCCAAGAGAATGGGTCCCCTCAGGAAGGAGGCCATGGTGAGCAGAAGAGAGGAGAGCAGTGTTGCCACACATGGCTTCTTGACGTGAGAGATGGTCACACCCCTCAAACCCAGCACTTAAAATTTCTATGCTTGCTTTCACACATATTTGTTTTACAGGTTAAGCATTCCTGTCTTTTGAGTCTAGATTTGAAACATCTCAGACTAGGGATGGATGGCTCAATCAAGAAAAATCTATGAAACTGTTCCCAAACCTGAAAAACTCCAGAATCTCTAACATTTCTGGTCTTAAGCATTTCAGATAAGGGGCACTCAACTGGCACAGGCCCCTCTCAGTATCTGCAGTCCCTGATGTATCAAAATCAACACAGGTTTGTCCCTTATAAAAAGGTGAGGTTTGTACATAGTCTATGCATATTCTCTTGTATACTTTGAACTATCTCTACTTGATTTAAAATTGAGTACACACAAATGCTTAGTAAACAGCTGTTACATTGCATGGTTTAGGAATGACTAGAAAAGAAGTCAGCATGTTCAGGACAGATGCAACTTGTTTCTTTCAGAGACTTTTAACTCTGTGGATTAAATTCACAGGTGTGGAACTCTTGGACATAGAAGGCTACCTGAATCTCAACAAATAGTTTAGCAAAGTGGGTACCAATCCCTTCTCCCCAAAGGATGCAAA
The DNA here is from genome assembly GCF_000622305.1 of Nannospalax galili. Classification (NCBI taxonomy): domain Eukaryota; kingdom Metazoa; phylum Chordata; class Mammalia; order Rodentia; family Spalacidae; genus Nannospalax; species Nannospalax galili. Next base: position 639,471 of record NW_008360051.1, on the reverse strand, counting down.
GCTCAATATTTTCAGAGTGCACAGAAAGCACTCCATGTTTAAAATGGGAATATTTATTCAGCTGACAAGCTTTCTTATTCAATAAAACAGCAAAGCAGTTTAGGTAAGCAGAGGAATTATGAAGCCAAGTTCTCCAATAAAAGATTCTTAGGTATACAGAAAATAATGAAGACTGGGTCTCAAAAATAAATAATAATGTCAGAAAAAAGGCCTTAACCACGGAGTCTTAGTAAGAAAGACAGTGCAGTGGCTCCCGCCTCCAGGCGGAGCCCACTGTTCACAGACAATTTTTTGACATTAAGGCAATGCTGAACAGGAGAGGGAAGAAGCTAAATAAAAGCAACAGCTATGAAAGGTGAAAACCTAGAAATAAAATGATGATGGCACATGTATGTAACTTTCTTTGCAGCCCACATAGTTTCACATTCTTCCTGAAAGACAATGTTAGAGTAGGAGGAATCCTTATTAAAGCTGTCATCCTAGAAAAAAGGAAAAACAGAAAAATTCTTGGAAGATTGAAGACTGAAATACACACATAAAAAGTCATATTTCACTTAGCAATGGGGATCCTGCCTGAGGATGCATCACCAGATGATTCTGTAGTTGTACAAACATCATGGGGTGCACTTACAGAAAGGAAGACAAGCAAATCACTAGGAACCATGATCTTATGAGACTTCCGTGGTACATGCAATCAATCCGTTCTTTACTGAACTACAGTTAAGCAGTGGGCAACTGAGGACTTAACATCAGATTTATATATATACTTAATTTATGTCATATATAGCCATTTGCTATATATATGTACACAAATATTGGAATTTAGTACTTGTATGAGATAAGCAATCCCCCCAAAATGCAAATAGATTGAAAGAAGACAGTAGGATGCCTCATCTAGGAGGATACGCCAACCATTAGTACTAAACTGGGGTTTGAGCTGTGCTCCCAAATATTCAATGATTAACTCCATCTGTATCAACTTTGCAGGCAAATTAGGTCTCACTCATTTGTGGATATACACATAGTAGGTTCAAGGAAAGAGTATATATTTCAGTCACTTAATTATGTCTTTCAGTTGGCCACCGCTAAAGAAAACTGAAATCCATGGGTTAAACTTTGAGGCCTAACAAGATAAAGTAATCACAGGTGGGTAACAGGTTAGATTTCCCAAGTCAAAATATCCTAAACTAACTGGAAATTCAAACACCAGTGACCACGGTGTGTTCTTCTTTCTTATATCTTTAAAACACACCTATGCTGTATATTCTATGACTCTGTACTCAAAACACAGACTAAAAAAGTTTGATAATTACAAAGCAACAGGTCTGCACACTTTTTAGTCATGACAGCAAAAATAAAGATTACAGCGTCCTGTGTATTTAACATGTTCAACATAGGAAAAGTGCAAAAGCCAAGCACAAACGGAAGCTTTGAGATCCTGATTCAGAAATCCCCTCCACAACAGCAAACAGCCATAGACTTCTAGTTTATAATACAAAAATAAACAGAAACACATAAAGCTGCAGAATTCAGTCTTCTAAGGAAATCTATGAAAATATGGATTGTTAACTGTAAATTATTTTAAGATTTTCATTATGTGGATAGCTTTACATGAAAAAGTTTGTAGTGCTTATTTCCAAAATCTTATTAAAAATCAATTTATTTTTTATTGGAAAAAATCCATCTACCTCTGCAGATGTTGTCTTAAAAAAATCTTGGCTAGCTACCTCCCTACTACGTTTACTCCTGACGTGCCAGCTGTTGCATTCAAAACACAGTCGAACCAAGTCGGTAACAATTTTTCAAACCTTTCAGAGAAGTTTCCATCTTAATGATTTAATACAACAGAATCTTTCAAGTCTGGTAGGAATATAATGGTCTCTCCCGCCCACCCTTGATCTTCAACTTTATGATTCAGATCATATCAGATTTTGACCTTGTTTGTCCTGAGGTCTCACATGGATCTCCTCTGCTGGCCAGATTCCCAAGGTCACAGATTTCCTGATGTGACACCCTTAAGAATTGATTAGCATTAATTATCAATTTTCTGTTTGTTTTGCATCCAGGAATGTCAAGCCAGCGGTAAGCCACTCAGTGCCGCAGTCTGGCCAGCCTGCATAAATCTCCCTTTCACACACCGCTCCCTATGAAGTGACAGCATGCGAAAGCAGGATGAAAATAAAGCAGTGCTTCCCCGAGCCTGTCCGCGGGTGGAGCAGGGCCGTGTATTTCAATCAGCATCCAGTCATCTCAGACACTGATACTTCAATATCTGTGTGAGCTTGCCTTCTACAATTTAATACTCAGACAGCCATTTTGCAAAAACACAGCAGGTCCACGGAACAGGGGCTGTTCCGGTGAAACAGGGGACGATAAAGCTGTTGGGAAGGCTGGCGTTATTGCAACAGCTGTGTCATCCATCAAGCGATTATCATCTACTGTTTTTCTGAAGCTGTCCAAAATAGGATTTAACATTTGCCTCTGAGGCTATCTGTAATTTGACAAACTCCACAGCATTTTGTCTCTAGAGAAGAATTTTCTTTCCTCTGCCATGATTCAAATAGGAAAACAGGACTACTCCAAAGAAAAGAGACTATCAACTGGTTTGATCTGATAAAGATACCTGAGACAATAGACTCCCCCCCATACACACACCAAACCAATCCCTGTGCAAGTTATTTCCAACCTTATTAAAGTAACTCTTTTTTTTTCCCAATGTAAAAAAAGAAAAAAAACCTAAAATCCTGTAAGTTAAAAAAAAAACATAACTTGCTTATATGGAAATAAATATTAGTTTTAGGAATGGTCTTGACCTCTTTGCAACAAGAAAGTCACAAAAAGAAAGGCCTGGAGTGGTGGCTCAGTGAGTCAAGTGCTTGTTGTGCATGTGTGAAGATCTATGTAAATGCTGGATAGGCATAGCTGCCTGCTTGTAGTCCCAGAACTCTGGAGGTGGACACGAGATCCTCAGAGCAAGATGGCTGGCTAGACTAGCTGAACCAGTGAGCTCTGGGTTCAGCAAGAGACCCTGCCTCAGCAAATAAGGTGGAGAGCAATTGAAGACACCTGCAATCAACCTCTGGCCTTCATATGTACATATGTGCATGTGCACCCTCATCCCTCATGCACGTGAATAGGCATAATACACACACACACACACACACACACACACACACACACACACACACACCACTGGAGAGACCTCAGAATATCATAGACCTCAGATGCCTTGACAACTCATGATGCAAGTAATTGATTTTGTTTGGTTCAACACGGAGATTAAAACATCTGAAAGAAGTAACATACACCGGACAGACACAAATTGTATTTTCAGCTCCTAGTCACGATCTCTACAGCAATAGAAACTTACATAGGACACCCGTACTCGCCGGCGATGTACCAGCCCGCAGCACTGCATGAAGAGTGGGCAGAGTGCAGTCAGCGCTTGGCTTCACCAGGCTGCACCGCGCCTCGTCTTCTTGTCACGGCCACTGTCCATTTCTTCCTACCTTCCACTCCCAGGTAAGAGTCATGAGCAAATCAATACTGAGCTTCTGCTCTAGGTAGTTTCTACAGACATCATTATTCCTGCAGGCTTGCCAAAACTTTCTTCCTTCCTGCCTGCCTTTTCTTTTTTTCTTTTTTTTTTTTTAAACAGGTAATTTGAGATCTTCTTCAAGGGCCTGACTGTTGGGAAAAATTTACAAAAAGTAGCATTTCTCTTCCCAAGTTAGTATTGCTAGCACAGAGTTCTGCCTGTCCAAATCATCAGGGTTTCTGAGCCACACTTGTAAAGCAGCCATGCTCAACTCGAGATTTTGAAACTCCAGTCTTGCATTTCACCAAGCAGCAGTATGCTTCTTTGGAAGGGAGGAGGCCTACCCTGGCTGCTGTTTATGTGACTGTTTCTGAGAACAACGCTGCTCCTGCTGCTGCCGCTGGGCTATTATCATCGCCTTCCCCACAACGCACGGAGTGGCACCAGCATCCTTGATTCACTGGTACCTCTGTAACATTTTGGGCATATCTGATTTGCTCCCTCTCGCTCCTCCCCTTACACTGACAAATGAGTGAGTCTAGACTTTAATTCACTGTGGATTCCTAAGACTACAGAGCCACCCTCCACACTGTCAGACCCTTTCTTCTGCAGTATGCATTTCAAAGGAATTGTAAGGACTGCTGGAGGGCCCTCAGGACCTGACTCACTTAACCACTGCGGCTGCACCGTTTTCTGTGCATTGCCAAAGACTCATATTCTGTGTTGAAGCATGTTAAATAAACACAGCTTTGACAGGCAAATCTGATCAGAGTCAGACCTAATTAGCTGGTTAGATAATATATCACCTATGATTTAGACACAATAAGCTAAATGTTCTACAAGCCTGAGAACTTGCAATCAGTATTCCATGTAAACTATTATTTTTATACCATCGCCCAGGGACACATTTTTTTTTTGTCAGGGAGCTGATCCTTCCTTTCTTTCTCCAAGGCCTTGAACATGTCACACCATGAAAGATGAATCATTAAGGCACTGGGTATTCAGCTATTAATTTGGATGATATCAACCATTCTAATAAGCAGTGATTCATATAACCTTTTACTGTGCCACAGATATTGATCCAAACTTGCCTTAAGCCCAAGTCACTCCATATCTCTTAAGAAGGTGCATTAATTAATTTCACACCATGGAGTAAGATCAACTGCCATTATGTTCTTTAGGCCTATGGAAAATGAGAGCTTGTGAATTCCCAACCTTGTGTCAATGTTTTCTTTAGAACCTTGGTAACAATTCTCTATTGTTATTATTCGTCGTAGAGAAGACTAAGAACTGAAAAAGAAATCTCTGCTTTAATTCTGCCTTTCTATAAGACTTTCTAAAGTAACTGATGCCACAATGGTTAGTGTTTGGTAATATCACAACAGTATAATTATCTTGTAATTTGCATGGTCCTCAAAAGTTCTATGGCTTTATCACATACTAATGAATCCTCCATGTTTTTGAAGGCTATGCTGGTTAGTTTCTATCAGCTTGACATAGACTAGAGTCACCTTGGAAGAGAGAACCTCAGCTAAAGAAGGTCCCATGTCAGACTGGCCTGTGAGCATGTCTGTGAGGCATTTTCTTAATTGGTAGTTGATGTTAGATGGCTCAGTCCACTGTGGGTGGTGCCACTCCTGCACAGCCAGGGCTGTACAGAAAGGCAGCTAAGCAAGTCAGGAGGAGCAAGACAGCAGCATTCCTCCAGGGTTCTTGCCCTGACTTCCCTCAATGATGGATGTACTATAATCGGGAAGGTGAAATACACCCTTTCCTCCCCAAGTGGGTTTTGGTCAGTGTTTTATCACAGCAACAGAAAGCAAATTAGGACAAAGGTCCTAGAATGAAATAGTATGATTATCTAGAGAAAATAAGACTACGTTTTTGATTAAGTAAGAAAACGACTATGAACTATGAACTACGCTGCAAAATTGGCTTTTAAATAAGTCCTGTGAAGAAAATCAACAGTTTTTGGACTATATAAGATAAAGTCCTAATAGATAGTGTATCAGGTTTGCTTTTTTTATTTATTATTTTTATTTTATGTGTATGAGTGTATTGCCTGCATGTATGTGAGCACACCTGTGTCATGTAATGCCATGGAGGTCAGAAGAGGGCACTGGAGTCCCCTGGAACTGGAGTTAAGGACGGTTCGTAGCCACCATGTGGGTGTTAGGAATCAAATCCAGGTCCTCAGCAAGAGCAGTCAGTGCTCTTAACCGCTGAGCCATCTCTCCAGCCCCTCTTCTCCTTTTTTTTTT
>NW_008360051.1:631746-633402 GCF_000622305.1 Nannospalax galili | reverse complement strand
ACTCATTGTTTCGTTGTTGTTTTGATTTTTGTTTGTTTTCTTTTAGACACGGTCTTACTATGCAGTTTTGGCTGGGTTAGAACTTGCTGTGTAGACGACGCTGGCCTTGAACTCACAGAAATCTGCTTGCCTCTGCTTTTCCAGTGCTGTCTTTTTTCTTTCTTTCTTTTTTTTTTTACTTTTTTAAAAAGTTTTTTAAAAAAAAATTTAAATTTAATAACCACATGATTAGAAGAAGCATTTTATTACAGCTTTAAAATATTCAGTAACACATTCCAGAGCAATGATACATCTCTATCAAAGGTGGCTATAAATTTTTAGGTTCACAGTTGAATTAATACAGTCATACAACATTGAACTCAGTATAAACCCTGTAAGACATAAAATTGAATGAGTTTTTACCCTTTAAGAAGATCTCTACTTCATTTTAAGACATGCTGTTTTCCTACATTTTTAATGCTACTAACACTTACATGTTTGCACATGTGTCTTTAATCTCTGTGTATCTGATTATTACTAGTCACAGTCAGTTATACTCAGATCCTTAGTACCTGAGTATGGATATAAAGTCATCAGGTACATTTCATTGGTAATGTTTATCACCTCTTATTTAATTTAATGAAGTAAATTAAAAAAAAATTAATAACTAGAAGAAGCAATTAATAATTAATAATTAGAAGAAGCAATTTGTTACAGCTTTAACATATTCAGTAAAAAATTCCACACAAGTGGCTGTAAGTTTCTAGGTTCACAGTTGAATTAATACAGTTATACAATATTGAACTCAGTATAAGCCCTGTAAGACATAAAATTGAATGAGTTTTTAACCTTTAAAAAAGATCTCCAATTCATTTTAGAATATATTGTTCCTTGCGGAAAGACTCATTATGTTTGCTACTAACACTGAGATGTTGGCACATGCATCTCTATATGTATCTGAATATTACTAGTCATAATTGGTTGCACTTGGATCCTTGGCGCCTGTGTATGTCTATAAAGTCATCGGGTAGATTGCAGTGGTAATGTTTATCACCTCTACTAAATAACATGATGTAAATTTCCATGCATCCTCCTTGAATTTAATCCATTTTTTGAATTTATTGATATTTTTTTGTGTGTATATCATACAGAACATCCCAAACCATCTTATTCAACTATATACCCACTTCCCAGATGGCACCCTCCTAAAGGCTCCCTTCCCCAACTAGAGACTTTATACTCTGATATCCCTGCTACAGTCTACTATGTTGTTGGCAACCCCAGCCATTTCCCATTACTTGTCCATCTGGTGAATATACTCAGCCTATCTAGAGGTTTTTGTTTTAGGAGGGTCAGCTGTTCCCCATCTAGCAGTAATCTGCTGTCAATATTCTTTCAGATAACATTGGGGTCTGCTGTTCATTTTCCCAGTTCTATGCTGGGTTACTATCTGGGAGTCCCTTTGGCCACCCTGGGCAACAACTCAAAAGAAGGTATCGCCTGTCTGGCATTGTTGCTTGTTATGGAGCCTTTAGCTATACATATGGGCTCTTAAAAATTATATTGGTAGCTTTAATATTTCGTTATACTTTCCTTTTGGGTGTTTAAGACCCTACAGTTGGCCCAGATAAACCAATTTACATTTACTCTTAAGGTCATTTGAGGACCTGTTCCTCA
>NW_008360051.1:628186-630362 GCF_000622305.1 Nannospalax galili | reverse complement strand
TATGTATTCTGGCTGTTAAACCTCTGTCAGATTTGTCACTGGTGAAGGTTTTTTCCCATTCTGTGGGTTTTCTGTTCACTTCCCTGGTTGCCTCCTTGATGTACAGAAGCTTTTTAGTTTAATGAGGTCCCATTTGTTAATTCTTGACCTTATTTCCTGAGCAATTGATGTACGGTTTAGAAAATCCTTTCCTACACCTATATCTTGTAGGATTTTGCCAATGTTTTCTTCTAATAGATTAAGAGTTTCAGGCTTTACATTGAGGTCTTCGATCCATTTGGAATTGACTTTGTGCAAGGTGAAAGAGAGACATTTAATTTCATTCTTCTACATGTGGAGCTCCAGTTTTCCCAGCACCATTTGCTGAACATGTTGTCTTTCCTCCAGTGAATGTTATTGGCTCCTTTGTCAAATATCAGGTGGCCAAAAATTTCATTTACTCATATTCGGGTCTTCAATTTTGTTCCATTGATCTATGGGTCTATTTTTGTGCCAGTACCATGTTGTTTTTATGACTAGAGCTCTGTAATACAGCTTTAAATCTGCTATAGTCAAACCCTGGCAATGCTCTTAATGCTCAGGGTTGCTTTGGCTATCTGAGGTCTTTTCCACTTCCATATGAATCTTAGGATTTTTTTCCCCTTTCTGTGAAAAGTATCATGGGGATTTTGATTGGGATTGCATTGAATCTATAAATGGCTTTTGGTAGGATGGGCGTTTATTAATGCTTCCAATCCATGAGCATGGGAGGTCCTTCGATCTTCTGATGTCATCCTCAATCTCTTTCTTTAAAGATTTAAAATTTTCATTATAGAGGTCTTTAATGTCTTTAGTCGGGTTTATTCCAAGATATATTATTTTTTTGCAGCTATTGTGAAGGGGAGTGTTTCCATGTGCTCTTTCTCTGATTGCTTGTTATTGGTATATAGAAAGGTACAGACTTTCATAGGTTAATTTTGTAACCTGCCACTTACTGAACGTGTTAATAATTTCTGGGCATTTTCTGGTGAAATTATTGGCATCTCTTAGATATAATATCATAACATCTGCAAAAAGGGATAATTTAATCTTTTCTTTTCCAACTATTACTCCTTTCATTTCCTGCTCTTGTCTTTTTGCTCTTGCAAGAGTTTCAAGCACTATGGTAAAGAGAAGTGGAGGTAGTAGACAGCCTTGTCTGGTTCCTGATTTCAATGGGAATGCTTCCAGTTTTTCTCCGTTTAGAATGATGTTTGCTGTGGGTTTGTTATATATGGCTTTAATTATGTTGAGGTATGTTCCCTCCAGTCCAATACTCTGTAGGACTTTGAATAAAAATGAATGTTGAATTTTGTCAAAGGCCTTCTCTGAATCTATTGCGATGACCATGTGGTTCTTGTCTTTGAGGCCATTTATGCGATTTATGACGTTTATTGACTTACATATATTGAATCATCCCTGCATCTCTGGGATAAAGCCAACTTAATCATGGTTGATGATCTTTTTGATGTGTGCCTGTATGCGGTTTGCAAGTATCTTGTTGAGAATTTTTGCATCTATGTTCATTAAGGATATGGGTCTATAGTTTTCTTTTTGGTTGTATCTTTACCTGGCTTTGTTATAAGAGTGAGGCTGGCTTCATACAAGGAATTTGGAAGTTCTCCCTCCATATCTTTCTTTTCGAATAAATTAATTAGTGTTAGATGTAGATCTTCTTTAAATGTCTGATAGAATTCTTCTGTAAATCATTTTTGTTCATTGGCTTTTTTTTTGTCAGGAGGTTTTGTATTACTGTTTCAATTTCTTTATATCTTATGGGTCTGTTTAAATTGTTGATATCTTCCTGGTTTGTTTAAACTGTTGATATCTTCTTGGTTTAACTTTGGTGGTTCCCATGATTTTAGATATCCATCCATTGCTTTTAGATTTTTCAAATTTAGTAGAGCATAGGTTTTTAGAATAGTCCTTTATAATGCCGGGCGTGGTGGCGCACGCCTTTAATCCCAGCACTGGGGAGGCAAAGGCAGGCAGATCTTTGTAAGTTGGAGGCCAGCCTGGTCTACATAGTGAGTTCAGGAAAGCTGGGGCTACAAGGAGACCCTGTCTAAAAAAGACAAATATGTATATATATATTCCCTTAAAATGTTCTGGATCTTTTGGGTGTCTGTTGTGATGTTTCCCCTTTCATCTCTGATTT
>NW_008360051.1:626674-627146 GCF_000622305.1 Nannospalax galili | reverse complement strand
GTATTGAATCCTGTCATTTTTATTTCTGTTTAATATTCTTGATATAGCTGTACTTTTCCACAGTTATACCTTCATTGGATTTCTTTCTGCAACCCCTTGGTTATAGTCATTCCTTTCTTCAGCTCTTTGTATTGCTTCCAGAACTCTCTGAAGGGCTGGTTTTATGGACATGAGTTCCTTCAGCCTATTTATGTCATGGAAATTTTTTTTTCCCCTTCGACTATAATAGACATTTTGACGGTACAATAATCTGGGTTGGCATCCTGTAGTCATTTAGACCTGGGAATACTTTGGTCCAAGCTCTCTGGCTTTCATAGTTTGCACTGAAATGTCAGCTGTAATCCTAATGGGTTTTCCTTTATATGTGACTTGTTGTTTCTCTTTTGCAGCTTTCAGAATTGTCCCTTCATTTTTTATGTATAGTGTTTTTACTACGATATGCTGTGGGGAGTTTCTTTTCTGGTCCTCTCTG
>NW_008360051.1:615074-625796 GCF_000622305.1 Nannospalax galili | reverse complement strand
GAGTGGCCAGATTGCTTTTGTCTTCAGGAGTTCCCACAGAGGCCCAAGTCAGATGAGGGTCAGATGTTTTCAAGCTTTCTCCTAAGGTCTGGATCCCTCCAGGAAAGAATTTGGCCTCAGGAATTTTGGGGATGGACTGGCCTGGGAGCAGGGCCTAGGAAAGATGCTGGTCTAGAGTAGCTGGTGGCCATTCCACCCAGAGATGCAAAGGGAGATGGGGTCAGGAAGCAGCCCCAAGGGCTTCTGGGGACTGCACTGTGGAGTTGTGTTGGTCTGGATGCAAAGGATCAGAAAGAGGAAAGGTCAGCCCCAGCATCCAAGAAAGAGGCTGGCGGGTGTTACATCCCAAGGAAGCAGAGAGAGGTGAGGGCAGGACCAGGCCCAGAGGGCTCCTGAGGACCTTAGAAGGAACTGGGTTGGTTTGGATGCAAAGGATCAGGAAGCAGTGGTGGTTCCCCCCATGTCTGGAGTGCCAAGGAATGGGACAGGAGGCCCCAGGCTAGGAGGAGAGACAGCAGGGGGCGATGGGAGGGTAAATGAGGCTGGGGGAGTCAAGGCGCAGGGGGCCCGATCGACTTACACCAGAGAGAGGCCTGCGGGTCGGAGACAGCTTTCTTTCTTTTTAAAAGAATTTTGAGACAGAGTATTGCTATGTAGTCTAGTCAACCTTACCATCATCCTGCCTTAGCCTTGCAAGTCTGACATAAGACAATCACCACCATGCTGGACCAGACTGGACTCCAAGGCAAAAGAGGAAAGAGAATATATTGATGAGGGGCGACGGGACTAACAGACAGACAGTTTCCAACTATCCCTAGAAGGAATACTCGAGGTTCTGCAAAGACACAGACACATAGGCTCCTGTTCTAGGAGAGGTGGTGCTGCAGCCAGTGGAAATCAAGTGCAGGAATGATGCCAGGCAACTAGGCAGTAATGAGGGACAGAAGCACAGAGGTTTACATGCAGACTAGATTCATCTGTTAATGGAGAATGAACAAGAAGAAAGAGTGCTGACTAAATATCCATGTTCTATTCAGACAATAGTGACACACCCCAAAGTGTGTTTGGGGGTTTATGTGCATGTGTGCTTTTAGGTGTATGAGTGTATTGCCTGCATGCATGTAAGTGCACCCATGTCATTGCATTGCAGTGCCCGCAGAGGACAGAAGAGGGTGTCAGAATCCCTTGGAACTGGAGTTACAGATGGTTGTTAGCTGCCATATGGGTGCTAGGATTTGAACCCAAGTTTCTTGCAAGAGACTTAACTTCTGAGCCATCTCTCCAGCACCTGTATTTTTGTTTTGAGGTGTGTGTGATGTGTGATGTGTGATGTGTGTGTGTGTGTGTGTGTGTGTGTGTGTGTGTGACATGTGTGAGTGCCCTCAAACACCAGAAGAGGGCATCAGATCTCCTGGAGCTGGAGTTACAGAAAGTTGTAAGCTGCCTGACATGGGTACTGGGAACTGAACTTGGTCCTCTGGAAGACCAGAAAGTGCTCTATACTGCTGAGCCATCTCTCCAGACTGGATTTTCTCTTTTTTTTTATTTTTTTTTATTTTTGAGATAGAGTCTCACATCATCCACACTGGCCTCAAATCCATTATGTGCCATATAGTCAAGGAAAATCTTGAATCCTTGATCCTCTTGCCTCCACCTCCTATGTGCAGGGGTTAAGGCTTGCACCACCCCACCCAACCTAGTTTTCAAACTCAACCTAGTCTCCCCTAAATTCATCCCTTATTCATGTATACATCCCTGTGTTTGGCACACTAAATGGCATCTAGAAAAGAGGCAAAATTTCACACTTGAGTCCTCATTCTTTGTTTCATCTACAACAATAACAGGAATGGACACAAGGAGCTTGGACTAAGACAAACATTCCAGCCTTCCTTGTGGCTTGGGGGCCAGGCAGGCATGTGACTAACTTCTGGCCAATGAGAAAGAAGCAGATGTGACTTGGACCCTACTCAGGTCCTTGGAAGGGCTGAACCCTGCCTCTCCCTGTCCTTTCTCCTTTCTTGCTGGCCTAAGGAAGATGTACCACTGCAGACAGCAAAGCCACATACAAGGAAAATCTTGCCTTACATTCAGGGGAATTAGCAACAGGCACCCCCTCTCTGGTGGCAGCTGTCCTATCAGCCCTAAGGGGTTTGCCCTTAGATGGAAATGTGGAGAAAAAGATCCTCTCCCCTATTGTTTAAGCCACTCTTACTTTGATCCAAGTTAAAGAAGTGAAATCTGTTTTAAATTTTTAAAGTTTTAAATTTTTTAATTGAATTTTTGCAAATTTCATATGTTTTGATCACATTTAGATCTCCTCCCATATCTGCACCCCCACTTTTTAATCCCCAAAATTTCTGTACTCTAATATATATATGTATGCCTAGAGTCTGGTTTAATGTCCCCAAATTCCCTTTGGTATAGGTCCTTCCACTCAAGCCTGGTCAATCTACCAGGACTCTCATCCTTAAATGAGACTGAATCTCCCTTTTCCAGCAGTTGTGGGTTGTCACTAGCTCCTCAGGTAGGGTTGGGATTTCTTACCCATTTCCCCATGTCTATGATGGGATTCTGTGTGCCTTAAGCTCATGTGGGTCTTGTGTATGCTCTGACCATTGCTGTGAGTTCACATGAGTAGCTGCCCAGCTGTCTGAAAACTCTTGTTTCCTTGTGGTCATCCACCACCTCTGGCTCTTATGATCTTCCCATGTCCTCTTCCACAATGATTCCTGAGTTTGGAAAGCAGAAGTTTAATCTGAAACCTGTATTTAAAAATATCTTACTTTGATAGAGTTAACAGTTAATTCCCAGAATCCAATGCTATGGGGAGGAAGGGTGTGGAGGAGGAGAAAAGTGAAGAGACTACAGGCTCTGAAGTGAGGGGTCAGGAGTGCAGGCTGGGCCAGACTAGAGTGCCCCCAACTCCACAGCAGAGTTCAGACTTTATCCAGCAGGATAGAAGAACTACTGATGTTTAAATGTGAAACTATCTGGTGTTTTACTAACAAGCAAGTGGGAAAACTAAACTTCTACATTGTTGGTCTAAAAGTCCTGGACCAACGCCTTTAATCCCAGCACTCAGGAGGCAGAGGCAGGCAGATCTCTGTGAGTTCAAGGCTAGCCTGGTCTACATAGTGAGTTCCATGACAGCTGGGGCTACAGGGAGACCCTGTCTCAAAAAAGACCAAAAAAAAAAAAATCCTGGACCATTGTTCAAAATTGGTATGAACCCTGCGGAGCTTTGAGCTTCTGTATTTGTAAGAAATGTCCATCCAGTAAGTAATCAAATCTAATAGGTTAATCAAACTGTCTGATGATTCATGAAGTTGATTACAAGCCAAACACATGGTTCAGTGGGCTATTTTGTTATATCTATGGCATATTTAAATTAAACTACTGTGATGTGATAATGAAAGGCAGAATGATGAAAGTCACAGGTACATGTACTTGATGTCAACAACAGGCAGTTCTAAGTTCAAGAGATGCATTTCTGGGGCGTGCTTATAAAGTATGGAAAGTAATGCTGCTTTCCTGCCCTTTGTACATGACTTAAATTAGTAGGGAGAGAGAAGACACACAGTGGGTGAGATGATGTGATGCTTCTCCTCCAAAGAACAAAGCCAGGTGCAAAAAATGACTCCACAGGAGTGGGGAGGGGCTGGGGAGGAGAGAGCTGGGGAGAAATGGAGCAAGGCTAACCACTGGATAGGAGTTACAGTAGAAAAGGAACAAGGTGTTCTGGCATGCTGGTTGGGGTAGACCGGCACAGGGAGAACTTGCTGCACAGGCACAAAGACCTGAGTTTGGATCGACAGCATCCACATAAAATTTTGGCATGTCGACCCACACTCTGACTATAGTATGGTGGTGGGGGAGGGCAGAAACAAGTGGATCCTGGGTGCTCAGTGGCCAGTCAGTCTAGCAGAAATCACAAGCTCCAGGTTCTCTGAGAGACCTTGCTTCAAAAAATAAGGTGGAAAATACTAGTGGAAGACACCTGGTGTCACCCTCTGGCCTCCGAGCATGCAGGGTCAGTACACATGAGCATACACAGGTGAGTGCATCTCTGCACACATGCATCTTTCTTACACGCAGAGAGAAGTTCTAGCATGCTACTTCACAGTAGGGTGATGATAACAATTACCATATATTTCAAAAATCTAAATGAAAGTACTTTGGATGTTTTCATCATAAACAAATAATAAATTTTCAAGGAGATAGGTATTTTTAACCTGATTTAAACATTATACAATATATACGTGTATAAAAACACACTTATTTATCTATATGGGCCTCTCATGCGCCAGAGCATGTGTGGAGGCCAGAGGACAACTTTTCTCCTACCACTGTGTGGGTCTTGGGGATCGAACTTAGGTCTTCAGTCTTGGGGGCAAGTCCCTTTACCCACTGAGCCATCTTGCCAGGCCCAAATTTTTATACTTTTATGCATCACTTAAAAATATGTTCAATTTGCCGGGCATGGTGGCGCACGCCTTTAGTCCGAGCACTTGGGAGGCAGAGGCAGGCAGATCTCTGTGAGTTCAAGGCCAGCCTGGTCTACATAGTGAGTTACAGGCCAGTTGGGGCTACTGAGAGACCCTGTCTCAAAAAAGACACACACACACACACACACACACAGACACACACACACACACACATATGTCATATATCATATGTTCAATCCTAAAATGCCAATCTCGAGACACCTTCTAGCGTGGAACTGAAGGCTTCCTATCAAGACTGACTTTTCTTGGGTGTTTGTAGCTCTTTTCCTGGCTGCAGTTTCAAAGAGGCCGAGTCTCTAGCCTCAGACCCATGATGGATCCTGTACATGCCGCACTGTGCACACTCCCACCACAGTACCTTGTTCTGGCTGTGCTCATTTTGGATTTTTAAGTGCACCCAGAACTGTTCCCTTGTTTTCAACAAATACAAAATTAAGGCTAACTGTCCATATCTGTCCAATGAGTCATCTCCTGAGCCCTGCTGACCATGCAAATAAGTCCATTAGGCAGCAATACCTAGATCCTTGAACATAGACAGTTTAAGATCCAGAGGGACCATTTGAATTCAAATCACACAAAAATATTTCTACATACTAATAAGTTACACAAATATTTCTATAAACTATCAAATTGGTTGGATGAAAGTAAAGAATGCTACAAAAATGTAGGGTCGGTAGACATCTGAAATTACTAAAGGCAGAGAAGGTGCTTTGGGGGAGTGCTATTTGAGCTGAGGCTGAAAGCTGGGAAGGAGTCAAGGAAATGCAGGGGGGCTGAGGAGAGGGACTAGCACAACCAACTGCAGAGGAAGAAACATTTATAGAGGTCTTTGCCATGCTTTGTTTAAGTAGATGGGGTATCAAGAAAGAGAGGGAGAGGGAGAAGAGGACGTGGGGCAGTTGGGTTCCATACCATAACCACTGTGTCGAGCACTTTTATCTTTATGTAAAGGGCAGAGGGACAGCCACAAGGTGTGATTAAATAGGTAACACTGAACTTTGGCAGTTGAATAGAAGCTGAGTTGGAAGATGGCTAGAGGAAAATCAGCGAGCAGCTCAGAACCAGCACTGGGACCACCAGAGTCAAAGATGTTGGTGTCAAATACTGGGGATGTGTGTGTGAAAGGTAAGAGAAGTGGGTGAATCCATGAGATGTTCAGGAAGTAGAATAGAAAAGCGTGAGCTGAGAAAAGAGAAAAATAAACCCAGTGTAAAAGATGCTTGCTTCCAAATTCCCTCATTTCTACACATCTCCATTTATTACTGTGGCTCAGTCAGATAAACCTCAGATAAGCCTTCATTTGTATGTCAGTTCTGCTTTGCTTTGTCTTGTTCTAACCCTCCTTTTCCTCCTCAGCAGAATCTTTATTGCCCTAAATCATCATGTCCCTTCTCCCATCCCCCTCCCTTCCCTGTTTGGTGTGTGTGTGTGTGTGTGTGTGTGTACCTGTGTTGACAGGTGGGCGTGGAGGACAGATGTCCACATTAGGTGTCTTCCTGAATTGCTCTCCACCTTATTGTTTTGTTTGTTTTTTGTTCTTGTTTCTTTGTTTTTGTTGTTGTTTTGAGACAGTCTCCCCGTAGCTGCAGCTGAACGGTGGCTACGGTGTAGATAGATCATGCAGTACTCCATCTCACAGAGATCCACCTGCCTCTGAGTGCTGGGACTAAAGACGATGTCCACATTAGGTGTCTTCCTGAATTGCTCTCCACCTTATTGTTTTGTTTGTTTTTTGTTCTTGTTTCTTTGTTTTTGTTGTTGTTTTGAGACAGTCTCCCCGTAGCTGCAGCTGAACGGTGGCTACGGTGTAGATAGATCATGCAGTACTCCATCTCACAGAGATCCACCTGCCTCTGAGTGCTGGGACTAAAGACACACACTACCATACCCAGACTCTGTTAGGGAAAGAGGAATTTACTGCTTGTTTGAATATACTGCTTGTCTGAATTTACTGCCTGAATTTACTTGTTTAAATTTACTGCTTGTAACCAATTAACTCAACTGGAGACACAGGCATCCGGAGATAGGGGCAAGCGCTACAGCCCCCCTGTAACCTGACCTGTCTGGTCTGTGTCATGTCTGTAGGCATGTCCGCTTACAACATTTTTCTTGTTTTAAAGTTATTGGTTTGTGAAATGCTTGCTTTGAAACTATTGGCTGTATAAACGCGGGCTTTTGTGTAATGGTTGTGGAAGCCTATATAATCTTTACCTAAAATTGTCTCAGGGTCGATCGCTCTAACCAGACCTGCGTGTCCTGAAAGGACGATCGGCCCTAGCTAGCTGGTTTAGTAAAACTCTGCTTGATTTTTGCATCTCCATACTCGTGCATTTGTTCTCCAGAAGAGACTCACCGAGTCACGGACCCTAACATTTTGGGGGCTCGTCCCGGATTCGTGGGGGGCTTCTGGGGATCAAAGGATGAACGGGGGCAGAGTTTCTTTTCTCTGGACAGGGCAGTGTAAATCGAGGGTGACACCCTCGTGTCTGTAAAATCCAGAATAAAGCGGGAATCGCCATGCCGTGTCTGGTCTCGGGTTCGAGTCCCGAGCAGGGAAATCCGGGTTCGAGTTCTGGCACCTAGGGTCCGAGTGTCTCGGCCCTGGGGAGGAAGCCCGATTGGCAGAAACCTGGCGCCAGAGGAAGAGGAGGTCGAGCTCGTTACCTTGAGGCAGTCCGAGTGGACGCCTTTTGGGAGAATCACGAGGAGTCTCGGGGATCCTGAAAGTGAGAGTGGTGAGTGCAGAGCGCATCTGAGCAAAAGAAGGACCGGTCCGAGCGAATGCAGTGAGATGTGGTGCACGTGCTTGATAATTGTGCTAATTATCTTAATGGGGGGGGTCTGGTTTTGTATTTTTCTCTAAGCTTTCTATTTTAAACCTTCCTTTCCTCCTTTTTCCTTCCTTTTATTCTCGGTCTAAATAGACAAGACCCTTTATCTGCATCTCCCACCCCTCTCCATCCCTCTCTCCGGCCACTGAAAAAACCCACGGCTGGGGCTGCACAGGCTCTGGGGCAGCTGCGCCATGGCCGCCGCCTGGGGCATGAAGATCTCCAGGTGGCACCGCCAGATGAAGTTCGAGTGGCCCATGCTCATGTCCACCGAGCCCTGCGACCAGTTGCGCCCGATGGTCACCAAGTGCCTCTTCATGAGGTACTCGAACTCGCGGCCCTCCAGCCGTGCCATGGCCCAGCCGCCTGGCGGGGACCCGCCACCCATGGCCCTGCCACCTGAGGGAGGGGCGCCTGCGCCCGAAAGCACCACGGCCGCCGCCACCACCGCCACCACTGGCCGCCCGCCCACTCAGCTCCTAGGGCCGCTGCCACAACGCTAAGCTGAGCTGCCTGTGCCCAGGGCTCAGGAGGGGGCCGCGGAGGAGCCGCCCCCCCCGGCCCCCCCCCCCCCCCCCCCCCCCCTTTCAGCGTCCCGAATGTGGCCTCCTTGGTCTCCCAACACTCTGTTTATGGCCAGAGTCCCAAGGTGCCTGTTCTGACCCCTTGGGGATGTGAGCTCACATCTGGGATGTGAGCAAATGAACAGAATGTTGGAGAGGAAGAGGGGAGCAAAAAAGGATATTCAGCAGAGCGTTCAGGAAAGGAAACAGGTGAGCTCTGGCCCCTGCTCCAAAGTTACTCCCAAATATGGAACAGGAGCAACCTGACTCCTTCATTGATGGAAGAATGGATAAACAAGATGTACACACAGCAATGGGGTATTTCTTAGTCTTCAAAAGGAAGCCAGATCTGACTCATGCTACAACGCAGACGAACCCCCGAAGACACAGCACTCAATGAAATAGCCAGGCAAGAGACGATAAATACAAGTTGGTCGTGGTGCACTCTGGAAGGCTGTGGAGGCACATGTATGTGATCCCAGCACTCTGGAGGAGTAAGACAATAGAATCTCAAGTTTGAAGTCAGGCAAGACCCTATCTCAACAAAGGATAAAAGAAGGGGCCTTGGAAGACAGCTCAGCGCTTCAGTGCTTGTTGTGGAAGTGTGAGGACCAGAGTTCGGGTCCCCAGAACCATGGAAATGCCAGGTGGGCACGGCACGCCATGTGTAATTCTAGCTCAACAGGCAGAAACAAAGGATGCCCAGAGCAAGCTAGCTAGAGAGGCTAGTCATATCAGCGAGCTCTGGGTTTGATTGAGAGACCCTGCCATATTGAATGAGGTGTAAGTCAAAAAGGATGATTCTCCACATCAACCTCTGGCTTCCACATGCATGTGCACCCACAAGCATGTGCCAGTACACATGCACACACACACACACACAGAGTCGGTACACCATACATATGAAAATGAGAAAATGAGGAGGACAAATACTATATACTATAGTAATGGTTATACTATATAACCATTACTACAAGGTCCCTAGAGTTGTCAGAGTCACAGAGACAGAAAGATGATGGTTGCCAGGGACAGAGGAGACGAGAGAGGAGTTTAGGTTTGATGGAGACAGTTTCAGTCTGGGAAGGTGAAGAAAGCTGAAGCTGGATGGTGGTGAGGGTTGCAGAGCCACGTGTGCACTTGACGCCCCTGAACTGTGACTAATGATTAGCACCAGCAGTTTCATGTGATATACAATTTATCACAATTTTGTTTCCAAAAGAAATGAAAACAAAACAACCAAGGAGGGCCGAGGAAATGCCTCAGTGTAAGGCAAGAGTTGCACAAGCTTCATGACCCAAGTTCAATCCCTGGAGCCCGCAGAAGGAAATGTGGTTGCATGCATTTGTAATCCCACCATTCCTCCGGCAAGATGAGAGGCAGAAGCTAAACAGCCTGGAGTACACTACACAGCAGTAGAAACAAGACAGACCCTCCCTCCGCAAGGTCGAAGGCACATCTGATCTCCACATGAGCATACACGTGCACACACACATACATTTTTTTTAAGTCTATTTTTTTTCTTGTCTTTTTTTAAACAGGAGAGGGGCTAGAGAGATGGTTCAGCGGTTAAGAGCACTGGCTGCTCTTGCAGAGGACCTGGGTTCAATTCCCAGCACCCACATGGCAGCTAAGCCTTAGTCAAACATTGGGTTGACACTGGAACTTTAGAAAGGAATACACATTGCTTGAGGTCGGAGGGGAATTCTCACAACAGATGGAATGTTTATTTGTTGATGATATTGTGTCTCATGGTTATTAAAAAATACAAAGTTAAAAGATATTAGAAGGATATGGAAATGGAGATATTTTACTAAGAAGGATTTATGAATGAAGATTATGATGGCTGGATATTTCCAGAATTAACAAAAGGGGGAAAAAATGAGAAAGCCTAAGCAAGTAATAAGGGTCTGTATAGGTTTGTTATGATTTATCAATGGTGGAACAGGGATAATGTACAGACAATCTTGAGGGCATAACTCAGTCAATCAGTTTAAAGATGTCTAGTAGAGGTTTATTTTATGTTTCTCTGTATTGTGCAAATGTTAATTTTGACACTTTCTTTTACCCGTAACAAGAATGATTTGACTCAAGACAAACTAGGTCTGCCTCCTGGAACCAGATGTGTGCAATCTAGAAGAAAACAGTTTTTGTGAAGCTTGGTCTGAATTCCGATGTTTATTTCCTGTTGATAGGTATGTGATATAATGCCTCCTTTCCTTCCAAAAACTGTAAATCAGGATATAGAAAACTAAAAGGAGACTGCTTCTGTTTGTAACAGAACAGCCTTCATTTAAGAGAGACTTAAGAAATTCTTGTTTTAAGGTCCCTTTCCTGGGCTGTGCCTAGTTAACCTGTGATGGAAATCTCTGCCAGTCAATGTTTATTGAGAACGTTTGGGTTTTGTTCAAACTTTATCTATATATTACACAGTAATTAAAGGTACCAGACTGGTGCATCTGACCTTCTTGGATGGTTAATAACCATACTTAAAGGCCCATTCTAATCTGGACAAAGGGACTTAAGGGACAGTTTTGTTCCTTGCCCTGGAAGGTCAACAGTGTCCCAGGGGACTATGGGAATCTCTTGATATGTCCTGTAACTGTGATGAGTCACCTGTCCTCTTGTTCAGGGAGGTCATGGAGACCCCACCAGAGGGACTCAAACCAGTGTCCAGTCTGCAAAGAGGAGGATCGGCACAGAGGAAACATTTTCTCCATGCTTCCAAGCGAAGCCCAGGTCAAGCAGGACCTCTTGACTTATCTTCACGGAGACGGAACTGGTAAAAGAAAGCCTGAGGAGCCAGGGGCTCCCTGCCAAGCCCAC
>NW_008360051.1:593993-614945 GCF_000622305.1 Nannospalax galili | reverse complement strand
TGGATCCTGCAAAAGGGCGACACTCATGAGGAATGGGGCCAAATCTCTCGTATTGCCCCACTGTGGACATGGTGGCCGGACCTGTATGTAAACTTAGAACTTGTATTGAGGGAATCCCTCCCCCAGAACCCACCCTGGCGTGTCTGGAAGAGCCGCCAAACTACTCGTAGCAATGGGTTCTATGCTTGCCCTAGTTTCCAGACAGGATGGTGGAAGCAACATTGTGGGGGTGCTGAAAGTTTTTATTATGCTGAATGGGATTGGGTAGAGACTAGCGATGGACAGGAGAGACGGAAAGCTTCCCCTGATTTAATTGACATGAGATTTATCAATCCGTACAACAGGCAAAAAGTATCTCTTGAAGCTAATAAGATAAAAATCACCTTTACCTCAAAAGGAAAACAAGATAGGAGGTGGACAAGTGGGCTGACATGGGGCCTGAGACCTAACTCATGGCCACCGACTATAGGGGTTATGTTTCAGATCTTCCTCAAGGTCGAGGCAGTAGTCGAATTGGCAATAGGGTCCAACCCAGTGCTGAAACCTCCCCGCCCAGAGCCCCGATGTCCTACACCGAGGCTCATTCCCCAGCCTACTACATCTGCTACCCCAACTATGGGAAACCCACCTCCTTTCAAGAATCCCATGTGGGAAATGATACAAGCAGTGGTAGAGACCCTAAATCACACCAGTCCCTCCCTTGAGGACCCATGTTGGTTATGCTACCCTGGATCCCCACCTTTCTATGAAGCAATCGGGATGAATGGCTCTTACACTCTCAACAGCTCTCATCCTACTTACTGGGATGGGAGACCTTGGGGATTCACTATTTCCCAGGTTTCTAGCACTGGTACCTGTGTAGGCACAGTTCCAGCATCCCAAAGCCAGGTATGCTCCTCAAGCGTTACCGGCCCATGGGAGCAGGAAAAGTGGGTTATACCCTCTTCAGGATGGTGGCTTTGCTCAAAAATAGGCCTCACCCCAGCATTATCCACCTCTGTGTTTAACTCCACTGCTGAGTTCTGTGTACTAGTGGCCATTCTGCCCCGGCTTTCATACCACACCCATGAATCTTTTCTCTCTTACTGGGAAGAAAGACTAGGTCCCCTTAGGAGTAAAAGGGAGCCCATCACGGCCCTAACCATTGGGACCCTCTTTTCTTTGGGGTGGCCGGAGCAGGAATGGAAATTGCGTCCCTAGTGACGCGGGAACAAGGACTTACAACCCTAAGACTGGCCGTTGACAAGGACTTAGAGCAGCTCCGGCAGTCAATGTCAGACTTGGAGCAATCTCTCACTTCCCTACCAGAAGTGGTGCTACAAAACAGAAGGGGCTTGGATCTCCTATTCCTAAAAGAGGGTGGGCTATGTGCAGCTTTAAAAGAGGAATGCTGTTTCTATGTGGACAAGACAGGGGCAATCAGAGAATCTTTTACCAAGTTAAAAAAGGACCTGGAGAGGAGGCGCAAGGAGTATGAAAATAGTGAAAGCTGGTTCGAGTCCTGGTTCACACATAAACCATGGTTTACAACTCTCCTCTCAGCTATCGCAGGACCTATAGTTGTTCTATTGATACTAGTCACAATTGGTCCCTGCATAATAAATAGGCTACTAAGGTTTGTTCAGGAAAAAATCAATACTATCCATCTCTTGGTCCTTCGCCAGAAATACCAAGCCTTAGACACTGCTGAGGAAGATTCCTCAGTCTGACTTAGAAAAAGGGGGGGAAATGTTAGGGAAAAAGGAATTTACTGCTTGTTTGAATATACTGCTTGTCTGAATTGACTGCTTGAATTTACTTGTTTAAATTTACTGCTTGTAACCAATTAACTAAACTGGAGACACAGGCATCCGGAGATAGGGGCAAGTGCTACAGCCCTGGAACCTGACCTGTCTGATCTGTGTCGTGTCATGTAGGCATGTCTGCTTACACAAGATAACAGGGAAGGGTTGCACCAGGCACATACCACCCATCCTTCCCCGATTGGGCTTTTGTGTAACGGTTGTGGGAGCCTATATAATCTTTACCTAAAATTGCCTCAAGTTCAATCGCTCTAACCAGACCTGTGCGTCTTGGAAGGATGGTCGGCCCCAGCTAGCTGGTTTAATAAATCTCTGCTTGATTTTTGCATCTCCATACTCGTGCATTTGTTCTCCAGAAGAGACCCACCGAGTCAAGGACCCTAACAACTCCACCTTATTTTTTGAGACAGGGTCTCTCATTAAACCTAGAGTTACTGAATTGACTGGACTGGTTGGCCAGCAAGTACCAGGAACCTTCCTGTCTTGGCCTCCCCAGCACTAGGAGTACAGATCTCTGCCACCATGCCTGGCTCTTTACAAGAGTACTGGGCTCCAAATCCAGGTCCTCATGCTTGTGCTGCAAGCACTCTACCAGCTGAGCTATTTCTCCAACCAAACCTTTACTTCTTTAGCTAGGAGAAAACACCACTCTATTTCACTCTAGTTTCTATAAGTAGTTGCTATTCTTTCTGTTTATTTTTTCCACAAGGCGTGTGTGTTCTCTTTTGATAAACTGTAATGTTTGCTTGGTTTTCAGACTGATAACCATTCTTTCCTTGAAAAAAGACTACATCATTTGTTTTTGTGACCGATATACAGATTACGGCAGAAATTAGCAAAATAACCACATGCAGGGAAGTTAGGGGAGAAGTTGTACTTTCAAAGTGACTCATCGTCATGAAATGCGTACTAGGCACCAATAAATTTTAGGTATTAACCATCTGAAACTGTGGCCTAGTTCATGCTTGAGAACTGAGCAATTGAATTACAAGAAAAAAAATCAGAAAAATTAAAACTTTAATGTTTTAGGTAAGTTTAAGATTTTTGTGTAGGGTTATATTCATAGCTATCCTTGGCTGTTTGCAGCCCATGGGCCACAGGTTAGACATGTCTGGAAGGAATATTTTGTGCTATAGAGTTAGATAACCTATGCTCAGAAAAGTACGGGAAAACTGGGTCATCCTAATAAACCCCAGTCCTCTTGTAATGCAATCACTTGGAAGAAATCTTGCAGCAAAAGTCATTTAAATCCAGCACCCCTCTTTAACTGCACAGCTCAAAGAAACAGCAAGAGATCCATCCCATAATTCTCAGCAGCCCCTCTCAAAGACCTTATTCTTTCTTTGATTCTCTCAAAATCAACTTGAGGCCATGCCCTGGCTCTGCAACACAAACTAAAACACACATTAAAAATTCCCTCAGGCTCATGACTCCCTCAAAGGAGATCCTTCTGTAGACTTACTGAGATTTGTAGCTTGTTATTTTAATTTTTCTTGATTGCTCATTATTCCGATTCTAAGCAAGGACAGGAAGCAAACAAAACTGCCATCCATTTCATTCTCTTAACTCTGGCCCAATCTCTGTCTACCCAGACATTAGGTTTTGCCACAGAGCGCAGGACACTGATAGAGCATCATTCATTTCTGATGAAGCAGAAACACTGGGGAAAGACAAAGGTCTGATGTAGGAATCAGAAAAATAATGAGGGAAAAAACCAAGACCATCCATGGCTTAAAATTTACCATGACACATCCTCTTCAGAGAATGTATCTGACCCATTCATTTTATTCATTATAGACATAAGCAAATGTAACCAAGAAAAAGAATTTCCTCTGCAGTTTCCACAAAACCTTCCTGACAGATTTCAGAATCCTATGACATACATATACACTATACAGTTTCATTAAAATTTTTGTCATGGGGGCTGAAGAGACAGCTCAGCAGTTAAGGGCACTGGCTGCTCTTGCAGAGGCCCCAGGTTTGGTTCCCAGCACCCACATGGCAGCTAACAACCATCTGTAACTCCAGTTCCAAGAGATCCAATTCTCTCTTCTGCAAGTACTGCACACACAGGTGCATGAACATACATGTATGCAGAACATACATTCATATTAAAAGTTTTTAAAAATTCTTATCATAAAGGTTCCCACCTACCGCATTAGTTGGGTCAGTCACTCCACCATGGAATTCACTTACAAAATTAACAGTTTGCTACTTTTTGAAATCCTATGTCTCAAGTATAAAAGATGATGACCATTAGTAGCCAGGTTCGGTGGTGCATACCTCTAATCCTAGCACTCAGGAGGCAGAGGCAGGTGGATCCCTGTGAGTTCAAGGCCAGCCTGGTCTACATAGTAAATTCCAAGCCAGCCAGAGCTACATAGTGAGACCCTATCTCAAAAAACAAAACAAAAATGAGAATGATCAACGTGTACTGATTCCCACTAATCTCAAGTCCAGGTAGTAGACTAAACACCTGGCACAGGTAATTCTCAGGCAAATGAGAGAGTAAGTACTGATTTTATCTCATTTGTAAATGAAAAAAGCGTTAAGACCTTTTGTCATTGTGACAAATGCTTAAGCAGCACAACTTCAAGGGAAGAAGTACTCATTTCAGTTCAAAGTTTCAGCGGTTTTACTCCGTCATCGCAGGGGGAGTGTCAGGGTGAAGCAGTTCACATCAAGGCAGACAGGAAGCAGAGAGAGAGAGAGAGAGAGACAGAGATAGAGAAACATACAGAGAGAGCAAGCCTACACCACCTGCTTCCTCCTTTCTTGACTTTTATTACATGCAGATATTCACAGCGTATGGGATAAGCAGGTCTTCCTTCCTCAGGTAATTCTCTCCAGAAAAGCTATCAGACACATCCAGAGGTATGCTTTACTAAGAAGCTTCAAGGCTTTCACAGTCCAATCAATTAGAAGGTCAAGCGTCATCATCACATTCATCACTGTGAATTAATTCTTCAAGAACATTTCCTAGCTATAGGAGCTATAACAAGTAAAATTATTAAAAACCGTATTTTAACTATCTCTACATCTATCTAGCTATCTATTTCCCATCAAATTTGAGAAATAGCTTAAGGAAATTTGAAAGAAAAATGACTTTTTGGTGATTAAAGCCAGGGCCTTGCACATGCTAGACAAGCACTCTGTAATGAGCTACACCCCTAGCCCCCACTAATAAATTTTAAAATAATGTTTAAATAACATAAAAAAGAGCTACAATAAAAGAACAAAAGCCAGGGGTGATGGCACACACCTTTAATTCAGTACTTGAATGCAGAGGCAGGAGGATCTCTATGAGATGGAGGCCAGCCTGGTCTATATAGTGAGTTCCAGGCCACAGGGAGATCTTGTCTTAAAGAACAACAATAGAATCCCTAAAAGAGCAATAGAAATGGGGAAACAAAATGAAGGCAGAAATGAAGACTGAACCGTGTCCTGTGATAACTAATATGCTTCCCACAGATGAGCCATGAATTTGGCTCTAAGCTTTCTAGCAGGCAACTCTAAAGGGGAAACTCGGTCAGTTACATAATTTACTGGCCATAAGCTTAAAATAAACCCAGTGCTCAGAAGTGCCACTCTGCTTGGCACTCAGAGTAGACACTGAATGCTCCTGAAGTCCCATAAAAAGGAACATCTTGTAAAGGCACAAGCAGTGTGCCTGACAGTCCTGTTGGGAAACACCACAGCAGGCTTTAAAGGGTTGTTTCTGAGATGACCTTCAGAGCATACTAAATGTCTCACACCAAAGTGACATTCAATAAGAAACCCAGGGCAGTGAGGGAGAAGGAGCTGCACTCCATACTTAACTCCGCAGAGACTGGCTTGATCCAAGAATAAAGACAAAATAAAACCAAAAAGACCTAACGTGCTGGTGAAGACACTTGGTGAGCACTGTTCCTTCAATCCTGGGACTATTGCAAAGAAGACTAGACTAGTACTTTTTATCCCTATATCACAAATGGGAAATCAGATGACACAATACAACTCATAAGTCGCAGCAGTGAAATTTGAACCAGATCTGCTGGACTTCAAACCATTTGATCCATCTCTAGGTCTCCAGGGTTTTCAAAGGTCAGTGGAGTCTCTGTTCTTAAAATAATCCCACTGTAAGTTTCCGGGAATGGGGAAATCACTGTCTTGAGTCACATATCCACCAATGACCTTCCCAAGTTCCAGTGGACACTTCCAAGTCAATAGTCAAACAGATGGCCCTACTGGAACTAAATGAGTCATAAAACAAAGTCAAGGGTCACGAACCATGACCTTCCCAAGTTCCAGTGGACACTTCCAAGTCAATAGTCAAACAGATGGAACTATTGAGAACTAAATGGATGGATGGAATAGTCAAACAGATGGAACTACTGGAACTAAATGAGTCATAAAACAAAGTCAAGGGTCACGAACCTAGGAAAGGGACAAGCAGGGATGGGGGGGTGATAGATATGGGAAGGCGGTAAGATAGGGTGGGGGGATAGAGTAAAGAATTCATTATAATATTGTTTCTCATCATGAGCTTCTGATAAATATTAGATAGCAATGGCCTTAAGATCATGCAACACAGATCCATGTGACTCAGCTGGCAGTGGCCAAAGCAGATGGTTTTCCTCCCAACACATACTGGCCATTGAGAAGTTTCAGAGAGTGGAAGAGGAAGTTCCCTCATAGCAACCCTTGGGAGTAGCACGTACATAGGAAGCAGGTGGGGCTTAAGCTCAGAGGTATTAAATCTTTAGATGAGAGATGAAGAGTGCCAACAGGGCAAATGTTAACAGATAAAACCCAAGATAAACTCCATCTGCTCCAAACAATCTATCTAGGTCTGGGTCCTAAGCTAAGACCCTATTGTGGTCCCAAGTAGCTCACTATCCTGAGTGTTTAATCTTACTTATGCTTAATGGCAAATGATTTTTCTTATATAGCTAGTGTTCACTGAAATGCTTTCCAAATTTAGAGTGAGTCATTTCAAAAGCGATGAGCTAGATATAAGGAAGAGCAATTGTAGAATTCCCATGTTGGAACACAGCTGCCAAGGAGAGGATCTTAACCTCGGCTCTTAGGAGGTGACTGTACCAAGGGGGCTTAACCTTCATGAACAGGATTAGAGTCCTTATAGGGACCTGGGGAAGTCCTTTCATTTGTTTACCTCGTGAGAACAAGACGGAGCATCATCTTTAAAGACCCTCATTAGACAGCAGACCTAGTGGCTGAACTCAAACTGCTCTGCTTCCACAGCTGTGAGAAATAAACTTTTGCTGCTTCTAATTTCCCCACTCTAACATGTATTGTTCGGGCAGGCCAGAAAGACTAACAGCAAAGAAGTGGATGGTGGAGACAGAGGAGTCCTGTGAGATGCAGTAAATGATTTCTTTAGTTCAAATCCAAGGTGAGGTCAAGAATGAGGCAGACTGAGATTGATAATCAGATCTGAACTTGTGAAGACCAAGGAGGGAAGACTATGGAGGGAAGGAATTCACTGGAGGGGTTGGGCCGCTAACCTGTTGAAATAAAACTGATCTACATCAACAGTTTTGATCATGTTGGTGTACTTTCTCAGGCAGTTTCTTTAGCAGAGGGTATAAAATGAAAACACAGCTGTGAAAGGTGTGGGAGTCGTAGTTTTGAGTAGATGGTATTACAAGTTAGTGGGGGAAACAAAAGATGCTTCAAGAGAGAGCACGAATAATTGGAAAAACAGAGTCCCTTGTTGGTCCAAAGGTGACGGAGTACTGTGTGCAGTGTCTAGATGAGATACACTGCTTTGGTTCACCCATGCTCACAGGAAGGAGGCAGAGAATTGGGGGGCCAGGCTAGATTTAGTTGTAGCATTAGTAAGAAGATCTTCGCAGAGAGTTGCGTTTTCTCAAATGAAATTAAGAAAAAGGTCACTAAAGAAGAAAGAGAAAAACAGACAGCACTGGACATCAAAGGGCAATGAAGGCAGACAAGCACTTGGGTGGTCAAGGAGATGGCTAGGGAAGTCAGAAAAACAGGCAGCACTTGAACACAGGTTAATGTTTTTGCAAAACTCTTCCCACAGTGGGGTTTCCCCAGAGTGGTGCCTGCCCGCTCACTCATCTGCACGAGCTCAACTGATACTGGACGGGAGAGAGGAGCAG
Organism: Nannospalax galili; assembly: GCF_000622305.1. Taxonomy (NCBI): domain Eukaryota; kingdom Metazoa; phylum Chordata; class Mammalia; order Rodentia; family Spalacidae; genus Nannospalax; species Nannospalax galili. The sequence goes on along the minus strand of NW_008360051.1, from coordinate 607,015 downwards.
AGACCTGAGATGTCTGCTGGATCCTGGGCCCTGAAAGAGCAAGTAAGTGAAGATCTCATGGTGGTGGTGAGGGGAAATTAAAGAACAGGAGGAATTCTGGAGTAATATGTCTTGGAGATATATTAAATTGAATCTACAGAGTCTCTCCAGAGGCAGCTTCAAAAGGAAGCTAGTGCTTCATAATATTACACTAGTGTGTCAGTCACAGTGAGAAATACAGCAGATGATCAACTCAAGTGAGGGAAGATTTATTTTGACTCCCTGTTTCAGAAGTTTTAGTCCATACTCCGCTGGCTCTGCTGTTTTGAGGCCTGAAGTGAAGCAGAAATATTACAGAAGAAGAGGGGCTTGGTGGGGAAAAGAGCTCCTCACTTTACAGAGGCCAGGAGAGAAAGGGACACAGAGAGACAGAGACACAGAGAGAGACAGAGACGGACAGAGAGACATGAGGGAGACAGGGAAAGTGAGAGACAGAGAGACGGACAGGGACATAGAGATAGAGAGACATTGAGAGAGACAGTGAGGGACAGAGACAGAGGGACAGAGGCAGAGTAAGAGAGACAGAGACAGAATGAGAGAGACAGAGAGTGTGCCCAGTGACTTCCGTTCTCCAACTAGGCACGATTCCCTGCCATTTCCACCACTTCCCAGTGGTCCTTCAGCTGAAGTCCATCAATAGTTAATCCATTTATGGTATCCCAGCCCCTGTGACCAATTCACCTCTGAACACCACCACCCTCAGGACCAAGCCTTTAATGCAGGAGTCTCCGGGAGACAATTCATAGCCAAACCATGAGGACTATTAGTAAACAACAGGTAAGACAATGAAGCAACAGGTAGGAAAGCCTATGTTTTTCTTTTCCTATCTGATATAGTTTGTGAAAAATGAAGTAAGGAAGACAGATGGAATAGAAAAGCTTTCTCCCATTTAAAGCAGAAATGGTGGATCCCAGGGACAGTCATCTGATCAGGCATAAAGAACTTCACAAACTAGTACACTTGTCCAATTATTCGGATACTCAGACCACAGAGGCCTTTTATTATTCTCATTTACAAAACAGATCGTCACCAAGGCAAAATAAGCTATGAATTTCCTTTATTTTGAAAGATCCGCTCATTGTACTTGATACAATTATCCTTATTCCATAAATAATACTTCATTTGGGTTCTAACATCAAGGTAATTGATTACGCAGCAGTAGGATTTTTCTACTGAATTTCAGACTTGAAGCTACTAAGTCCTTGCAGTTCTGGGGTCAGAACCCAGGACTTCATGCAACAGAAGGTGCCCTTAGTTTGGTTTCTGTTGACAAGATAAAAACACTGTACAGAACCAACTTGGGGAGGAAAGAGTTTATTCTCTCTTACATCGCCGAGGTCAGTTTATCACTGAGGAACTGAGCAGACCATGGGGAAACTCTGCTTACTGGCTTGTTTCAGTGATCTGTATTCAGCCTGCCTTCTTAGACAACCCTGGACCACTTGCCACCTCTCTCAGCTATCAAGAGAATCCCCCACATACATGGCCACAGGTCAGTCCAGTGGAGGAAATTCCCTAATTGAGGTTCCCTCTTTCCAGGAGTGTCAAGCTGACAAGCTTAGCTATCCAGCACAGTAGGTAAGAGCTCACCACACTTCCAGCCCTAAAGCTGATGCGGTTCTATTTTACTTTTCTAACTCGGCAGATGCTATGGTTTCAATGTTTATGTTAATGTCCCATGTATACACATTGGAACCTGATCGTCAAGGTCATAATATAAAAAAGGCAAAATCTGGGTGGTAATGTGGTCAACAGGGTGGAACTTTTAAAAAATGGGATTTTCACCCTTATGAAAAGCTCCAGGGAGACCCCAATCTCCATCCACTATGTGAGGACACAGCAAGCTGCCATCTACGAACTAGAAAACCTTATGAAAAGCTCCAGGGAGACCCCAATCTCCATCCACTATGTGAGGACATAGCAAGCTGCAGATTCTAACCAGACCTGGAATCTGCTGTGACTCTCTTCCCAGCCTTCCATGCTATAAGAAATAAATATCAGCTGTCTATAAGCCCCAATGTTATTGATGCTTTCTTATATAGCAGCCAGAATGGACTTCAGACAGATTTATTGGGAAGTACCAACAGAAGTGCCTGAAAGTCCCAGGGTGGTTTTCTTAGAAGGTAGGAAGACAGAATTAGTGATTTGTGGCATTTTACGTCTTAGACAGTCTTCTGTATTCAACTGCTCATGTCCCAAATTGGGCAGTTCTGAGGAAAACTAAGGTATAATAGTTCTCCAGTCTCCAGACATTTATTGTTCCATTCCTTAGCTCTATTTGCTTTCGTATGAGTAGGAGAAGCAAAAGAACACTGGAATCTTCCTTTGTTAGGAGCTGGTATTAGAGAGGAGGTTGGGGATTCTGGAGGAATTTGGGGCTGAGCAAGGAAAAAGACATAACCACTAGTGAGAAGTGGGGCACAGCTCTGCTAAGTTTATTTTTTGCTTTAATTTACTTCATTTTATTTTATGTGTATGAGTGCTGTGCCTGCATGTATGTAAGTGCACCCATGTCATGCCATGACTCTGGAGGACACAGAGGCATCAGATACCCTGGAACTGGAGTTAGAGATGGTTATTAGCCACCATGTGGGTGCTGAGAATTGAACCTGGGTCCTCTGGGAGAGCAGTCAGTGCTCTTAATCGCTGAGCTATCTCTCCAGCTCCAAGCTCCGGCAATTTTGTGTGCAAGGCTACTCAAGGCAAGGCAGGTAGGGGAACTCCCAGGGAAGAAGAAAATCAGAGTGGGTTCCCAAGTCACTTAACTGCAGGGTGGGGAGTCTCTGGGCTGCAGGGCTCTACATCACAACCATGGGGCTGCATCTCACCCATGACAGGGTCATCAGATGGGGTGAGCTGGGCAGGCCAAAGAGCCGAAAGTAGACTTGTATAAGCCATATTTAAAATGACCAGATTTATGAAAGGTTTAGTTTAGAGCCGAATGCAAGAGGCAGAGGCAGGAAAGTCAAAACTCAGGCTGTTCTTGACTTGAAGTCTGAAGACAGACTGAATTAAATAAGACCTTGAATTACATCTTGCTCCTGTCTGACATTCTAAAAAAACATAAAAATATTATAGTACTAAAAGAAACAGAGTCAGATTTCACCAGGATTTTGAGCTAATGAGTTTCAAATTTCAGTGAGGAAATAACCAATCTAGAGATGAATACAGACTCCGTCTTTTTCTCATTTATATATTGGAAGAAATAGAAAAAAATACTTGAAACCCTCCCCCTTTCAAACAGAAAAGAAATGAAGCTGGCCTGTGGCATATGCCTGTGATCCCAATGCTCTGGGTGCTGAGGCCTCTGGGCTGTGAGTTTGAGGCCACTTTAGGTTATATTTGTCTCAACATATAATAAAGAACAGAGAAATCAGGGTTTTTTGAGTCCCCCTTCCAAAATTTAGAGTTTCTCTAAGATTCTAATGGTCATAATAGTAATGCTTTTCCTTGATAATCACTTTACATTATTTATTTTATTTTTCATAATAACCCTTGAAGTAATTCTGCACACAGTTAGCAGAGGGGAAAATATCACAGAATACCACTAACATGCTTAGGCTCAATCAGTCAGAGGAGCAGGGCAGGATTTCAATTCTAGGCAGTCAAAATAGAGTTGTTCTGTTTAATCCTGAGAGAGTGAAAGGCCCACAAGTTAAAGGCTATGTCTCCAGGACTGTTTGGAAACAGTAAAACCTTTAAGAAGCGGGGCCCCGCACGAGGTATTCAGGTCACTGGGGATGTACGCTTTAAAGGTTCATGGGATCCACACCCCTTTCCTTTTATCTCTTGCTGCCTGGCCATGAAGGAACGTTTCGCTCTGCCTTGTGACTCTGCCATGATAAGATGTCTTACCATAGGCACAAAGCAAGCAACTCAACTGACTATAGACCAGAACTTGCAACCTGTGATCCAAATAAACCTCGCTGTATGTGGTATACACATGTGTGTGTGTGCAGCCATGCATGTCCATGTGTGTGTGCAGAGATCAGAGGCTGATACTGGGTGCCTTTATATATCACAATCCATTTTATTTTTTGAGCCAAGTCTCTCACTGAATCTGGAACTCACTATTTTGATTTGACTGGTTGCTTAGGGAGCCTCCCTCTGTCCCTACACCCCACCTCTAGTACTAGAATCATAGGCACACACCACAGATTTACATGGGTTCTGGGAATCCCAACTCAGGTGCTCATGGTTTGTAGCAAGCAATTCTTCACCCACTGAGCCATTGCCTCGGCCCCAACCTTTCCTCCCCATATTGTTAAGTTGATAATCTCAGGTACCTGTTATAGCAACAGAAAACTGACTTATGCAAGCCAGTAGAGCCTTTCATCTGGAGCTCCCCTGACTTTAGGATCCCCAGGAGGGTAACTGGATTTTTTCCCCTCAAACTATTCTCTAGATTCTAAGAATAGAAGAGTCCACAGAGGATCCTTTATTTCTCTTGACAAAAAAAGGTATTTTGGGTTGTGAAATATTTTCATTGAATATTTTTTTTTTTGAGACAGGATCTCTCTGTAGCACCAGCTGGCCTAGAACTCACTATGTAGACCAGGCTGGCCTCGATCTTAGAGAGGTCTACCTGCTTCTGCCTCCCGAGTGATAGGATTAAAGGTGTATGCCTCCACACCCGGCTCTTTGTTGAATATTGTGATAACTCAGTTCTTTGCTGTTCATCCTTCATTTTCCCCCCCCCAAGTGCTTTTTTTTTTTTTTTAATTAGAGCTTTAGAGCAGCATGCAAAGCCACGGGCTTCATCCCGTCATCTTCATATAGCTCTGTGCTCATTTATTTCCCTCCCCACTCCCCTCCTCCCTGCCCCCTCTATTCTCACTGGCTGGTTCCCTTCCTTCTTCAAGTTAATACCTTTCTTACCCTATTACCAGAGGACCCTTTCTGAACATTTATTACCAGCATCACAGTCTCCCTCAACCAGCACCTACCCATCAATGCCTGCAAACTGCCTCCTGCTCCTGATTTGGGGGACTGAAAATTTAAAAAGAAATTTAAATTTTTGGATATAGATACACCTCCAATCCCATATCTTACCACCCCAGGACTCTGGAGTCTAAATCCCTGGTATAAGGATTCCGTTATCTGCCCTGTGCACCACTGGAGAACAGAGGAAATAGAAGAAGAGGCCCCTTCTCATTTCTGTCTGGAACAGAGGTCATCACCTGGCTAACTGAAAAGACCAGGCACGCTTTGTATTGTGTTTAACATCGTAAACCTGAGCACCGACACTGCTGGAGTCTTTGCAGCAGTTCCCTCTGTGCTTCTACGCTCATTGCAGCACACAGGTGACAGTCCTACCCAATCCATTTCACGGCCTTTCCATGTTTTAGAGACTGCTGTGCCCCTTGGCTCATGGCCCCTTCCATCCTTGAAGCCAACAGTCACCTTCTGAAGTCTAGCGGTTGTCACATCTTCTGTTTACCTCCCTCTTTGACTTTTAAGAACTCTTGCGATTACACGGTATCTGACTCAATATGACAATCATTTCTGCAAAATCTTGTTTGCCTTGTAAGTTAATATGTAGTAGTCATAGGGTCCAGGGATTGAGACAGAGGCATCTTTGGAACCCACTACAGTGATCTGTGCCTTCTCTGTGTTTTCTCTGCTTCTCCACCAATCCCGTTTAGGTCTCAAGTCCTCTTATTCAGGGCTGACAAATGAATCCAAGCAGCAGTTCAGACATCTAAAATAAAGTGAAATCAAAACTGGCAGGGTAAAAAAAAGAAAAAAAAAAACCCTGCTGATGTGCGCTGAACAGAGAAAGTATCATATTTCACTTGGATACATGCCCCACAATTTTTTTTTAAAAAAAATAAGTGATTGTGTTGCACATTAAAGAAAGCCTTATCTTTCAGGGCATCCCACAGTACCACATGGGAGTTGGGAATTGGGAAATAGATTAAGCCATACTTTACTTTTGAAATGAGTCTTGCTCAAAGGTAAAATTTTGATACCTAAAATTCATTGTTGAATTCAACGATCATATTCTGTATGAATCTCAACAAAGAAACTACTCATCTGTGACTCCAAAATGAACACTCCTTTTTTGACCTTTTTTTTTTAAAGTCTTGAAATATCCTTTGAGGATGGAACTGAGTGATTGCCAAAATCATGGCAGCAAGTACCTTGGGTATGTGCCCTCGCTCCTCCTGACTGAAAGTCTCCAGTAAGCAATGCAGGCAGCAAGTCTACCTGGCACCACTGAATCCTTTCATTCTCCCAAGCAATGCATCACTATGCAGCTCTTTCACAGAGGCGTTCAAGAGTGAACTGACGTGTCAAAGACACACTGCCCAAAGTGATGGAGTTAGGGTTCAGCTCAAGGCCCAGGCTCCTCTTCATCCTCTCTTGGGTCATCCTGGGTGTGGTCTCCATTACCACCCCGTATAGGAAGCAGGGTCACCCTTAACACAGATGACCCACCTTACTTAGAACAGTTGAGCAAGGAATATTATAAACTACTCTCTCTCTTATTTCTTTCAACTTGAATATTATGTCTTAAAAGGAAATTCAAGTGTCTGCTTTATACTGGGTGGTGGGTAGGTGTGTCCTCTAAGACAGTCACTCCTCCCACCCAATCAGCTTCAATTGAATGGGGGAGGGGTCTAAGGACAGACACTGCAAATGCTGGAAAGCACTAAGGACACTGGGGAAAAGGGTGGGGTAGTTACTGTCTTGGAGCCTGGCATGTCAATGGCTTAGAAGTCAAATGTGGGAGAGAAAGAGCCCACGGGGTGCATGCCTTTGCAAGTCACCCCCTTCCAGACATCATAAACAGGATACAGAAGGTATCCTGTCAGTTTTGTCAGCCCTGGGATCGAAGAAAGCGCTTGTGGGTCTCCAAGGGGTGAGAGGAATTTGGTACAACAAATTGATGTAGCAGGGCAGAATACTCCATAAACTGCAGGAGTTCGGGAAAAACAATGGGGATGTGGGCCTTGGAAAGCATCAAGGTTCCAGCTGTGTCTGGCGAGCCAATCGAAAGGGAGCTGGGTTCAGACTCCCAAATCCAGAGGATGGAGATGGGTGCTGTGAGCTGTCCAGTGTGGTACCTCAACTGATCTGGGAGAAGCTGGTGGGAAATCAGGGGAGAGTATGGGCAATCCCCATACGTTTAATAGGGTTGGCAGCAGTTACATGGGTTATAGGATGGATAGTAAGATAATGTAACTAAAATGAGGCCAGTCAAGCAGATGCAGAGGGACTCAAAGAGGGAAATCCCTGGGTAGCCACCATCCTGTAAATGGTGTAAAACAGCTCAGTTGCTTGAGAGATGGGGGTCACAGCCATGTGTGTATGAAAATTCTTTAAGGACTGTGGAAAGCCTAGAAAAGATTTTACAAGCCTTAGAAACAAGAGGGACTCCAGAGAGGTGGCTTGGCCACTCTTTTGCATAATAAAAGACCTGTCTGAGGCAAAGGCTGTAGCCCAAGTGGAGGCTGAAAAGACCAAGGAATGGCTGGCAAATTCCCTCTTAACCTCAGAACTTGCAAATAAACCATGGGAGAGAGAAACATGCCTAAGGTTAGGGGACCAGGAGTCAAAGGACCCAGGAAAAAAGCAACATATTGATAAAAGCCCTAACAATACTGTAGCCAGCATGAAATACTCCACACTCGAGCTGTTGGGACTAGGAAAGACTTTTTTAAAAAAATATTTTATTTATTATTTTATGTGTATGAGTGTACTGCCTGCATGTATGTGAGTGTACTGTGTCATGCAATGCCGAAGAGGTCAGAAGAGGGCTTCAGATTCCCCTGGAACTGGATTAAGGATGGTTTGTAGCTGCCATGTGGGTGTTGGGAATCGAACCAGAGTCCTCTGCAAGAGCAGTCAGTGTGCTTAACCACTGAGCCATATCTCCAGCCCCAGGAAAGACTTTCAAACAAGCAATTAGAAAGCTCCTCACCACGTGGCTCATGAGGTTATGGGACATAGGAGCAAATGATATTAGTTTAAGTCCTTCAGAAGCATCATAGCTGAGTTATATCACCACCTATCCATTGAGACATAGGCTGTGTAACTTAGGCCAATACAGGAGGGAACAGTCCCTAATGAAAGGACTTGTGTGGGGCATTAAAGATACTTGGTTATCACCAATGGAGACTCCCATGATTAGCAGGGGCTGGAGGACCGTAGAAGAGGGACAGGCATTACTGAGACAACTAGGTATAAGGAAAGAAATATATGACCAGAAATATAAAGGAAAGCTTAATTCAACAGGGACTTCGAGAATGGTATGGACCTTTAATGGTTTTGCTAAGTCACTCAATGGGACAGGATCTTTGTAAAATAAAGGAGGCTTTGGCAAATCTAAGTGACTCAAACCAGCATATAAATCATGTCCGTAGAAAACAACTTACAAGAGATATAAAAAAGACAAGACAGAAAAAATGGCCCATTTGGGGTACTCAAAGACAAATGTGGCAAGATTCATGTCGAGCCCAAGTTCCTGAAGAAAAAATGGGTAAAAAACTAAGGAGTTTCTGGAAGGCTTTAAAACCTAAAGAACAGTTCACAAAAGGCATACAGAGGCTAAAAACTGTCCAAGGGGTGGTTACGGATTCCCCAAAGATTAAACAAGGTACATTTCTCTCCTGAAAAAGGCTATGCTAGCAGTGGGGGCAGTTTTTCACACCAGGGCCTCCCCCAGCAGCCAAGTATGGTCAATGGAAAGACGGCAGATATGGCTACAGCCAGGAGGCAGACCCAGGGCCTGCCTAACTCAGGGAACCAACAGATGCAACAGGGACAAGAGAGACCCTTTGCCTCCCTTAGCCCAGTGCAGGGTCAGGCAACTTGAGCCAACACCCATGAGTGTATTAGGGGAAAAAGATACAAAGAGACTCCATGTAAAATCCCCAGAATGCAGAAAGACTCCTGAGGGATAACTAAAGGTAATAAAGACCTAACCAAGTTAATGCCTCTTATCCATGCTATGGCACCCAACAGAGATCTATGGAGAAAACAATTAACACAGATGGTTAAAATCTTTCCATGTTATGTTAGACCTTGTCTGTGTTTGATTTAATATATAATGTTAACCTCTGAATGCTTTACAGATGTGAAAGCCATTTGAAAGATATCAAGTACACCTGAAAAAACAAAGGCCAGCTATAGCTGCAAGATTCTTGGGAGCTTTATGGTTGGGTAAGACACAAGTGATACCCACTGGGAGGGTTGGGAAAAGCCTACAACACCTAATCCTGTATAAAAATAAAAGCAAAGGCTTCCAAACTGTACAACTGTTAAGAAAAATTACAGTACCAGGGGTGGGTTGCCCCCCACCATGGGCTGTTGGCCAGAGAGATCCCAGAGGTCCTCAAATTAACCAAGGCTATTGCCACTAATGTCGGTTGTACATCAGAAAATGTCAGTAAGACCATGTTATTGAAGACACTGCATGATGTGAGCATGGGAGAAGGAACAACAGAGCCAAGACTAAGCTGAAAACTCCATGCCACTGGGTGGATGGCTTTTATAGTGCCAGAAGGCACTATGCAGATGGTTGGGGAGAAGGATTCCCCCATGATTCTGCTCCACATGCTGTACACTACTGACATGCCAAGCAATGCCTGCTGGTTCAATAATGGCTCGACTAACATAAACACAACCATTTCTAATAGGCTAAGGCCCACTCCTAAAGGTGGAACACACATCTGGTGCTGTAGACCAGGCCAGTCCTCTGTGTCAGGGTAGGCTGTAAGCCCCAGTGGGGAAGCTACTGCAGTATTCTGCTTGATCAATATGGTACACCTGCTGGGGTATCTTCTAGGCATTTGTATGTGCACCATGTTTGTTTAGATGTGTCTGCTTCCTTCCAGACACCACTGAGATGGATCAACAGCCACATCTTGAAAAAGAACAATGGGGAGGCCCAGGAGTCCAATATCTCACCACAATGAAAGGAAAAAGAAACTGTCCTGCATCTGTCACCCCCTCAAAGGCTCAGGGACCCTTGCAGAAGATTGGTAGAAAGATTGTGAGAAACAGAGGAAGGAGTTGAGTGTTTGGTAGGCATGTCCTCAGAGACAGTCACTCCTCCTATCGAGTCAGTCAGCTTCAGTTGCATGAGGGGGCGGGTCTAAGGACAGATGCTGAGACCGCTGGAAAGTGCCAAGGACACTGGGAAAAAGAGTGGGGTAGTCACCATCTTGGAGCCGGGTGTGTGGACCTCAGTGGGGAAGTGGCACTGATGGCAAGGATCTCAAATGTAGGAGAGAAAGAGCCCACGGGGTGCATGCCTTTCTAAGTCACCCCCTCCCAGACATCATAAACTGTGCAAAAACCCAAATAGAAGGTATTCTCTCAGTTTTGTCAGCCCTGGGATCTGAGAGAGGATATGCAGGTCTCCCACGGGGGAGAGAAATTTGGTGTAACTCTGGGACACTGAGATTTTCTGTATCCATAGTTTGGTGGGTTGTAAAAGTAGTCTCTATATGTCTATTGGAAAACTTGATAAATGTTTAACTTTACTGAAAACATAATAATATTGACAAATTTGAAAGTATTAAAACATTTAGTCTTAAGGGCTGGAAAGACAGCTCAGTGGTTAAGAGCACTGGCTGCTTTTGCAGAGGACCTGGTTTTAGTTCCTAGCACCATCATGGCAGCTAACAACCATCACAGCTCCAGTTTCAGGAGCTCCAACACCCACTTCAGACCTCCATAGGCACTGCACGATATGGGTGCACTTACATACATGTAGGCAATACACTCATACACGTAAAATAAAAATAAAATATTTTAAGAAATTTAGTCTTTACCTTAGTACATAAACTCAAGGATTTACTCACATATTTTCTTAAATTTTTTACTTTCACTTTAACTGTACTTACAATATACACACTTGTGAGTTCAGGTACCTTATAATTAATTTGTAGATACTATTAAATGATCTTTTGATTCCTTAGTTATATATTTACATCACATTTTTCCTAGTATTCCATTTTATTTGCTTTGCTGTTATGAAGTTTAATATTTTAAAATAATCTGATTTATTGTAAATATTTCTCTTAAAAATATTTTCTTATTATCATGATTATTATTACTATTTGTGTGTTTATGCAGGCACATGTGTGCCACAGCATTCACAGATCAGAGCACAACTCCTCCCCATTCTTTCCACTGCAGCTCTGGGGTTCTGGGCTTTGAACTTGGATCATGAGGGTTGCTTGCGCAGGTTCCTTTGCCTGTTTTGTCATCTCACTGGTCCATGAATATTTTTCTATCAAATCAAAGCAGACTTCTTAACCTTTCTACTAGCCTCATAAATCAGAATTCTTATTTTAATCATGATTTGTATAAAACAATTTTGCATTCAGACCTATTTTACTTAAACTCGTTAGTTTTGACACAAAATATGGATCTAATTTTTAAAATAGTTAACTCATTATACCAGTATAATTTTATGCTATTTATTAAATAATTATTGCTCTATTTTTTAATTATGTGTGCCTTTATACATTGTATAGAGTGAATCTGAGTTGAGACTTCAATTTATATAAAGGGTATTTATTGCTTATATGTTTATTTTCCAGTGCAACTGCTTCTTTTATTATTATTTGCGTATTGGCTTAGAAATACTTGCAATTTAATGTGAGTTCTGAATATGAATGTTGAATATTAATGTTCGTCTATATGTATCTGAATATTGTTTATAACTTGAATATTCTGTTTATTTTTCCTTCAGTATAAATAAAAATATCCATCTGCTTGTTTGCCACATTTCTGTTTCAAAAAATAACATAGCTTAGAAGCTCATTTTAGCCAAAAACTATTTGTACAAATATTTCAAAAGTAACTTCTTGGGCTGTTCATAAAAGTATGCTATAAAGATTGAAAGTTCAATAAAAATACATATAAATAGAAATAATTATTTAAAACATTTAAGTTCCCAAATTAACTTAAAATCTAGTTCTTTATAGAAATGTATCATAAAGGAGATAATTCTCTTTGGGCTTTAGCTAGAGAAAAAGATCTACACTGCTAAATAACCATAAGCTCCTTATAATTCATGTGATGTGTCCCACAGCACCTGAATTGACCACATGACACCATCTATATAAATCACAGAGGTGTGTAGACCTACAAGGCCATGGAAATACAAACTGTGTTTTTGTTTTGTTTTGTTTTTGAGATAGGGTCTCAGAAAAACTTCACTTGTTAATTACCCAATTAGATTGCATAACAAATTACATCTTAAAAAAAAAAAACAAAAGGAATAAAATACAGTTACCCATAATTCTACCACCTAATTAACCACCTGACAACATCTTGGCATGACTACTACCAGTCTTCTTCTAAAAAGGCAGCATTCCCTCAATTGTTTTGTAAAAATGACATCGACTAATTAAAAAATAATTTCATAATGCATAAAGTACAAAGATTAAAGCTGTTTTAAAATCATGTAAAATGATGCTTTTTAAAAATAGTAAGTATAAGCCAGGCATGGTGGCTCATGCCTTTAATCCCAGCACTTGGGAGGCAGAAGCAGGCAGATCTTTGTGAGTTCGAGGCCAGCGTGATCTACACAGTGAGTTCCAGGACAGCTGGGGCTACAAGGAGACCCCGTCTCAAAAAGACAAAAAAATAAAAAATAAAAAAAAGTAAGGATAGTACTAGTACCCAGGAGTAACTACAAGAATTTGAGACAATTTCCTTTGCAATTAGATCAATAGAATGGTTTCTATAAAAATGGGATCAAACTATTAATGCTATTTTTAATAAAAAATTCAAATTACATTTTACATGGTTTCAGTAAATTAAGAAAAAACACACCTAAAAAGAACTGAATGACTGAACTTCAAATAATGATTTCTTACACTAGTAGTTAATATTTCCTAGAGGACCTTTCTAAAGTCATCAGACTACGAGAGCAACAGGATACTAGGTTATTATCAATGGGTAGTTTTTGTACACTGGCTAAAATTGAATTCAAAATTAGATGTCAAGTTTTTTTTTTT
>NW_008360051.1:593382-593966 GCF_000622305.1 Nannospalax galili | reverse complement strand
GACCTGCACCACCGGCTAACTCTCCTGGCCTGCTCCCCTATCCTCAGGCCTCTCAGGGTGGGTCCATCGTGGAGCCCTCCACACCTTGACTCCCCGGGCCTCCATCTCCCCCGCTGTTCTTTGCTCCTGGTTTGGGCCCTGCGCCATTCCTGGTCTTGGGTCCCCAGACACCTGGGGAACCGGTGCTGCTTCCTGATCCTTTTCGCCCAGGCCAGCTTGGTGCCTTCCTTGGGCTCCAGAAGCACTGCTTCCGCGGGACCTGGCCCCACCCTCACCTCCCCCTGCTTCCCCGACCTGCACCACTGGCTAATTCTCCTGGCTCGCTCTCCTGCCCTCAAGCCTCTCTTAGGGTAAGTCTACCGTACAGCCCCCTGCGCCGTGACTCCCCCAGCCGCTCTCACCCTTCCATCTCCCCCGCTGTTCTCTACTCCAAGCTTGGGCCCTGTGCCATTCCTAGTCTTGGGGCCCCAGACACCTGGGGAGCCAGTGCTGCTTCCTGACCCTTTTCACCCGGATGGGCTTGGTGCCTTCCTTGGGCCCCAGGAGTACTGCCTCTGGACCCGGCCAAGCCCTCACCTCTCTCT
>NW_008360051.1:588877-589380 GCF_000622305.1 Nannospalax galili | reverse complement strand
AGATGGAACTGGTAAAAGAAAGGAGCCAGGGGCTCCTCCCAACCCCATGGGACCCCTGAGGAACAGATCCTCTAACGACCTCAAGAGTAAAAACAAATCAGTTTATCTGGTCCAATTGTATGTTCTTAAACACCCAAAAGGGAAGTACAACCAAAGATTAAAGGGGCCAATATAATTTCATAAGAGCATACATATATATAACTAAAAGTTACTTGACAAACAGCAAAGCCAGACAGGCGATACCTTCAGTCGTGCTGTTTGCCAGGATGGATAAAGGCTCTTCCAGGTGGTAACCCAACACTCTACTGGAAAAATGAACAGCAGACCCCAATTCTATCCAAAGGAAGACTGACAATGGATTGCCGTAGATGAGGAAATGCTGATCCTCCTGGAACAGGGACCTCTGGCTGACTAGATGTACCAGAAGGGTAGATAGGAGGGAATAGATGGGGCCCTGACAGCACGGTGGACAGTGGCAGGGATGACAGAGTATGGAGGCTCTA
>NW_008360051.1:498120-588595 GCF_000622305.1 Nannospalax galili | reverse complement strand
TACAGCCAATTTTGAAAGAGATGTACCCTAGCTCAGAAAAATGTTATTGAATAGGTTAATGCTGTTGTAATGAAATGCTTCTTCTAATAAAAAAAAAATATTCCCTGATGGGGGCCAGGTGTGGTGGCGCACGCATTTAATCGCAGCACTCGGGAAGCAGAGGCAGGCAGATCTCTGTGAGTTCAAGGCCAGCCTGGTCTACATAGCGAGTTCCAGGTCAGCTGGCGCTACAGGGAGACCCTGTCTCAAAAAGACAAAAAAAAAAAAATGTTCCCTGATGTTGCTCTGTTTTTGTTTTTCCCTTTTTGTGCCTATTTAATGGTATCACTAAAAATTTCTTTATTCCTTGATAACTTTATACATGTACCTAATGTATTACAATCATATCCACCTGATTACATTCCTCCAGCTTTCTGCAGACCCCGCAACACAACCCTCCTAAGTTTGTCTTCTTTCAGTTTTTCCTTCTGCTCATGTCATTTTTTTCACTCACATGTCAATTTTTATAAAATATTTTTATTGAGTTGTTTTGCATTTCATATAATAATTGTTAATCAAATTTAGACCCCCCTTCCCCATTATGTCTCCCATTACCCACCCACTGGACCTCATGCATTCTGTCATATATGTTAAGTCCTATGTGGTCAAGCATCCTTGATATCCTTTGTACCCAGATATCCTTTGGTGCAAGCTCATCTGCCGGGGTCTAGTCAGCCTATCTAGAGATCTTAAAGAAGATCCACTCTCCTGGAACCTCTACACCTAAGGCTCACAGATCATAGCAGAACAGGGGGTAGAAAGAATACTAGTGCATCCCTCAACTCTCACCAGCAAAGCTTCCTTATACAACAGAGTGTGATGCACACAGAAGGCCACAACTGGCTAAGTTTTAGAGAATAAGACACTGCAGAGTGTGTGTTCTTAGATAGGATTCTTATATTAAGCCTCATCCACCCACGGCTCAGGGACCATTGCAGAAGAGGGGCCAGAAAGATTGTAAAAGCCAGGGTTGGTCCATGAACATAGGGGAACGGAGACTTTCAGGTCACTGGGTGTTTGCTCGTGTGAACTTGCAGCAAAGGTGCACACGACCCATGCCAACTCAATCAGACAAGGAGTGAGGGAAGTAAACTGCACTGTGGGCCGTGGCCCCATCCTGGGAACTGTTGGCAACTTATTCTTCGTAGATCTCTCTGCATCCAATTGCTGCTGCCTGTATACCCAGGGGTGTGGGCCATCCACTGGACCATGGACAACCTACCATTGACCACAACCCCAAGGGAAAAAATGACTATCATTTCCCCAGCCTCTCTCAGCTGTCAATAACTTCTAAGCTAAGCATGGGACCCCATGGGCCCCTCTCCCATCCATGCTGGAATTCCAACTGTCTTGCTCTTGTGCAGATATCCACAGCTACTATGAGTTCCTGAGTGTAAAAGCCATGCCATGTCTAGAGGACAGCATTTCACAGCACTCCTCTCCATCCTCCACTCTTACATTCTTTCCACCACCCCCCTTTCGTGATGTTTCCTGAGCCTTGGAATAACTTATATGTTCATGAATGAATGAACAGATCAGGAAAATGTACATGTACACAATGGAATTTATTCAGCTGTAAAGAAAAGTAGAA
This sequence comes from Nannospalax galili, assembly GCF_000622305.1. NCBI lineage: Eukaryota > Metazoa > Chordata > Mammalia > Rodentia > Spalacidae > Nannospalax > Nannospalax galili. The sequence goes on along the minus strand of NW_008360051.1, from coordinate 586,965 downwards.
TTGTAAAATTTGCAGGTAAATGGATCTAACTAGGAAAACTTGCACTGGATGAGGTAATCCAGGCCCAGAAGGACAGACGCCCCTTGTTCTCTCTTAAATGTGGATGCTAGTCTTAAATTTATTTTTTTGATCATTTTGAGACAGCGTCTCCCTGTAGCCCCAGCTGGCCTGGAACTTGCTATATAGACCAGGCTTGACCTTGAACTCATAGAGATTTACCTGCCTCTGCCTCCTGAGTGCTGGGACTAAAGGCGTGTACCACCACGCCTGGAAAGTCTTAATATTTTGTGTTTAACCTGAAGTACAAGTAAAAGCCAGGAAAATAGAAAGGGGCCACAGGGGCGATGTATTAAGCAGGGGGTGGGGGATATACAATATAGATATAAGATAGTAGAGAGGTGGAATACTTGGGGTGCAAAGGCTTAAGGATAGAGGAGGGTTAGCAAAATGAGAGAAATGTGGAAGTGGGGTCAGGGTTAACCAAAATGAAGAGTATAAAAAGCCATATGGAACCTACTAACTTGCAACCTATGTGATATGAGAGAAGAGGGGACATTGTGGATTAAAGATCTGATCAGGGTGGCAGTGCAGGGCTGGGGTGAGGAAGGTGTGGAGGGACGATGGAAATTCAGGGTGGATGAAAAAGCCTTGTGGAAGCTAATTACAAAATAATGCTAAATCTTTTTAAAGATTGTGTTATCTTAAATTACATGTGTACGAGTGTGTTTGTGGGTGGGTATGTGCTCGTGAGTGCTGGTGCTCAAGGAGGCCAGAAGAAAGTCTCTGATCTTCCAGAGCTGGGATTATAGACTGATTATGAGACCTGATGTGGGTGCTGGGAACCAAACCTGGGTCCTCTGCTGGAGCAGCCAGTGCTCTTAACCACTGAGCCATTTCTCCAGCCCCACAAAATTCTTTTCAAAAGGAGTTTGAACAGAGGTACCTTGCATGCGTAGACAATGCTGCTCCCAGAAGATGTGGCTTAGCAGGTGAAAATTACAGTGCTAGCTAACTCCCTATGAATGACCAGTCCGGGAGGTCACAGAGGTCTGCAAAAGAAGCTCTAGTAAGGTCACAGGACCTAGGGTGAAGCATACTCTTGTTATTGACCAGCTGACCAGCCCGAGGGCAGAAGGAAGAGAGCGGCTGAACAAGTAGCGGGAAGAAGAAACAAGACGCTGCCTTGAAACACGGACACTGCAGGACCAAAGTAAGTGGTCTAGTCCCTGGGGGCAAGTAGAGAGGAAGGGTATCAGGAAAGACTCATAGACTGTTGGGTGGTATAACCAGATAGAGGAGAGAAATACCATTTGCTGTGAGACAGAAGTCTGAAAATGAACCCTGTCTGGGTTAGGCATGCACACAGTTCCATTTGGGAAGTGCAAATGGGAGGTGTCAGAGAAAATCAAGAGTGGCTGTTGGAGAAGCACTTGGGTTTGTTCCTCAGATGGAAGGTTAACAGACAGTTACCTGGTAACACCCTTCGTCTCAACACAGGCAATTCACCAGAATCTAGAGTTAGGCAGGCTTCCTTTCGAGTATCCCATAACCCACAGCACTGCAGAGCTTACTCTTCAATCCACATAAGACTTTAATCAACAGTTGGGCTATGTTCTACACACACAAGAGAAAGAATACTTAGTTACTTGAGACACTGTGAACTGTTTGCAACATGCTATTTGGATTATAGACTAATATTGTCCAAGAAAGAGTCAAGTGGAACCAAATGAAATGTCAAGTAAAATGTGTTTGTAGATATTTTTCTAATTTCAGTAACATACTCATAGCTTTTCTTATGCTCGTTCAAAGCATGAACTATTCCTATCATTTCAGTCATTTAATATTTTATGAAAATATTGTGAAATATGAAGGTAGCCTCTTACGCTTAGTTTCCAGTGCTTTTCATAGGAGGCCACTCAAAGGTCATGCGAGCTGCACTTGATGGCTTATGTCTGTAATTCAGAAGGGAGAAACAAGGGGGGCACTGCGTGTTCAAAGTCAGAGTGGGCTACACAGTGAGTTCTGGGCTAAGAATTAGACAGTGCCTCGAAAAAATGCCAAATCAATCAATCATCAATCAATCAACAAACAAACAAGTTTATTATTGCAGCTGAAAAGCCAAGAGATAGTTACCCAAGATGCAGACAGCATGTTCATGGCTGTGATCATGCACAGATTCTGTGATGCTCCAGGTCTCAGATCCTGTGCATCTTTCTTTGAGTCTATAATTAGACTATATTAGTCTATAATCCAAATAGCATGTTGCAAACAGTTCACAGTGTCTCAAGTAACTAAGCATTCTTTCTCTTGTGTGTGTAGAACATAAAATAAAAACATTTAGTGTTTTGTAAGATTTAGGGAGGGATGACAATCTAAAAATTAAAAACCCCTGAGCTAAGATTCATGTGTTTTTAGAATACATTCTCCTCTTTAAACTAGATTAAATGTTCAAAGATTATCTAGCTGATATAATAGTTATATGCAACATCACACCTTCTTTGTTGGTTTAAAGCAGAGTGTCTCTTTAGCCCTTGTGGCCACTAGGTGGCAAACTTTGCTAAAAAATACTGCTACCATTCACACAGTTTTGTTTTGTTTTTTCCTTTTCAGTCAATTACTAGTACAAGCATTTGGGTTTCAGCTGCTGTCAAATCTTAGAATACTCCTGAAGAGTTCACATTGCCTCTGTAATTAAAAAGTAAATTCAAAATTTCACAATCACAGGTTTTAGATATAATCTGAGTCCCTTTCATGTTTGAGAATCCCCAGGCCAAAAATAGCTGAAGGGTTCGCTGTTGCATTCATTAATAGCAGAGATGGGCTCCCACTCAGGCCTTTGGCATCTCTTCCTTTAGTACTTTTCCACTCTGTTATGAAGATGGTAGCTGTTCCTGTTATCTGAAAGAAGCTGCCCTGACCAATAGTAAGTCATCCTTTTATGCAGAAATTTCGAGTCACTACAATTTCTTGTTTTTGAAAGTTCTCTCATGATACACCATTTAAAACAACTTATTTAAAATGATCCTTTAAAATATCTCCAAGAGGCACCCAAAACAATATGGGCTATTGCATTGCTCCTGGCTGTCCACCACAACTAAATGGTAAGACCCCATTGCTGAAGACACCACTCATTTGGGGTACAGGCATTAAGAAATCAACCAATATCAAACTGACCAGGAAACCCTTTCCCTGCTGATCATTTTCTAGGTTCTGGAAGACGTTATGCAGGCTGCTGGAGGAGAAAAGCCATCAGTGGTCTTACCCAGAGCTGGACCCTGCATGCTACAATACACACCTGCCAGGCAAGCTGTGCCCACTGGAACAATAACAGCATGATGGTTATGGGGGTAACCAACCACCTTCTGATAGATCTAAGGCCTGCTCCACAGGAGGAATTCTATGTCTGGTATTACATACTTGGTCAAAAGCCTATGGCTTGGGAGATCATAGGCCCTGGTAAGGAACCTGCTGGTGTAGTTTCACTAGTCATGTTGTCAAACTTTTTTAATATTTATGTTTATATCCATAGATTTCTGCGGCTGTCAACATTGTTCAGAAAATCTTTTTGCAATGGTTAGTGGTTAATGAAGAAACTCACAACTGTTCAAAGCTGAGGAAAAATGACTGTGAGTGCTCACCGGTAGATGGTCATCTACACCAACCTATCCCCATCTGAGGCTCCGGAAACATCACAGAAGAGTGGGCTGACAGAATGTAAGATGGGGAGGAAGCAAAGGAGAGCTGGAATGCTGTCTTCTGGACATACATGACTAATGCATGTATCAGCTCACAATAGCTGGGGTTGCCTGCATAAGGCCTATGCAATATTAGACCACTCAGTGGATGTCCCCATACCCAATACACATGGTCAGCACTAATTGGATTTGGAATCTGATAATAATAATAATAATAATAATAATAATAATAAATACATAAATAATAAATGAATGAATGAATGAATGAATGAATAAATAAATAATAATAATTAAAAGAGAGGACATGAAGTAAGATAGGCTGGTGGGTCCTAGGGTGGGGGGAAGATATTGGAGGGAGGTAGTAGAGGATGAATAAGATCAAAAACATTATATAGTGGTGGGGAGCAGTGGTGTACAGTTAGTTCTAGCACTGAGGAGACAGAGACAGGCGGGTCTCAGGCAGAAACAGGCAGATCTCTGAGTTTAAGGCCAGCCTGGTCTACCTAGTGAGTTCCAGCCAGACAAGTAGTACACAGTGAGTCCCTGTCTCAAAAAAAAAGAATACATGTATGAAATATTTCAAAGAATAAAAGTATTATTTTAAATAAATACATAAACACATACATAAGTAAACAAACAAATAAAAATGAAGTGAAGCCATTTCTGATGTCAGAGTTTGGGGGATTTTACACTGTTTTCTTTTTGTTCACATAAGGTGGAAACTATGGAAGCATCATTAATCACATAATGAGAAAAATTAAATAATTGCATCTGTCTGTAATAAAATAAGAACTGAAAACCCAAACCAAGGCAGACCTCAAGACTCTGGCTTCCCACAGTGTGGGTACAGTGCACATTTGGGGCTACCTTAGAACAGGAGCTAGCAAAACCTTAGGTTTTGGTAAGATCAAACTAGGATTGGAAAGGTTTTGTGAAATGATTGCTAGAAACTGAAACCCAAACAGACTTTAGCCATGGCTTGGATCCAGCCACACTGTATGCCAGTCACAAAGTTTGTCTGGGGTAGATGTGGGACCTATATAGTAACAAATGCCAAATGTAATGAGGAGAAAGGTATTAGAAAACTGTCTTCATATTTCCCATCCTAGACTCTGTGTACATGTGGCCAAGTTTCCAACTGGGAAATTGCCAGAGAGCTAGATTAATTGGCTCCAAACTAGGAAATGCATTATGGTACAGAAAGAACGAGGAGCCAGGCATGGGCCTACAATGACCTTCAGCATCCTTCAGCTCTAAAAGCCCCAGAGAATCAACATAAAGTGGCACACTCTGTCTCTCTTTCAACCATCATCACCAATCATAACTCCACTATGCCTTCAGGCACATCAGAGCACCCCATATACCAATGCCAGTGCAAGTGCTTCAGTAGTTTGGAGTGTTCCTCAAATGTCTATGTGTTAAGAGTTTGGACCCCAGCCTGATATTATCGGATGGAATCTTTAAATGACAGAAATAAAGAGAGGTTTTTAGATCTTAGGGATGTTCCTTCACAGCAGACAGTGACACCTCATTTCCTTCCTCTTCTTGTCTCTTACTTCCTGGCCATGAGGTTCTGCCAGACATTCCTGCCATGATGTAGTATTTCACCATAGGGCCAAAAGAATGAGGCCAACAGATCATACTCAGAAGTCTAAGACTGAGCCAAAATACTCCATTTTCTCTTCATAACTTGGTTCTTTCTCAGGTATATGACACAGTAACACAAAGCTGACTAACACAATTATACCATACCACCCTGGCCCAGGTTCCTTCCTGAGCAGCTCTTGGGTCTCCCCAGCTCCCCTCTCCTTTTATCTTTGTTTATCTAGATACCATTCTTCAAATGCCAAGACTTCAGACAATTCTACTTATGCTCATTTCCTAGGGAGCAATGATACAGGATGGATGGCTTAAGCAATAGACATATTCTCCCATTGTTTTGGAGGTGGAAGTCCAGCATCAGAGAGTCAGGAGACCCATGCTCTCTCTGAAAGTTCTAGAGGAGAATCTAAATCGTGTCTTTCTAGTAGATCATGGTTTTCTCAGCAGTCTCAAAGTTCCTTAATTCACTGCCTGCTTCCATCTATGCTTGGGCCTCTTCTCCGTGTCACTAGTTCATCTTCTAATGAGGATGTCAGTCATACTAAGTCCCCACCCTAATCAGGTATGAACTCATCTTAATTTGATTGTATCTGCAAAGACCTTTTCCAACAAGGTCACATTCACAGGTACTGAAGGAGCACATAGCTCAACTCACAACGATGGCTTACCTTTCTCCTTCCCACCTCTCTCCCCAAGTATCAGCTGCTACCTCTGCATCTGGCCTCCATCTGCACTGCTGTAGCTGCGGATCCCTCAAAGTTAGGTCTCACACACATATCTTCGATCCCTGGGTAAGCAGAGTTTCTTTCTTTTCCTTTTACTGACTTTGTGCTTGCATGGCTTGGCACTCGAGTGGAACAAAACCCTACTGGGCCCACAAAGGGACACAGTTCTCTGCAGTTTAACACCAGAATCTACTCCACTTCCCAGCATTTTCCTTGGAGATAAGTTAGAATGTCAGGTGGCAGCAATCCCCCAGAAGATTCTCAGCTGCAATGGTCAGAGTGAGAAAAGGTTGGAGGAGGATCATAGAAACAGACATTCTCGGTGGAGGCAGCTTTATACTGTAGGACGCTATACCTAAAATGTATCGTTTTATTTTTTTCATTGAACAATCATCATCTGTCATCATCTATCTATCTATCATCAATCTATCATTTATCTATCATCTATCTATCTATCTATCTATCTCCTATCAATCAATCAATCATTTCTCTATTTTAAAATTTTTTATTGAATTTTTGCACTATCATCTATCTATCTATCTATCTATCTATCTATCTATCTATCTCCTATCAATCAATCAATCAATCAATCATTTCTCTATTTTAAAATTTTTTATTGAATTTTTGCAGATTTCATAAAATATATTTTGATCATACTCAAACCCCCTCCCTTATCCACACCCTCTCTTAGCACCCCCACTCAATTTTATGCATATATATATGTCTATGGAGTCAAATTTGTGTCCCCAAATGTCCTGTGGTATGACTCCATCTACTGGAGCCTGCCTTAACCTACCCAGAGTCACACCCTTAGAGAAGACTTATTCTCCCTCTCCTTCCTCAGATAGGGTTTGGGTTTCTTCCCCACCTCCCCACTTCTATGCTGGGGTTTTGTGTGGCTTGAGTTTATGTGGGACTTGTGCATGCTGTTACCACTGCTGTGAGTTCATGATTAACTGTCTGGAGAACTCTCCTTCCTTGTGGTCATCCACCATCTAAGAACTCATAATCTTCCTGCCCTCCTCTTCCACAATGATCCCTGAGCCTCGGGAGACAGAAGTTTGAAATAAACTTCAGAGTACTTATTCCTGATTAGGACACATTTATGTATTTTTGAGACAAGGTCTTATGTAGCCCAGGTTGGCCTCAAACTCACTATGTAGTCAAAAATGACTTTGAACTTCTGACCATTCTGCCTCTGCCTCCTGAGTGCTGGGATTACAAGTGTGTGCCACTCATTTATGTGGTGCTGCGGATAGAACCCAGGGCTTCATGCATGCTAGGCAAGTATTCTACAACTGAGTCAGTCCCTCCACCTCTACTTTTTCATTATTCCAAACTAAACTCTTTATCCATTAAACAACAATCCTCCCATCTCCAAGTCCGAAGGAACCCTCATTGCATGTTTTGTCTCTGTGGGGCTAGTGGTGTTAGCTGTCTCATAGTGGAGTCACAAAATATCCACTCTTTTGTGACTGGCTAATTTCACTTAGCATAATGTCTCCAAGGTTCATCCATGTTGTACCAGTGTCAGAATGTCATTGCTTTTAAAGCTAGGGAATTTTCCATTCTATGGAAATGTCCCATTTTGCTTATCCATTCATGGACATGAAGTCATTTTCACCATTTGGCTACTGCAATTACCACTGCTCTGAACTTGGCTGTGCATGCCTCTCTAAAGCCCTTACTTTCAATTCTTTTAGGTATTTTCCAGAAGTGTAAGTTCTGGATCACATGCTGATTTCATATTTAATTTTTTCACGAATGGTCGCAGTGTGTTCCGTAGTGGTCACAGTGTGTTCCGTAGTGGTCACAGTGTGTTCCGTAGTGGTCACAGTGTGTTCCGTAGTGGTCACAGTGTGTTCCGTAGTGGTCACAGTGTGTTCCGTAGTGGTCACAGTGTGTTCCGTAGTGGTCACAGTGTGTTCCGTAGTGGTCACAGTGTGTTCCGTAGTGGTCACAGTGTGTTCCGTAGTGGTCACAGTGTGTTCCGTAGTGGTCACAGTGTGTTCCGTAGTGGTCACAGTGTGTTCCGTAGTGGTCACAGTGTGTTCCGTAGTGGTCACAGTGTGTTCCGTAGTGGTCACAGTGTGTTCCGTAGTGGTCACAGTGTGTTCCGTAGTGGTCACAGTGTGTTCCGTAGTGGTCACAGTGTGTTCCGTAGTGGCAGCATCGTTTTACATTCCGACCACAAGTGCAGTCTTTATATTAATTTTAAGACACATTGAAAAGAAAAAGTGAAGCAGACATTTCCATCAGAGCACAGTACATTAAAAAGTAAGACCCCAGGAATGTTCCCTGGACCAAGGGGGGCGGAGAGCATGTGTCTTTCCTAGAAAGATAATATGTCTCAGTCAATAAGAAGACTCTTGAGGCCAGGATCCAAGCTGGCTGCCTATGTCCCACTGCCTGGCACTGTCTTAGGCCTTTAGTGGTCCCTAGTACTGGGAAATAGGAATTACTAGTCTGTCCTTTGAGCTAACAGCTTTATGCTCACAAAACAGGCTCTTCTAAACCATGAACAGGAAGATAATGGCAGTTTGGAGGGATTTTGTGTCACCAGGACAACGAGAGAAAACAACCCTTTCTATGTGGCTCAGATACTAGATGATTCTCCTACGTATTTGCTGGCCATCTTTATTATATCAGAGGAGACAGAATGAGGGTACATAGATTTCTAAGATGACATTGCTAGTGAAACGTATTTCCAAACACTATCTGTTACAGATAGATAGGTGGCCATGTGTTGATGAATACGCTACAGGAGCAGGGGTCTTGCTTTACAGTCTTTTGTATACTAAAGAACCTAGCCTAGTAATTCTTTTGCACATAATGGAAACTTAAAAGATGCCAGCTGATAGAAGAGGATGTGTACAATGCATTTAGCACTGCCTGCGTGTTAGACCTCAAGACGTGCTTAGCTCTTCAACGAACAGTATTCAAAGAGCTGCTTCAAGTCACAGTTTTGGCAGAGCCCACGATCAAATTCTTAATTCTCAGGATAATTCTTTAAGGAGCTCATCCCCTTTGTAACTTAATGAAAAGAAAGCTAGCTAGTCAGTAACTGAGAAAACAGATGTTTGCACTGGAGACCAGCTCCTAAGTCTCAAGTGCTTACAAGTTTTAAAAACAATAAACAAAACATTTTAAGTAAAGGTCACTAAGCACATAAAAGTCACAACATTTCTAATAAATAAAGAGAGGAGACTCAAGAGCTCCCGTTAAAATGCAACTTCAGTGCAGGAAGTAAAGGGTGGTAATTCTCAGAACCAGCATCCATGCTAGTTGGGTTCCTGAACTCATACCAGGCTCTCTTTTTCAGGTCACCAACACATAAGCAATAAATCTGTGTGGTTTCCAAACCTTGCTAGGATATTTTAAATTTTGCATTGTGCTTTTAGTAATGCCTAAGAAATAGTTTTAATTTTTTTTTCAATAGGCCTGGTAAGATGTCTTAGCAGGTAAAGTCAGCTGCTGTGCAAACTTGCTGACCTGAGTTCTATCTCTAGAAACCACAGTGGAACAAGAGGACTGACTCCTGAAGGCTATCTTCTGGCCCCGCGCACAGATTGTGATACATGCATGTCCATACACACACGTCACATACAATGAATTAAAACTTTAAATTAAAATTTTTCAAAAACTGTAATAATCACAGAAAGAACAGTTAAACTCTTTTTAGGGAAAAAATAACAAAATAAAGATCAGCGATGCCACACGATGACCCCAACAAGCAAGATATGAGTATAACTCTGATTCCCAAAAGTATATTTTTATGGATTCATCAGTAACTCAATACAAATATCATACACCATGAAGGTGAGGTGTAAATTATTCTGGTCTGGTTCCTTTCTTACGTGACAGGAAGCTGAATGGCAGTGTAGTTAACGCTGTGGCTGGTGGCCAGTTGACACTCACATCTTGCCTTAACCTCTTTTTGCTCTAAGTTTCCTGTTCCATAACACGAGAGTGGTGATCATAGTCATCCATGGTCGGGGTTGCTCAGGAGACGTACATGAGTGACTGCAGACCATGCGTTGTGGTGGTGTCCTGTGTTATTGTGATACCTTCCTCATGAAAAATTCTTTTTGCTATGCCTTGGAACATTTCCTTCATTATCTACCCCCAAAGGGGAAGGAAAAAGGGCAAAATGTATGTCAGTGCTTCCTTCAAAAGATAGCACAAAATGTTTTGTATAAATACTTGTGGGGTCATTTTTATGTACTTGAAAAGGAATGTAAAATAAAGTCAGTAAAGGAAAACTTTGAAAATGAGGCAATAGTATATTTTGTTTGGGGCAGGGGGTGGCCCACTCCAAATATGTATTTGTGCAGATATTATCATAACCATAGCTCAGAATTTCACAAAAGAAAATTATGTCTTGTTGCTTGCCAGGATGCTTCTGCTAGGGGAGAACGGGGTCTGTAACTCCTAGTATGAGAATCCATATACTGAGAATAGTGAATAGTGAATAAAAAAGATGAGAGGAGAGAAGGAAGACTCCAACTTGAAACATAGGCCTTTATTGTTCAGTATCTATGAATTACATAGATAAAGAACAGCACGTTTTTATTTTGAATGTGCAGCTGCCAATCAACTGGTAACTACCATCAAGGTTTTACGAAGTGCCCTTTAATGTGTTGCTTAAGTACAATGGATACAGATAGATGAATCCCATGTGGCATGCATCCCAAAGAGAAAGTCGTCTATTGGAGAGAGGTTCAAACATACAAGAGAAACACAAGACATGGAGCTGAAGGCAAACCACAAGCTATGCATTATAGTAACCAAAGACTCTGGGTGGGATGTTCCTTTCAGTTTGCCCACCAGCCTTTTGCTGCCACAGTTCTTTCTGTGCCTTTTGTGAGAATCAGAAGCTGCGATTCTGAAAAGCATCCCCTTATTCCAACCTACTAACCATCCTCCTGCTCCTTCCTCCACTCGGATGCCCACTACTGGCACTCATGCCACTGGGAAATTCCTCCTTTCTTTCAAGTGTTTTTGGAAAGAACTAGTGGCTCATTTTCCTGTATGGACACAGCCATTGACCAGAAGCTGCAGAAGTGTAATGTGACTTGTCCCAAGCCTGGATTTTCTTCCCACAATCAGTTCCAGTCACATGGGAGGGAAATGGTCACTTTAACTTAGGAAGGCTTCTCTTCATCTAGTAATCCAGTATGAGGTAAGGAAGCTTGGCTCTTCATTTATCATTATAGATGTTTCCATGAGAAAACAATTTTTTCTGATCCATTTTTTCTTATAATGACTGAGTGTCATATGTCCTGATAATGTTTATAAGTCTCAAGAAACTACTGCACCATACATACGTTATTCTAGGACTATTTTCTCACAATAGTTCTAATCGTGCCTTGGGAAATAAACTGGTACTCGTATTAACTGATACTCACTTATTGATTGAAGTAACACAGGGAGAGTGTGATAGGATATTTTCTCCACAAGATGGAGCCTGTCTCTTGCATTCCTTTCCTAACTTGAGGGAGATTTTACATTATTGTAGAAAATGTATGTTGTCGGTTTAAGATATTTTTAAACAATCCAATTACTTTTCTTCTTAGCAATTCCCTTTGGAAGGTTACTGTCTGTTGAGGAATGAAGCAGTTGTGGATGGTGAGTGTCTGCCCCTCCAGTCTAACAGCAAGTTAGCCATTTTGAACTATGTTAATTGTGATGCCCATCCTGTTTTGGGGATTACAGTGAATGATGTACCAACATCGTGGGATACAAGCAGTCAAACAAGAATCTGAGTGATTCAGATGAAAAGAATTGATATCCTATGAATTTACAAGGGCCACTGAGAGAGGAGTCAATCACAAGACCCTCCTATTCTGCTTTACAAATGGATCCTTATCTTAATACTCAGGAGATAACATGCCATAAACTCATTTGCCCAAATGGTAGGATTAATGCTGCATCTAAGTTTACTGTGGTGAATCAAAATTTAAGTTTACTCAACTACATCAAAGAGAAATAACTATAAATATCTTTTAAAATGCTCTAACAACATAGCTCTAATGTTAGCCACTGATGAGTCTATAAAGACATGTACTTACAGCTAAGAATTTAAAAATTTTACTATAAAAATTCTGTTTTATGTAACAAATAATACTAAGGATTTTAAAAATCATTACATTATTACTTTAAAATTGACTACATTTTTTATGTCGCCAAGTATTTAAAATATCCTGATCATAAAAAATGTAAATACATTCCTCAAATGATTTTGATGCTTACCAAGTAAAACTAAAACATGTTGAAAAGTGCATTTTCTATTTGTTTTGTAGAGTGCTTCTTTGAACTATTTAACTCTGTGAACTTTAAAATCCCACATTCAATTTGGCTGGGTACATATCTGTGGTCTAATAAGACTAATTTTAGATCTCTGATATTTTCCCAAGCAGAAGTACAGCTACGGCCTTGAACGCCTGCCTCAACCCCTGAATATGGGAATGATCATACTTGTTTTCTAAGAATAAATAAATATAGTTGTGTAATTGAAATTATGGATGTAGTTTTCAGATTGGTACCATGTAGCCTTTTTTTCTTCAGTAATATACCAGTATTACTCAGACTACTGAATAATACTAATTTCTTGTGCTGATTACATTAATGTTATTCATATGACTATGTAAGAAATCCAGTATTTCACCTACCTGTAAAAATACCTTTTAGAGTAAGAAAGACATCCATCAAGTGGCAAAGGATGAAAATTAGTCTCAAAATGGGCACAGAATTTGACTACACATCCCAGAATAATTCTTGCCACCCAATCAGAAGGCTTTTATATAACAGGTAACATAGCTAAGGTCCTCTGGGAGGTGAACAGAGAGCTGGGATCAGATGCAAGTCATTCCTGGTTTGAGATCAGGTCTTTCATTATTCCCACATATTGCTTTGTATTGCGGTTAATGAGTTGCTTTCCAGCTTTGCCTAAAAACATTACTTTTTAAAAAAACAATGAGACATCAAATAGTCTCCAGCCTTTTACTGGCAAATTTTTACTTGTTTACAAAAAGAACTCCATTGAGAAGACTGTATTCTCACTGGAAGACTAAAAATGTTTTGACTGCTAGGTAAGTACTAAATAAAAAAAAACATTAGGGAGCTGGGTATGTAGCTCAGTTGGTAGTGTGCTTGCCTGGCCCCAGGTTTGATTCCAAGCCCTACATAAGCCAGATCTAGTGATGCACACCTGAAATCGCAGTACTCAACGGTGGAGGCGGAAGGATCAGAAGTCCAAGGGCATCCTCAGTCATGTGGTGAGTTCAAGACCAGCCTGGGGTACAATAGTACATCTCAAAAAACCCAGAACAACAACAGTGAAACTCAGCATTCTGTCTCTGGGCTTTCCTCCCCACAGCCCACCCTCAAGGTCACTGTTTTTCTCAAGCTGGGTCTTCATTCCCACCGATCTCTGATTTTACACCTTCCCTGCCTCTCAAACCTGGCTTGTGCTCCCATCCCCCTTCAGTCAGGAAGGCATGGTCTTCTTTCCATGTTTTGCTCTGGATAAAGTTTGACTCGTTTACAAAAACTCAGTTCCAATGGTAATACTAGTGTGGAGCCTGGCAGACCCTATTACAAACTTTCATGCAAGAGTTTTTCTCTTGTTTGAGGAACTTTATTACTAAGCCTTTCATGTGGGCTACTACTGCCATTCTTAGAGTAATGGGTAAAGGAAATTTCATTTAAGTGGTCTTCTCCCTGATTTGAAAATTCAGTTACTAAGCAACCATCTCTCCTTCTTCCTCGCACACACACCCAGGCTTGACAGCACCACTATCTGAAGAAAATACTAAACAACAGTTCTGCAGTATCATGCAACTCCAATTAAAGTATGGGTATGTCCTTTCCTGAACTTCTGTTCTGCACATGAGTGAGGTGGTTTTGCGATTCTTTTGTCTATTTCTTTCAGGAGTTTCTAGGGTGAGATTTACCCTGGAGTGAGACTGTACCTGGGTCACCTCTGTAAACCATAAAACATAAAAGTGTAAGACAAAGAATCAGCTATACTTGGGATATGAAAAGACAGAGGCCCATCTGTTAAAGGTTCACTGAAAGAAGATCAATCACCAGATCCACCTATGAAGTTTATTTATTTATTTATTTATTTATTTTGCAAATGGATTTTTTGTTTCAAGGTTAGGGAGGTAACATGTTATTAGGAAGAGGTGGGACATGTAGAAGGTGAGGCCTAGTTGGAAGATGTGAGTTTATTGAGGGGTTGCCATTGAAAGGAAAACGGTGATGTCTTGACCTTCTTCCTTCCCTTTCTCTGCTTCCCGGCTACTGATGAGGTGAGCAGATTTGCTCCACCATGTGCTCCCACCATGATGTGCTGCCTCACCATAGGCCAACATGCAATGAGGCCAAGTGATAATGGATTTAAATCTCTGAAACAAAAATACACTTTCTTCTTAAGTGGGTTTACCTCAGGAATTTGTTGCAGTAATGTAAACTAAAATCTGTTCAATCAATGTTTCATTGAGTTAATTCACTGAAGATTATCTGATTGGGTATTCATGGTTCATGGTTCTTAAGAAGTGATGGGACGTGTAGGTCCTGAGCAACACACACGCACACACACACACACACACACACACACACAGCTAGGACATGGTAGAGGCATATGACACAGGGGGATCAGATTTTAAGCTTCATCTCTGTGACTTCTATGATAGGATCTCAGATCAGAAGACACAGAAGCGAGGGACTGATTTCTAAGAGGCATGAAAACATCAGTAGAATAATTTGGAGAAAAGGTAGAGTCAACACAGATGATCTCTTTGATACTCTACAAAGCCAACAATTATATAACATGCCTAATCCTGCTGTAGTAGTCAATGTCAATGAATAGAAATTAAAAAGCATCCTTCATTATCAGCTTGCCATCACCTATAATAAATGTTAAAATAATTGAATGAAGAATAATAATCCTGCCTATAAGGCCCAGCAGTCCTGGGATAATCTTGACTCGAGTCATACTTCTCAGAACCTCGGTTTCCTGCCCTATAAAATGGTAGCATATAGTATCAATTATAAAAGATCACTGGAATGTATTGATTTTTTTCTTTTTGAGGTAGAGTCACCTATGTGACTCGGGTTAGCTTCAAACTTGTGATCCTCCTGCCTGCGGTTTCCAAATGCTGATTACAGGCATACCACTAAACCCAGCTCATCATTACAGTATTTCGATCTGGCATGCTAAATGTTGCACCAAGCAGGGATTCCATATGCTAAAAACTACTAATATAATTTTAAGCTGTCTCCCCTTATCTCCACTTTTCAAACTTTCCTACCTTCCTCTGCCAGGGATTTTGTAACATTCAGTATTAAAATGGTCTAATTAATTCTTCTCAAAGCAACAGGATATCAAAAACTACAATGAATCACATTTTTGGAAAAGCTTATTATACACAGCAGAAGCCTGAGAAATAGCAGGTCATGTATAATGAAGGAAATAAAATGTCTCTGCTAAATAGGCATGCAACCTTGTCCTTGAGCAAGCAGAGCATTGGCTGCCGTCAGAAGGGGACAAAGGCCTTGGAGAAAAAAGAGATACTTTCAGACAATTTTGGTGCCCAGGAAGATTGTCTGGTGAAGTAAGCAGTGCAAGCTGACAGGCTGAGGTTTGTGTCAGGATACAGATGGGCTGTGGGGGAGCAGAAGGGCTCAGGCCACTAAGTTATTTCTGCTCCTACAATCCAGAAACCCAGAAGGATTTCAGTCTGGCTTCACTCACCATGGAAGCTTGCAACGTTATTACCATGGAAGAGAGATCCTACATCAGACAGAACTCCAAGACACACTGGGCCAGTCATGGTTGTGGGCATTAAACTCCTGTCCCCAAGCAGAACATCTTATTCTTAGAAATAGGAGACCTGGTTCTTGTTCAGCCTTGATTTAGGACAAGCTTTACAACCTGATCCAAATTTCTCTAAGTCTTGCTAAAACAAGAATATAAACAACTGCTCCATTCCTTCATGGGTTAGAGAAAAATCCTTTGGAATGTATGAAGCGGCTATAACATGGTGATCCGAAAGCAGTCAAACAATGTTATCAAAGAGAATGGAATTCCTTTTAATATTTTACAAAACTCACTTCTCAAAATTGATTTCATATCTAGCTATTTAAACCTGTTTCCTGTTAGCCTGCCGAGCTTGGAGAAACAAAGAAAGCTATTGGGCATGTCTTCAGAAAAGAGTGAGAGGACTGGAAAGAGAAGACATAGAGGTAGATCTTAGTAATGCTTAAGTAGGGCCTGAGGCCATGACCCTGGAGATAAAGGCACTTGCAGCCAAACCTGGGACCTATATAGTGAAAGGAAGGAATAACTCTTACAGGTTGGTGTCCGATTGTCACATAAATCCAGTGGTGTACCTGCACACACACACTAAACAAATAGATGCAATAAAATATTAAAACTTATTAAGATTGGGGGGGGCTGGAGAGATGGCTCAGTGGTTAAGAGCACTGACTGCTCTTGCAGAGGACCTGGGTTCAGTTCCTAGCACCCACATGGCAGCTAACAACCATTCATAACTCCAGTTTCAGGGGATCTGATGCCTTCTTCTGACCTCTACAGGCATTGCACAACATGGGTGCACTTACACACATACAAGCAATACACGCATACACAAAAAATAAAAAATTTTTAAAAACAGTAAGATCCAATTATCACAAACCAAAAATTCATAGTAAATTTTAATATCAGTCGACATAAGTTTGGGGTCACGTTTTCTCTATTTTAAAAAAATTATTTATTATTTTTATTTTACGTGTATGCGTGTATTGCCTGCATATAGGTAAGTGCACCTGTGTCATGCAATGCCCACAGAGGACAGAAGAGGCTGTCGGATCTCCTGGAACTAGAGTTACGGACAGTTGTTAGCTGCCATGTGGGTGCTGGGATTCGAACCCGGGTCTTCTGCAAGAACAACCAGTGTTCTTAACTGCTGAGCCATCTCTCCAGCCCCACACTTTCTCTATTATCTGATCATTTTTCCCCACAGAATAAAATGAAGATTCACATAAGATACATTTATTCCAGTGGGATTCAAGCTTCTTTACCCTGCTGTTTCCAGACCATTTTGTCCCCTGGCTCCCTTAGATATGGCTGTAACAGAAAGGTGGTCATTCATTTCACAGAGTTCAATGTCATTTGCTGTTCGTACTTTGGTGGTGTCATCATTTAACATACATCAGTGTTGGCTGCTATTTAGATGCCGTGCTTCAATCAGATTCTGACACGGGTTTGGCAGGACACCCCATAGGCATGTTACAGGCTCCCACCAAGAGGTTCACACACCCTGTTCTTCCTCTCTTTGCAACTGTAGCAACTTACTGGTATCACTCTCTAGAGCCATTCTTTAGGACGGCAGCTTGGAGAAATTTGAATTCTCTGATTCCTTTCTCATCAGCTGGAATGTTTCTATAAAGACAAACCAATCAACAGCAATTCAGCTGGTGATGCTTTTCAAATGAAAGTTTCAATTTTTTATTGATTATTTTTATTTTATGTGTATGAGTGTATTGCCTGCATGTGTGTGAGTGCACCCCTGTCATGCAATGCTGCAGAGGTCAGAAGAGGGAGTCAGATTCCCCTGGGACTTTAGTTAAGGACGGTTCGTAGCCGCCATGTGGGTGCTGGGAATTGAACCCGGGTCCTCTGCAAGAGCTCAGTTAGTGCTCTTAAACGCTGAGCCATCTCTCAAAATGATGAAATGTAGCCCATGACTATGGCTTGGCTTTCTGGGCTAAAAGGAACACTATGTTGGAGGAGAGTGAGACATTCTCTGTAAGTCACTTTACTTCTTTTTAAGTGAGTATATCGAGGTCTTTTAAAGTGCCTTTAAGTGCTCAAGAACAAAACCTTCCTTTCACTGAAGCTTGTGGCCCATCTAATGAACTCTGGTAGAGAAAGCAACGGTTCCAGGATTAGAGGAAGGAGTACTGGCATGACTAACAATCTTGTACTGGTGTATAAGCAAACATTAGATTTTGGAAATTCTTAAGACTTGATAAAAAGGAGGAAGATCTTTGTGAGGAAGCTGTCATAAGGAACCACAGAGCATCCTGACTTCCTGTGTGCCCTTTCCTGTCCTTCCTGAGCCCCTCATTAACTAGAGCAGAGAGGCTAGCCCAGGAAAAATGCACTATCCCCATCAAAGTTAAGTTCTTGAATCAGTCGCTTTTTTCATTTCTATGGCAAAATATCTGACAGAACCAATTTAGTGGAGAGAGGTTTTGGCTTACAGTTTAACCAGGGCTGCCTGACATGCTCAGGAAAGCGTACTGGCTGGAGAAATCTGGTCCCTGGAGTAACCTGGTCCCTGGAGTAGCCTGGTCCCTGGAGTAACCTGGTCCCTGGTACTAGGAGGTCATGCTTCAGCTTGTTTATACTTTGTAGATCAGGAAGCAGAGATTAGGACCAGAAGCAGGGTAAAGCGCTAACCCTCAAAGGACACCTGCAGTGCCTATATCTACCAGGTAGGGTCCATGTCCTAAAGTTTCCCTAACCACCCCAAACAGTGCCACCAGCTAAGGACCAAGTGTTCAAATACATAAACCTGTGGGGGACATTTCAGACACTAAACCATAATACTATGCTACAAGCAAGAATCTATGTGATGGCCTATAGAAGGAAACGATTCAAATTTCATCACTTTGGAATCTTCTAGACCTGGCATAAACTGAGATAATAATAACCAATAAAGTTCCCCCAAAGAGGAGCCATTGTGGCGGGTAACATTTGTCAGAGGTAAGCCCAGGAAAACATGAATGAGGGTAATGGTGGGAGACAGGACAGGCAGGAGTTAGGAGGTGTTGAATGTTGGGGAAACAGAACCAGAAAGTAACAAGCAAAATTCCCCCAAATCTCTATTTTTTGAAAGGTGACCATATTGGCTGCTGAATCTGTAAGTGACAAGCACAGCCATTTTTATCATGTCTTCTGTGATAGTTCACGTCCATCTTGGACAACCTGTCCCAGGGCTCTAAGCCTTCAAAGTAACATGGGACACTGATCAAGAAGGCATTCTCTAATAATTATTTTTTACAGGTTAGTCTTTCCAGAATGAGCTTTCTGAGGTCAAATGTCTGCCAACAGCACCTGGAAACTAAATTATCCGGTCATCTGATTCTCCTGTTTTCACCACTACCTGAAACAGCTTCATTCTCTGCTGGTGAGGAGCGGTGGTTGCCAAGGCAGCTTACATTTCAGGTGAGAAAGTGAACAAGTCATAGTCAGCAACTCTTGAGTTCAC
This sequence comes from Nannospalax galili, assembly GCF_000622305.1. Classification (NCBI taxonomy): domain Eukaryota; kingdom Metazoa; phylum Chordata; class Mammalia; order Rodentia; family Spalacidae; genus Nannospalax; species Nannospalax galili. The sequence goes on along the minus strand of NW_008360051.1, from coordinate 567,660 downwards.
AGCAGCGGGAAACATATTCTGGATTCTTTGGGTAAAACTGCTTTCCACAGAAAGTACATTTCAGACAGAGGAAGACAAACAAGTGAACGAATACACACACAAGTAACTGAAGGAGACCCAGATGTGCCTCCATCTGTGGAATGAGAAGTGGTAACAGAGTCATGTCCCTCGGGATCTAAAATTGGAAGAATCAGCCAGTGAGATGGAGCAGAAGGTAAAAGAGCTTGCTGCCAAGCCTGAAAACCTAAGTTCAATCCCACAAGGTGAAAAGAGAGAACCAGCTCCTCTGATCCCCCCCAACACACGCGCACACACACACATATACGCACATACACGTATGCACATGCACGCACACACGCACACACAAATAAATGTAAATTAAAAATAAATAAAAATCGAAGCATCTATAGTTTTATTATTTCTAGTGGATCAATATACCCCCCAAAACAAGTCAGTTGTTTATCTGACATAATAAATAGGATGTTTGGCTGAACTAATTAGTCAAAATGACAAATCACCACTCTGTGAAAGACTAAAATAGCTTCGCATTTCAGAAAGACAAACTCTTCCAAAGAATTTGCATTTGGTACAAATTAGTCAAGCTAGAAGTACTTCTATTAAATTGGTAATGACATGTTAGTCCACGGTGGCCTGCCTCAGGCTTTTGCCATTGCAGCTTCTGTGCGTACCATCCATTAGAATTTAATTCTCCCACAGTCTTTTAGAATGTCCTGCTAAATGTAATAAGAATAAAGTGCATCAGACATGATCCAGTATGGTACCAGACACAAGTTTTTTATAGCTGAGTGTGTCTCCTACTGAAGACCTGATACGTGCAAAACCATCACAAGCAAGAAGAGACCAAGAGTAGTACAGGGACAGGTGGCTCTTGGGGAGGGGAAAGTTTTAGGTATGAGCTGGCCTTGGGACTGTCTCATTTCCTGCCCTTCACTCTATCAGGTCTAGCCACACTGGCCTCCTATCTATCTGAACACCAGATACACATTGCTGTGGTTTCAACATAGAGTATTCCCCATAGGCTCACTTGATTCAGGCTGGTAAGGCTGCTTTTGAAGGTTCTGGCAACTTTAGGAGCTAATACCTAAACAGGAGGGTGTTGGTCACTGGGGGTGTGTTCTTTGGTGCTGGATCTTGTACCATGCCCCCCCCCATCCCTGCTTGCTCTCTGTTTCCCGTTTGCCAAAAGGTAAACAATTTCTTCTACCACACACTTTTGCTACCATGACACTCTGCCTAAACACATGGGCTCGGGCTCCATGGATAGCCCTCTGAAACCATGAAGTGAAATAAATTCTTCCTTTTTAAGTGGTTTCGGTCAGGCATCTTGGTCCCAGTGACACAAGAGCAAAAATAGTCTGTATTTGCTTTATGACCTTTGCAATGGTTATTCTCCTACTGAGTGTCTGCATGACTTACGTTCCACACTGAGGTATGCTCAGATGTTATTCTTTCAGTCAGAAGCCTCTTGACTTCCCAACTTAAAACTGAATTGCATGATCTCTTAGCCTGGTCTCCAATTTCTTGCTTTCTATAACATTTATAAGTTTGTGCCATACTGATCGATTGACCTTTTCACAATACCTATTGTTTATAGATACACCCTTCAAATAAAGCACATGCCCCATGAATGTAGAGGAATTTCTGGGGTATACACAAGTTAACAAGAAGATATGTTGAAAACTGTATCCTACATGCCTGGCTCACAGTATGTGCTCGGTAAATGCTTAGTCAATATATTATGAAGAGAGCAGACATGAAGATTACACTTATAGCTCAGGAAAGATCTCTGGGCAGCTGGTCAACTTGGGCCAAATCAGTGAACTAAAAGAATGGGTTTACAGCACCTCTGTTCCAACTCAGTTGCTCTCTGCTTTGTCTGTGGCCGTCACTGGAGCAGAGAGCCATAGTTCATTGTGCTTGCTTATGCTAGCTTTTAATGAGCAATTCATACAGGCCTCTGTCTTGGAATTTGGAAAGGTTAAGGAATGGCTGAGTTTCCCAAAACAATGTAGAACTATGAGAGAGAAGAAAAGTTCCAGAAAATGGCTCTCCAGCTTTTTCCCTTCTACAGCTCCAACCAATAGAGTAGCATTTTAAAAAATAATTTATTTATTATTTTTATTTTATGTGTATGAGTGTCATGCCTGCATGTAGGTAAGTGCACCTGTGTCGTGCGATGCTCGCAGAGATCAGAAGAGGCTGTTGTTTCCCCTAGGACTGGAGTTTCGGACAGGTGCTAGCTGCCAGGTGGGTGCTGGGATTCAAACCTGCGTCTTCTACAAGAACAGTCAGTGTTCTTAACCACTGAGCCATCTCTCCAGCCCAGATTAGCATTTTTTATTGATAACCATAACAAATGTAAGATTTTTAAAAATACCTTTTTAAAAACAAAACATCAATGTTTTAAACCAGTAAGACAGATGCATTCTAGAATTACTCTGCCATCCCTAACCCAGTGCACATAGTTGCACAAAGGCTATGTCTACTACAAACAGAATTGTCGTTTATTTTTGTTTTGCTTAAAACAGAATGGCTTAAATGTATATGGGAGAGTTCTTTTTCTAACAGACAGATGTGTATACTCAGCATTTCCGAGAAGACTTTAAAATTATCAACTGAGAACTACAGACTAATAGTGAGCGGCAACCCTAGAGGTGCTGTGCTAACAGTCCAGCTCTATGAGCATCAAAATTGATCTAATGGGGCTTGGCGAGATGGCGGAGTCAGTAAGGGAACTTGCTGTGTAAGCACAAGGATCTGAGCTTCCAATCCCCGGCACCTGAATAAAAAGCTGGGCCATGGATGCATATGCCTGTAACCCCATCACTGGGGATTAGAAACAGGCAGATCTCAAGAGCTCATTTACTAGCTAGCCTGGCCAAAATAGTGAGCTTCCAATTCAGTGAACAAACCTGCCTCAGGGTAATGAAGCAGAAGTGACAGAAGAGACTAGTCAGTCTACTCTGACCTCCACAGGTGTGTTCATGAACACACATACACACACATGTACCACACAATACACACAGACACACATACAGATACAAAGACACACACACGGCTCCAACATTAGACTAAAGCTAAAAATATAGACTGGAAAAGAAAGAATCTGAAAGAGAAGAACAGTAGGAAACAGGCATTAATAAGGGAGATGTGGATAAAAATGGGGTTATTTTAAGGTGAGGGGGGAGGGAATGGTATACAAGGAACGTAGAGGATAAAGGAAAAGAAGGAGTTCAAGAGAGGTGGGACCATAGGAGAAGGGTATTATTAAAGGGGAAATGGGAAAATGGGGCACTTTAAATGGGGAAACCCTGGCGAAAGGGTGAGACAATGTGAGAGATGAATAATGCCTAGCTAGTTGTAAAAAAATCACAGGGAACCATACTAACCAAACAATATACTGACAATTTATACATACAACCAGATCAAGGAATATAATACATATCTAGGCAAGGTTTATCTGGGAATGTTTGGTCTGTGCCCAAGCTTTATCTACATGGCACATGGTAATTAAAAGTACCAGACTGGTGGAACTAACCTTCTTGGATGTTTAACAGCCACACTTTGAGGCCTAATTTGATCAGAGGAACATAAAGGACAGTTTTTGCTCCTGGCCCTCCAAGGTTGACTACGTTCCAGGGGTCTATGACCACCTCTCAAAATGTCCTGTAACTGTGGTGAGTCACCTGTCCTCTTGATAAAGGAGGCCATGGAGACCCCACGAGATGGTCTTGAACCAGTGTCCAGTCTACAAAGAGGAGGGTCAACACAGAGGAAACATTTCCTCAATGTTTCCAAGAGAAGCCAGCCATGGTTGAACAGGACATTTGACTTATCTTCACATAGATGGAACTGATAAAAGAAAGGAGCATTGGTTTATTTGGGCCAACTGTATGGTCTTAAACACCCAAAAGGAATGTATAACCAAAGATTTAATGGACCAATATAATCCTTTAAGAGCCCTTGTGTGTAGCTAAAGGCTACATAACAAGAAACAATGGCAGACATCAAATACCTTCCTTTGAGTTGTTGGCCAGGGTGGCCCTAGAGACTCCCAAACAGCAACCCAGCATAGAACTAGGAAAATGAACAGCAGACCCCATTCTTATCTAAAGGAATGTTGACAACTGATTGCTGCTAGATGAGGAAGAGCTGATCTCCCTAAAACAAGGAACTCTAGATAGGCTGAGTAGATTCAGTGGATGGACAAGCACTGGGGAATGGCTGGGGGACACTGACAACACAGTGGACAGGAACAGGGATGACAGAGTATATGGGCTCCAATGGCGGGGGCTGGGAGGCTATGGGAGGGTGCCATTTGGGAAGTGGGTATATAGATGAGTAAGATTGGGATGTTCTGTATGATATACACACAAAAAATCAATAAATAAGAAAATGAGTTGTATTTGAGGAAGAAGCATAAAAATTTGCTTCATGTTAATCAGGAGAGGTGAAAAACATTACCATTGAAATCTACCTGATGACTTTATATTCACACTCTGGTGCCAAGCATCTGAGTGTAACTGACTGTGACTAGTAATAATCAGATACATAGAGTTAAGAGACACATGTACAAACATGTGTTCGTAGCATTAAAAATGAGTTTTTCTGTAGGAACCAGTATATTTCAAAATGAAATGGAGATCTTTTTTAAAAGTTAAAACCTCATTCAATTTTACATCTTATTGGGTTTATACTGAGTTCAATATTGTACAACTGTATTAATTCAACTGTGAACCTAAAAATTTACAGCCACTTTTGAAAGAGATGCATCTTTGCTCTAGAAATTGTTATTGAATACGTTAAAGCTGCAATGAAATGCTTCTTCTAATCATGTGGTTATTAAATAAATAATTTTCAAAAATAGACTGCTCTTAAATACTGGGACTGAGTGATGGAAGCTTGAGATATAAGAGATGAGGAAATTTACAGGTACCTACTACTGTTTTCTCATTTCTCAGACTTAATTCCTTAGTGCTGGGCTCACAAAGTAGTACAAGGATATCATGAAATTGCAAGGATAAAAGTTATCTGTAAAGAAAAGCAAACGTCAGTACAGTTACGACCATAAAAGAAGTTGAGGTTAGTGAGTTTCATTTTTATTTCTTAAGACCTCTCCAATCACCTCTAATTCAAGACGATCGTTTATGTCACAACACATTAAGAGAAGAGGATGGAGCTGAGTTTGTACCCTCTTTTCTCTTGAAAGTATTTTGAACTCATTTAAAATTCTTTGCAAATCCTCAGATTGGTCCCAGAAATGCCTGATTCTCAGGGGGCCTTTGAGCTCTGAACTTGCTGGAACTAGGCCAGGACGCAAGCAAAATGTCTGGCCTCCCTGAAGTCCTGCAGAGCGGTTATAAAAATCTGGAACAAACCAGCCCCCCTGACTTAGATGAATGCGATGTACTTCAAAAATGGTCAGAGTCAGACCCTGCAAGAAGTCAAGTTCACAGGCCACTTTTGAAGTAAAGCACTGGTTTCATTCTAGTCGCTGCTATCTTGGGAGGGAACACTAGATGTCACTGCTCCCATGAAATGCCACATTTCATTCTGAGCCTTTTAATTTTCACACTGCAGGGTGAGCACTTCACAACCAATGAGGCCCCAGGAGTTCCGGCCAGTTCTCTTAAAAAACTAAGTCCATTTAGGAAACAAGCATTACTTTCTTTAAAAAAAATATTTTATTTATTATCATTTTATTTGTATTAGCATATTGCCTGCCTGTATGTGAGTGCACCCATGTCGTGCAATGCACACAGAAGTCAGAAGAGGGAATCAAATGCCTCTGGAACTGGAGTTATAGACCATTGTTAGCTACCATGTGGATGCTGGGAATCAAACCCAGGTCCTCTGCAAGAGCAGTCAGTGCTCTCAACCACTGAGCCAACTCTCCAGCCCCAGCATTCCTTTTTAAAATCACCAATACTAAATTCTACCTTCATCTTACCCTGATCTATGCAGATTATCCCCAGAATGGCTGAGATACAGGGGACCCTGGCCACAGTGCACAGGCACAACAGTGCCAATTGTTGCCATACTGAAACTTGCACCTGTTAAGCCATAAACAACCACTGTTCCAAGTCCCCAAAATATGTCCCTGCCTCATCCATGGCCCTGCCAACTCTCCCGTGATTTGACAGCTACAGGGCTGCAGGCTTGCCCATCAGGATGGTGGTGGTGTTTGCTGTGTTAAGCAGTTGTTATGTATTCTTCCTGCTACCTCTGTGCAAGGTAAAAATGGATGTTGAAGTAGAGGCCTTCTGATTTTAAACGAACCCCAGCTTAAAAACTCATAGAAACAAACAATGGTGCCCTTACCATGTATATACAGCAAGCAAAACTGTGGCAGTCCCTCTGTGTACGTGCATTGTGAGTGGCAGAGGAAGTCTCTCAAACATGCTTCCATTCTTAAGTGGTTGAGTTGTCTGGTTGACCCATTCAGAAGTTTCTGTACTTAAAAGGCTTAGCAAGTCAAGTATTTATAAGACTTCATCTAAAAATAAAATTATAACTTCTTTATTTTACATGCATGAATGCTTGCCTACATGTATGTATGTGTACCATGTGTGTGCCTGGTACCCTCAGAAGCCAGAAGAGGGTGTTGGAACACCTGAAAGTTATACATGGTTGTTAGCTGCTGTGTGGGCACTGGGAACAGGACCCAGGTCCTCTGCAAGAGCAACAAGTGCTCTTAACTGCTGAGCCATCTCTCCAGCCCCAGGAATCAAGCTTTAATTTTATTATATTTAATACATAGATGTTATTGTTTCACTAAATACTACTAGGAAAATATATTTATAAAATGTATTTTTTAAGTTTAGAATAAGGCAGAAAATATGTGAATTTCAGGGTAAAGAACCTATACGCACTTGCTAGGTAAGTTTAGTATATAATTTACTATTTCTAAAAAATATGAAATCATTAATGGCCCAGATTGCTTGCATATGAAATTGGCTAGAGAGGACCTATAGGTGATTAATTTCATAAGCATAGGCTAAAAAAATCCATTAATATCATGGAAGGAGCTGTTGTGTCTTCAGTATGAGAAGCTTGGGCTCTTTAAATTTTTGAGCTTCTTGCATGTACACAATGCACTTGTTATTATATTCCTGCCCTCCTTACTGTCCGCCATCCCCCTCCCCCTCCTGCTGACCACTGCCTTCTTTCCACCCCCCTCCTGTGCCCACTCCTCTTCGCTGTGGTTGGTCTCATGCAGGTGGTCACATGTGTCATGATCGCCATGGCCATGCCACATCCAGCAGACCCTGTTTTATAGCCTCTTCCCTTCCTCCAGCTCTTACAGTCCTGTCACACTGGCATTCACAATGTCCCTTGGGGTTTGTATCCATAAACTGGTGCAGTCTTGGCTTTCTTTCCTTTTATTTTGGTTGCATAATCTTTTCTGAGGTAGTCCCAAGGAGTCATTCACCCTGTCAAGCGGCCTCCCCACAGGTGTCTGTGATGGTTCTCACAGATTCATTCTGATCCATGGACCAGAGCACTCAGGACTGTGAGACCCATAAGGGAAGATTTTATTATATTCTGCCCATAGAGATAAAATTTCTCTTATAGCAATGAAGTTAAAAGTCTGTCTTAGGAATATTTGATCTCCAAAAATAGGTTGGATAAGATTATATAGAGAAGTGGATATTAGAAAAGAACTTTTACAAACTTCTCATGCTTTTATAGTCAATTTACAGAGATGTAAGTAAGAGCATAGATACTTAAGAGTAAAATCTGATCCAGATTAAACAGGTGCTCCATGTAAATACTACAAACTCAGTGTATAAAAATCTATAGTATTGGTAGATAAATGTGAGAAAATTTACCCAATGGATAAATCAAGAAGTATAAAAATATACCAACTGGCTGGGTATGGTGGAGCATACCTTTAATCCTAGCATTTGGGAGGCAAAAGCAGATCAACCTTGGAGCCTGAGGTCAGTCTGATCTCCATAATGAGTTCCAGGCTAGTCAGAGTTACATGGTTGAGACCCTGTCTCAAAACAAACAAGCAAGCAAGCAAGCAAATCGAACAAAGAAAACCCTACCAAGGTTAAGAAAGTAGCATGTCCTGGTCAGCTACTATGTGGCCTAACACTTAGCATTTTATATGTATTATCACGTTAAAAGTTCAGAGTCACAAGAATAAGGTACTCTTTACTTCACAGTAAATAAACTGTTAGAGAAGTCTATCAATTCCCACTAAATGCTCTTCCTGGTTCATCACTGAAACCGACTTGATGCAACTTGTTCTCTTAGCCACAATATTATGTTTCTTGGCAAGTAGCCTCAAAGATATGTTTGTGTACAAGGAATAACTCCCCACTACGTGCTTCATAGCAATTTGACTCACAAAGGTGGCGCTCAATACTTAGTATGTGTTGCTGAAAATATGTCAATAATGCTCAGAACCTTTCTTCCAGTAAAGGATTCTATTTAAGTGCTTTTGCTTGTGGAATAGTTCATATTATAGAGTGAAGTGTGGACAATTATTGAAAAATATAGTACTTTGTGTGTCTGAAAAAATTAGCATTCATCCATCTCTCACCTTCAGACTGCATGAAACAAATCAGACTAAACCTTCCACAGAGGAAAGAGAAGGTCGTATCATGAGCCCCGAAAGACCCTCAGCATTTCTTTCACCCTCCCAGGCTGTTGGTAGTTATGTAAAACTATATTCTGCCTGCGCTCAAAAATCAAAGGCATGCGCAATCACCTACTCCCTATTGAGCACATGCAGAAAACCAAAGATTAAAAACCTGCTTTACTGAGCTGAGATCCTTCCAGTCCAAGAGTCTACCACCTCCAGAGCCCCTAAGATGAAGAGCCTCAAAGGCAAAGGCTCCCACTGTACCATTTCAGTTCCCTGGCTTTGAGTCACATGGCCTGCCACCCAGGGCTTAAAGAGATGGAATGAGGGTTAGTGGGGTTTGCTTATTTGTTTGTTTGTTTGTTTGTTTGTTTTTAAATAGAGTCTCACTTGTCCTAGTTTGCTTTTCTGGTGCTGTGATAAACACAGTGACCTAAATCAACTTGGGGAGGAAAGGGCTTGTTTTATCTTACATCATTAAGGGAAGTAGGTGGGAGTTTGAAGAAGAAACCCAGGCTTGCTCAGCTAGCATTCTTCTATAGCCCAGGCCCACCTGCCTAGGAATGGTACCACCCACAGTGGTCTGAGCCCTTCTACATCAATGAGCAAGCTTAAAAATGCCTCACATACATGGTCATAAGCCAGTCAGATAGAGGAAATCCCTCAGTTGAGAGTCCTTCTTCCCAAGCGTTATGAGTTATCAACCGAAGTTAACTATGACACTACATGGTCCAGGGCATCCTCAAACTTACAACCCTCTGCCTCAGCTTCCTGAATGATGGGACTGCAGGTGTGCAGCCACTGCCGTGCCTGCCACCAGAAACAGGCTTTGAACACAGTCTTCTGGAGTGTTGCCTGGCATGCAGTTGCCTGAGGCCAGGGTGAGGAACCGTGGAGGCAGGGTCCTCCATTTCCTTACGTTCCCACTGCTTTATCATAAGCCTATGAAGTCAAAGATTTTAATACATTTGACCTGTGGCCATATGTACCATACATGTTACTGACTAGTGCTAAGGCTCAGATCTTCCAGCCTGCTCAGCCTTTGACTTTTTAAAAATATTTTATTTATTATTTTTATTTTATGTGTATGCATGTATTGCTTGCGTGTATGTAAGTGCATCTGTGTAGTGCAATGCCCGTGGAAGACAGAAGAGGCTTCCCTGGAACTGGAGTTACAGACAGTTCTTAGCTGCCATGTGGGTGCTGGGATTCGAACCCGGGTCTTCTGCAAGAACAGTGTTTTTAACCGCTGAGCCATCTCTCCAGCCCCAACAGCCTTTAACTTTCAATCCAGTGGTTTTAATTTTGGCTGTATGGAGAGGGGATTACAAGCTTTTGACTTTACTTGCTTAAACTTTGATAACACTTAAAAATAAAATCCAAATGGGCATTCGATATATGGTAGCATTTTCCTTGCAAATTTGTGAAGGGGGAAAGAAGAACCATGTTATAAATGATACAAAAATAATTTATTAACTAAATAGAGAACAAAATTAAAGTTCCTCCCTCATAACAAAAAAGAAGCAAAAATTTAAAAGTCTTTACAAGTAATTATAGAATAATGAGTATTTCCTTCAAGACATGAAAAAACATGAAAGGAAAAAATAAAGTTAACAATATTACAATTTAGAACTCATCAGAGATAAGGCGAATAAATAGTTTATAGAGAGTATATATTTGCCGTACAGACAAGGATTACTGTGAGTATATATAAATATACAAATGGCTACAAAACCCAGACAACACAATACACAAAAAAAAACGCATGAAAGGAGAAGATGACTAACTAAACCCAGCATCAGAAGTCTGAGGCTGGGAGATGGCTTAGTTGATCAAGTGTCTGCTGTACAAACATGAGGACCTAAGCCCAGGTCCATACTGGCACCTGTGTAAAAGCCCTGTGTGGCGGTAACTCCAGTGTTGGGGAGTGGTGGTAGAGGAAGGCAGATCCTTGGAGTTGTTGACCAGCTAGCCTAACTGAGTCAACGAGACTCAGGTTCAGTGAGAGACCTGTTTCAAAAAATAAAGTGGAGAACAATCCAGGAAGACACCCAGTGTTGACCCCTGGCCTCCAACACACACACACACACACACACACACACACACACACACCTCTACATGGTCGTGTACATACACCACCCATCCACAAAAATTAAGAAATAAAAAGTCCAACATAGACATTTCCAAGTGTTGGCAAGGATACAGGGGAGTGAAAACTCATGTGCTCCTCGCTGCAAAATGGCTACAGGTATTTGGAATAATAAGTTGACACAATCAAATACCTTAAAATACACATGCTCTAACAATTCAGTCATTGTACCCCAACGTGCACCTAAAGCCAAGCTTCCTGCCAGTCAACAGAGGCAAAGGATCTCCAGATGTGACTGAGCTTTCAAGCTACTCACCCGTGGGCTGTGAACCAGTTGGCACAGCTATGAATAGCCATAAAAAAATGATATTTTCTACATGTGCAGTGACTCAGGAAAGGTCAGAAAAGCAGGGCTCTAGAGGAATGTCAGTACATTTGTACCAGGACTTGCAAGTGTTCATAGTGTCATTGTTGGTCCTAAAGGAGGGAGAAGGAAGAAAGAAGGAAAGGCAGAAAGGAGAGGAGAGAGGGAGGGAAGAAAGGACAGAGGGAGGGAGTGAGAGAGGGAATAAAGGACAGAGGGAGGGAGAGAGGGAGGGAGGGAGGGAGGGAAGGAGGGAGGGAGGAGAGGACGGAGGGAGGGAGGGAGAGAGGGAGGGAAGAGAGGACAGAGGGAGGGAGGGAGGGAAGAGAGGACAGAGGGAGGGAGGGAGAGAGGGAGGGAAGAAGGAAAGGAGGAGACGGAGGGAAGGAGGGATGGAGGAATACAGCTCAAATGTCCATGAGCAGAAGATGCAATAGATGAATTATGCTACATTCACAGAATAGATTACTTACAGCATGGGAGCAAATAACTACTCCTACATGTAACAGTACAGATGAATTTAACAATGTTCACAAGGAGATAGCACCATTATGCTACCATATTCCACAACTTTTACATAAAGCTGAAATATGTAAATGCATTTTGTGGTATGAAACATAATGCTTAGTACTATACATAATTTAACAATATATGCATATATAATACAAATATTTTTAATATTTTATTATTTTTATTTTATGTATATAAATGTATTGCCTGCATATATATGAGAGCACCTGTGTCATGCAATGGCCACAGAGATCAGAAGATGGCGTTGGATCCCCTGGAACAGGAGTTACAGATGGTTGTTAGCTGCCACACGGGTGCTGGGAATTAAACCCAGGTCCTCTATAGGAGCAGCCAGTGCTCTTAACAGCTGAGCCATCTCTCCAGCCCATAATACAGATGTTTTTAAAAACATGGAGCTGGCTTAAGAAATTTTAGGTTAGTAGCGCCAGCCAGTGAGGGGAGAAAGGAGGGCTATGCAGAGAGAACCAGTGACATGCTTGACATACACGAACCTGGTCTATGAAGGTGACATGCATGTACTAATCCATTTGTTATATTCTTTGTGGGTTTTGTAAGTTATGCAAATTGCACGTCTATAAGGACTGGGAAACTACACACGTCAAAGCCTAGTTTCATAGATGATGTCACTGTTGGGAGTGCAGCATCCTGTGCGGGGGTGACTATGCTTCAAAACTGAGGAGAGCCGTGCCTTCTGTCTCCTAACTGGTCTCCTACACTCCTCATCTTCGCTCTGCTGTTTGTTTTCCCTGCTCCAACCTTCTAATCCATTTGGTGCATACTCCTCCTCCTGACTGGATGTAATGTCAACAATAATACAGCTGATACCTATTTATGGATATTTATGGAGGCTGTTTAGGTTTGAATGTGAAATGGCCCCTATAATTCCTTGTGTTTGAACCATCATTCCCAGCTGACAGAGCTATGAGGAAGTTGTAGACCTTTAGGAAGAGGGGCCTGGCTAACATGGGTGACCGGGAGGGCTGATGGTGAGGTTTATAGACCAGCCCTGCTTCTGACTCACCCTGCTTCCGAGTCTCCCTGATTCCTGAACTGTCTAGATGTGAGCATGCTCCCTCAGCCATGCCTTTCCACCACGAAATGCATCCCTTCAAACCATGAGACAAACCCTTCCTCCCTTAAGTTGCTTTCCTCAGGTGTTTAAACCACAGGCACAAGGAACGTGACTAACACAAAGGTCATACCATGAGCAGTCCATTATCAGTGTGTTGGATGCTGTCTCCTTTGATGCGCACAAGTCTATGAACAAGTGCAGTTACTACAATGATGCCCATTTGTATACAAGGGCACAGCAATCGCCAACAATGGATAATCCCGATTCTCAACGCTCTGAATCCAAAACTTTCTTATCAATTGTTCCAATTTCCATAATTCACTTAAATATATACTTTTTACTGACAGAAAATTTCTTAGCATGCTAAAGGCCCAAGACTTAATAGCACCTAGCATATGTATATGTGTAAACATGCATGTGTGCATGTATATGCGTGTATTATATCACAGTTATTTTAAAAATTAGTTAATTATGAGCTATCCTTCAGCTTGATGAAGATGAGATGGGCAGACAGGAGAAATAAATGAAGTTATTTATAAACTTTGGATCCCTAATAACAACATATTAAGCATACTAGTAACAAATTTAGGAGGTGGAATCACTGATTGTAACCAATTTTCAGACAAAAAGTATAGCTAAGAAGAGATAAGCACAACCCAAGGTTACACAGAGTGGCAGAGCCAGCACTCAAACCCAGGCCTTTTCTAGTATCCTTAAGCCCAGATGCCTAATTATATGGCATTTGTAATTGTCTCTACAGAGTCACAGTTCACAACAACACCTGCCAACTCCTAAGGTCTACAGGGAAAAAGTTCATGTTTGTTTAACGTGGATCACAGAAAGAGTGGTATCAGTTTCTGGTCTCTGACAGTAAGCATGAGACTGATAATCATGATGAAAGTGTTGTAGGTAAACATATACACACAGACACAGACAGACACACACGGAGACACAGAAACACACACACACACACACACACACCACAAATATAGACACCTGAAAGTGTGTCTCTATTCGTGAGCTATATTTTCCATTTGACACACAGAAAACTGAATATAGTCAACAACTTGCATGTATATTTCACCACAATCGAAAGGCCTTGCTTGGCCGTGATCAGCCCTGACAACTCCCAATTGGAGCCCCAGGAATGTGGTGCATGGTAGGAGGGCAAGTGTGTGTTTAGGCTGAGGGCTATCGCAGTCTCTCGTCCTGGAAATCCAAGGGGAATCTTCCCTTGACTGGCAAAGCTCCTCTGAGGACTCAGATTTAACTCCAACAGCAGCAGGAAGGGTCTCCTGTCTTTTTCCATCTCAGCTCAGAACCCTGACACTGACCAAAGTGCTTCTGATCTTTTGTGAGTAAAAACAGCATCTTCCCGTTTGTATATCCAAGCTAATATTTTGAAATTTTTTATTTTATCTGTGTGTGCATATATGCACACACACGTATTTGTATGCATGCCACAGTACACATGTGGAGGTCAGACGACAACTTGCAGGAGTCAGCTTTGTCTTTCCACCATGTGGATCCTTGGAATCAAACTCAGGTTGTCAGGCTTGTCATCAAAAGTTCCTTTACCTGCTGAGCCTTCCCATTGGCCCAAGTAATAATGCAATACTTTTAACTTTAAAAATAGGTCTTGGAGCTGGAGAGATGGCTCAGACGTTAAGAGCACTGGCTGCTCTTCCAGAGGACCCAGGTTTCTATTCCCAGCACTACATGGCGGCTGAAAACCCTCTGTAACTCCAGTTTCAGAGATCCAAGGTCCTCTTCTGACCTCCACAGGCATTGCATGACACAGGTGCACCTACCTACATGCAGGCAATACACGCATACACATAAAAATAATAAAATACTTTTTAAAATAGGTCTTTTCCTCCCAGTAGTACATGCTAAACAAGCACTTTACTTCTAAGCTACAGATGCAACCTCAAATAAAAGCTGTAATGGGGCTGGAGAGATGGCTCAGCAATTAAGAACATTGGTTGTTCTTGTAGAAGACCTGGGTTCGAATCCCAGCACCCACATGGCAGCTAACAACTGTTCATAACTCCAGTCCCAGGGGATCCGACGGCCTCTTCTGACCTCTGCTTACACTGCATGACACAGGTGCACTTACCTATATGCAGGCAATACATGCATACACATTAAAAAATAAAAAAGTTGTAAAAAAATCTTAATTCAGATTATATATTATCTTGTTAAAGTTATAAACTATTCAGTTCATAAAGGCTTGTTCAAGAAAAAATTAATAATTTGGGAAATACCAATTTCTAAAATTGTAGGAGATTGTGTTATGCTGTCCTTAAAAAAATCATCTATTAGCATGGTTGAGACCACCTAGAGGTTAAGAGCACTTGGCTGCTCCTGTAGAAGACCTTGGTTTGTTTCCCAGTACCAACATGGCAGCTAATAACCACCCATAACTCAAGTTCCAGGGGATCTGACACCCTCTTCTGGTTTCTGCAAGCACTGCACACTCATGGTGCACTTACATACATGTAGACAAAACACTCATACACATAAAATAAAAATAATCAGATTAAAAATTAAAAACCTATTGGAGCTACAGTTATAATTCAGTGACTACAACACTAGGTTAGCATGTACAAAGTCCTAAGTAAACACACACACACACACACACACACACACACACCATAAAATATCACTGGCCCTAATTAAAATAGCAGGATGTTCAAAATATAAAGTTTGGTTATATTATACAAAAATAATCAATAGCTAATATAGCCAATTCTCTTTATGCTAAGCACACGTATGTAAATCTGAGCAGACAAAAACATGTTTATAACATTTCAGATAGTTTCCCTCATTGTTGGGAAAATAAGCTCAAAATTGCCCCAAACTTAGGGTATAAGCTTACGAAACACCAAATTGAGAAAAACAAGAAAGACCTGGAAAAGCACATCCCTACTTCTATCCTTTACCTCCTGCTATGAAATCTAAAAATTGGCAGTTATAAGACTTCCAGCAAATTGAATAACCACTTGTGTGTCAAGACAGAAAGTCTCTGGAGAAACATGCTCATCTACCCAAGAACATCTTTATTCCTTCACGGAGTTGGTATTGCCATTAAACTGTTTCTTGCCTTAGGCATATGATCTTGAAAACTTAAGCCACATTTTTTGCACGTATGAGGAGAAATAATTTTCAAGGCAGCTCTTCCTGGACATAGGAATAAGACACACATTTCCATTTTGCTTCAGGTGAGGTCAAGCCCAGGCCTCACAAAAGGGATTGAGCAGGTCACGTGGGCCAACAGCTAATCTGGAACACATTAGATTAGCCTGGCTTTGCGTACTTTAGTTACACTTAAATGTGTGCATTTTCCAGTTGAGATGCAATGATTTCACAGTCATATAAAGAAATGCTGGTGCACACCAGGAAATACCTCGGGGAATTCACCATTACCCTGGGCTCCCAGACAAAGGTCCATTGGCCAAATCCTGAGAATTCTTTAGAATCGGTTTGGGCTTGGGCTCTCTCTCCCAAACACAGTATCTCTATGAGACTGTGTCTCAAACAGTAAGTGTAAGAGCTGCTTTTCCAGGAGCTGAGATCACTAGACATGCACTTCAGACTTTCCGGTCTCTGAAACTCTCACAAATAGAATGATCAAGCATCAAGAAATGAGGGACGGACAACTAGAAGTATGAAAAGGACCATTGCTAAAACTGCCTTTCGGAAGTTCTTCATAGGACAGACACACTCCTCCCTGGGTCTTGGTGTTCATGTCAAGCTGTTGTCTTACAGCACTGCTTGCAAGATGCACCTAATTTTTACATCCTTTTAAAATTTATGGGATTTTAGAAAAGCAGCATACACAATAAACATACATCGCCTGCACCATGTAAAATCCAACATCAAAATCATTAATTAGTTCTCCTTTCTGGCAAGTACAATAACTCTTTTCATAACAGTAGTTATTTCTTACTTTGTAAATTATTTTTAATTATCAAAATACTTGCACATATTTACAACACAACATAACGTACTGAATAATATTTTTTGCGTGTATGGTATATGTGTTCGCATGTGTGAGGGAACACATGTGAGCACAGGTACCTGTGCATGCACGTGCATATGCAGAGGGCTGAGCTTGGTGTCAATTGTTGTCTTCAATCACTCTCCCCTCATTAACTGAGGCAGGGCTCTTGATTGCCCTCAGCAGCTCACCAAAGCGGGCTTGTCTAGCTGGCAAGCTAGTTAGCCGGCCTGCTCCTGGGTGTCTCTTGTCTTCTGAGTGCTGGCATTACAGGTGGGCTGCCATGCTTACCTGGCTTTCACATGGGTTCAGGAAATCCAAACTTTAGTTCTCACACTGGCATGGCAAGCACTGTGTCCACTGAGACAATTCTTCAGCCCCAAGTAATATTAAGAAATATCTTATTTATTTTTATGTTATGTATGTGAGTGTTTTGCCTGCATGTACATAAATGCACCATATGCATGCAGTGTCTGTGGAGGCCAGAAGAGACCACTGATACCCAGATGCCCAGATCTCTGGAACTGGAGTTACAGATGGTTGTTAGCTGCCAGTGGGTGCTGGGAACCAAGCCCAGGACCCCTACAAGAGCAGCAAATGCTCTTAACTACCGAGCCATTTCTCTAGCCCCACCATCCCAAGTAATAATATTGTTAGGCAACACATGAAATTAAAAGGTTTTTTTCTTTGCTGAGTGATATATAACCTAGTCTGTTATTATAATGAATACAGTACATACATTTTAAAAAGAAAGAATGATAGCCAGGTGTTGCGCACACCTTTAACTCCCGCACTCAGTAGGAAGAAGCAGGGGGAGCTCTGTGAGACTGAGGACAGCTTGGTCTGTACAGTGAGTCCCAGGAGAGCTAGGCTACAGAGAGACCCTGTCTCAAAAAGACTGGAAAAAATGATGACAACTCAAAAGGTAAAGGAAACATATTCATATGATTTTTTGGGGGGGTCTTTTTGAGACAGGGTCTCCCTGTAGCCACAGCTGGCCTGGATTCAGTATGGAGACCAGGCTGGCCTCGAACTCACAGAGATCCTCCTGCCTCTGCCTCCTTGAGTGCTGAGATCAAAGGTGTGTGGCATCACGCCTGGCTTGCATATGATTTTTTGAAGCTTCGTGGTAATAAGTGTTTATATTACTGACTTGACTGTAACATTTATATATATATATATATATATATTATGTTAACTTCTATTACTATGATTAAAACCCTGGCCAAAATCAACTTGAGGAGGAAAGGGTTTATTTGGTTCATAGCTCACAGTCTATCATCAAGGGAAGCCAAGGCCGGAGCTCAGGGCTGGGCAGGAACTGAAACATAGACCATAGAGAAACGTTGACTAGCTTGATCCTCTGGCCTGTGCTCAGCCTGCTTTCTTACACGACCCAGGACTACCTGCCCAGGGGTGGCACTATCCACAGTGGGCTGGGCCTTCTCAATCATTGAACAACCAAGAAAATTCCTCACAGACATGGCCACAGGCCAGTCTGATAAGGACAGTCCCCAGTTGAGGCTCCCTCTTCCCAGGCGTGTCAAGGTGACACCTGAAGCTTCCAGCACAATTACAAATGTTAATTTGTGGCAAGTGATAAGAGCATGTCTTGTAATTCCCTGGGCTATGTTTATTGAGCTATCCCAGCTCCTGTCCCAGTGTAGATTTTAAATTCTATTCCTATGCCTGTGTTATTAGCTCTCGCCATAACTGCCCATGGGATGAGCACTTCCCTCCATGCCCACACATCCCATCCTCTCAATGTAAGCAGTCCTTTGGAGTGCATCAGAATATTTGGGGGAAATTCAGGAGACAATCTACATATGGCCCAGGAGCTTAGGCACAGTAAATGGTACGGTTCATGTCTTGCTTCGGTATTTCCTCTAACATGTCTGAGAGCAAGAGAGAGATTTGCTTGAGCAACCATTTTCAACAGGGAAGAGAGGGAAGGTGGCATTGCTTGTGGGGAAGAGGAGAGAAAGAATGGGGTCTGGCTGTGGGGTCTGGCTGCTTCTGTAGGGCATAATACATGGGTAGAAAGAGAGGGTATTTTCCAGGCAGGTGGATGCAGAAAGAAGAGGGGGAGGAGCCTTCTTGGAGGGAAGGGGCCCAGAAGGCCTGAAAGTCATGCTTCCTTCTCTCTGGGGGTCCACCCCAAGATGTCACCAGCAACAGATGGACCAGGACCAAACCAGAGCAAGATCAAAGATGTCTTTCCACTTCTCTATGGTTACATAAAATATTAGTCTCCTTGATTTCTCATCCAAACCCACAATACTAGAGTTGGGCTCTGACAAGGAGGAGAGGCTCCTTCACACCACTTGCTCTTTCCAATTCCAAGGAGCTGGAGTAGAGGCAGATGAACAGAGCAGGGACCCAGCCAAGTCTCAGACAGCCATGGAAGCAGGTAAACACACGTTTGTGATTGAGATTTAAGTAGTATAGGACATTTAAAAACCTGAAATGGCAAATTAAACAAAATGTCAAATATTATCATGACACCTCACTTAGGGGAAAGGCAACTGATAACACAACACCATGAGAGACATAGAATCTAAACGTACATAGCAAAATCCAAAGAGTTTTGGCCATTTAACAAGTGAGTCAAATATACCTGAATGTGTACACAGACAGTAATCACTGTTCTTTATAGAGAGATCTTATTGTTAATTACTATGCTCAGTACTCTAGAAATCCCATTTAATTCACATTAAAAGCATATGGGTATCATTATCCCTATTACATAGGAGAGAAAACTGAGGTTCAATGATGCTGAGGGAACATGCTTAGATTAGAGTCTGTCTGATTCAATGGATCATGTCTGTAACCACTGTAGAGAAAACGGCCTGTTAACAATAATTCAGTGGATCATGTTTGTAACCACTGTAGAGAAAACAGCCTGTTAATAATGTACCATGGGATGGAAGATCAGAAAATTTACATTTAAGGATGGGAAAAACATTTTAAAAAAGTGAAACAAAAATAAACTTAAGATTCATGGGTTAGCTCAAATTAGAGTTTGGAATATGGAGTAAAACCAGGACTGGGAATGTAGCTCAGCTGGCGGCATTCAGGAGATCCCGGCTCTGATCCCCAGCACCATCACAAAAGACACACACACACACACAAACACACACACACACACACACACACACACACACACACACGAAAATGGAATAAAAGCCAAATCTATTTTTCAATAAAGCATGAGGAATCCAGCAAGCAGTAAAACATTTTGCCTCTACTAGGAATTTAGTACATTTTCAACTGCTCACAAATTAAAATGACTTAACATAGAAATTAATTAATAAATTCACTTAACATAGAAACTAGAGCACGAGCTGCCCGTGTGATAAGAGGTAATGGCATGTGCGTTCACTCACTCAACAAGCAGTTTCGAGTGCTGCCCATCGTCCTGGGTTCTGCCTAAACATGATACCAGGTTCTGAAAACATAGGAGGGAATGGAGTAGCTGGTGCTCCCGCCCTCACAGAACTTACTGCGTAAACCGATCGTGCCAAAGCTTTGTTCCTGCTTTAAATCCAGATGTTAAATGGTTTCTCCAAAGTTGTACATCAAATATCTGAGCAGATATCACAGAAAAGGAATTCTAAATCTTACTGTTTTTTGAATCTTGTAAGAAGCATCATACTTTCAAGAAAAAAAATCATTTTATTTTTGCCAATTCAAACAACTTTTATCACGGTAATATTTCCAGTAGCCCCATTAACAAACGCACAGTGCACATCTGTACATCATTTCAGGCTCCGGCTGTTGTGCTTCCTAAGTGGGAGAGCGGGGAGTGGCCAGGCTTCATTGCATATTTTCTTGGTTAATGCAAAATGTATATGCTTCATTATAAGGTCAGTCAGAGAAAGCAGAAATGACACTTCATGCAAAAGTTTACACGTGGCATCCCCTAACACACCATAGCAGCAAAGAGAGATTGATGAAAAAGGCTTGGTTTCTATAGTGACTATCGCATGGACCATCTGCAAGCCAAACCACAGCCATGGAAGCAAGATGAGTGCTTCTAAAGTCTGCCACAGACCTCTCTGTCTATTTAAACAGACTCTTAAGTTTTCACATTTCTCTTCTCATTTGTTATTTCACAGTCTGATTGCTTTTGTCTGATTGAGCTTATTTTGCTGAAGCTTATGAATCTAACCTTTGCAAATATAACTGTACTTTCCTCCTCAAACTTCCATGCACAAGTGAATAAACACAATACAACAGGTAATTGACACAAGAGAAACATGGGTTGTTGAAAACTGTATTATATTTCAAAAGGAAGATTCTATAAAATACTATTTGAAAACTACAGTCTTGTGTTCATTCGGTGCTTTTGAAGAATGCCAACAACCTGCTTTTCATAATAGCTGTCACTAGCAAGGCACAGAGTGGGAAGTTACAACACCATGACTTGTTTTTTCTTCATTACCACGTATGTAATTCTATTGCTCCCTCTACAGACTCTACTAAAATAGTCAGTGTTCACATCCATGGAGTTTAAATTCTCTCTATAGAAACATGTGCCTGTGTTTGTATATGTGTGTGCATGCATGTGTGGTTGTTTATTTACATATTATATCCCCTTGGTGCCTCATCTTTATATGAAAATGGCACTTGATAAAATATAGGAAAGTACTAAGGCATTTTAATCATTAAAATTCTCTTTATAAGGAATGCTTTTCTGAGTTCCTTTATAGTATGTTACTCAAAGGACACATCCAGGAAGAGAGAAAAGTCATAAGCATCACCAAGGAAAAAATTGATATTTGCCATCCAAAGAACCAAACTCTGGGTCAGAAGATCATACCTCACACTATCTACGACAGATTGCTGGTGTGGGGAACATCCTGCTTCTGGCCCCTGTGTGCTGCTGTTCACCACCTCTAGGATGCCACTGGTTTACAACTTCTATCTTCCAAGCATCTGCTCTGCTCTGCCTGTTTCCAGTTGGTCCCACAGAATGATGGACCAGCTTTCCGCTAAGACCAGGATGTAGATGTGATGAATTTCTTCATGTCTCCTCCTTCATACTTATGAGCTGTTGCTGAACAGCACCGAGGAGGCTGGCACTTTCTAAGGCTGAGGGACAGAAACATCAAACATCAACCCAGAGAATGGTCAGTGATAACTCTGTAAGAAGCCTGTGAACAGAGTTACCCAAATAAAAGCTTGGTCTTGCATGCTAAAAGATAACAGGAAACGGACTCAATCACACAGTGTTCGTTTAGACCACAAGAAAGGGGATTTCAGTGTAAAATGATCACAGATTACGAAGTCAGTGTCTCCTGAAACAAAGACTGCCAGGGCAAAGGCCTTGCTATTTCTAGAAGCTACAACACTGCTGATAGAAGTTACGGCACCGACAAAACACAGAGCAGATAAACATCCCAAAATAGAGCCTGCGAGGGCTTCCGGTACGGACACTGGCACAACCTTCTCAATTCATTCTATTTGGCTGCCTTTTATGGTGCAATTACCATGTTCCAGGCACTAACTAAATCCTTAATCTATATCATCTGTAGTGCTTTCCTAAGCACAGCACAGCATAACCAAGCAAAGCATAGCATAGCAGGCTGCATATTGTTAAGCTCACTTTACTAATGAGAAAATGAAGGTCTCAAGCAGAACTTGAAGTCAGTGGTAGAGGTGAATTTTGGACTTGAGTCTCTCTGAGCCTCAAAGATCCACATGCTCTCCATCATAACCTTTGTTAGTGATGTTATGTTTGCAAGATGGAGAGACCAATGCCCAGGAAAAACAGGAACATGTATGCATTCACAGTCAAAACAGAAACTGACAATTAGATCTGTTCTGAAGACACTTCTTGTCTTCCAAATCAAATCTTGAAGTATTTCTGCTCATTTTAATTCACTATTCTAAGAAAACTTTCCCTTTCTTTTGTCAGTAGGAAAGAGCCATATTAAAATTTCAGGCAAGTTATCGGTATTCCAAAGAGGACAAGTATAAAATAAGATGTCTGCAGTTTAGCATGCAGGACCCAGCTGAAGGGAGTGAGGTTTCTGGAGACCTGCTTTGTCCTGCTCGTTATCTCTTCGTTTCTGAGTTGCTGGGAGGTGAGCAGCTTTGCCTTACCATGTGTTCCCTATCATGACGTCCTATCATGATGTCCTGCCATGCCGTGGGCTCAAAGCAATGTCCCCAGCAAACCATGAGCCAAAATAATAAACCTGTCTCCTTGGAAGCTGAGTTTTTCAGGTATTTTTGTTACAGCAATGGAAACATGACTAACACCAGTATATGACTTGTCTCTCTACTACAGACATAATCACACCGAGGAAAGAGACTCTGGTAATTTATTGTTGTGATTACCAGAACCTTGAACAGTCTTTAGCTCATAAAAGGTTCCCAGTAAATATTTGTACTACCGCTTTGCAGAGAGGCAGAAGGCCTCCACTGGATCAATGGTCCTCATAGGCATGTATATAGAGGTAGAGGAGCCAACCAACCTGCTCTGCGAGAGACCTTATGCTCCTAGTGAAACTGGCTTGACTGAATTTTTATGTTTTACTTATTGGGAAGCATGAATATAGTTTGGAGTACTCATGGAAGCAAGACTATGTTTCAGGAGAGTGGCTGGGGCCCATTAGTCTTGGACTCTGTAAAACTAAAACACAAATCCGGCTGCACCTCTCAGAACACAGTTGCTCTTCTGGCCTGAGGAATGGGACAGGCATGTGACCCAGCTCACGCCGATGAAATACAAAGGCACGTTTCCTAGAAACTTCAGGAAAACCATCCTCTTAAGATACACTTTGGATGTCACTGGCTGAATGTGAGGATCTGGACTCCCGCAGGCCAAAGGCAGACGGAGCCAGGAGGACTGCAAGGAGATCGGCTGCAGCATCTGGCCCGTTTTGAGGTCTGCTTCATCTCTGGACTTGAAGTTCTGTCAGCCAATAAAATCCTTGTTGCTTAAGCCAGATTGAGTTGACTTTTCTCTTACATGCAGGCAAAAACATTCTAGTTGATATACCTTAGGCATGAAACAAGAATGAGATCTGGAGTAAGTTATGAGCAGAAGCAGAGAGGGAATTTGGGAAGGAAGGGATTTTCTCATTCAGTAAACATTTATGGAGTGGGCCCATGTGCCAGGTGCAAATGCTCCCAGCAAAAGAACAAGAAGATGAACGTTATACTGTCCTGCCACTAAAGAGCCCTGTATCTGAAAACCATCAAGCAAGGTCATGGCCCTCCAATGCCCAGGAGGCTGAGCCATTCTAGAGTGCCTTGTGGGACAAAACAATGAAGGAAGGAGAAACTGAGGGGTGGGAAGGGAGAGGGCTGGGAGAAAAGTCCAAAGGAGCATCCTAGTACAGAAATGAGAAAAACCTGAGATGAGCTAGAATCAACAGACACCGAACTGATAAAACCAGAAAGATGGGCAACAGGTCATTTAAGTCCAGTTGCTTAGAAGATGCCTGTTCTACAGCCCTTCCCGAATGAACCCGGAGCCTAAGAAGGGAAAACATATAGAAGGCAGTCCATTCCTAGTGATGGTTCTAAATAAACAGAGGAGGTGTCCTCTTTGGAAAGAAGAGC
This sequence comes from Nannospalax galili, assembly GCF_000622305.1. NCBI lineage: Eukaryota > Metazoa > Chordata > Mammalia > Rodentia > Spalacidae > Nannospalax > Nannospalax galili. Next base: position 543,409 of record NW_008360051.1, on the reverse strand, counting down.
AGCTTGCTTTAGACACCAGGGCTGGCAAATGGTATCAGAACTGAAGACGGGCTTGAATAAGCCAGTGCGCCAAAGGAAGCATGTCTAGATAGCATGTTTTCTTGTTAATGGTGCTGCTGCATAGCTCAACAGTACAGGGTTGCAAGGAAACTCTGGGACCACATCCTGGGCCCATATCCCACATTTGGACTGTAAGCCATGTACTTAACCTCTTGGTGTCACATTCAAATAATATGGATGGGCATAATCACAACAGCATTCTTTTGATGAGGTGTTAATGAGGATCAATGAGATAAGCTATGCAAAGTATATGCAAAATAACTCCTGGGGCAGTGCTCAGCGCTAGCCATTGCTAACTTTTTTGTGGCTGCTCTTACTTGCATTGTAAGAGTAGCTAGAAATAAGGAAGTTTTAAGAAGCATTCTCAGGCCCAGATCAAAACTTATTTTAAGGAATACAAATACAAATGCATTTTACTAATGGACCAAAGAAGATGCTGTGTACCACAGGGCTGATGGGTTGCTGCTCACATTAAAGGCAGGTTCAGTTCCACAGGGAGCAATAGCAAGCCAAGACTCCTGGCTTCTTCCTGAGTGGCAGCCCTGGGAGAAGCTGATGAGTCTCAGAGCCAGCTGCCCCACCCAGAGGATGAACACCACAGCTTCTCACCTAGGGCAGGGGTCACATTGAGAAAGCTGGGCCTCAACAGTCAGGCACTGGCAGCCCTAGTAGATTATAGTCTCCGCAGGCAGGCCAGAGAACTGCTATGCATCCCCCTGGCCAGGAGTCAGCAGCTCATAATCCACACTCTTTTGATGAGTGGAATGTATTTATGAGACATTCACCAAGGGCTGAGACACAATCTGTAACCACAGAACACAGAAAATCTAACTCTCCTCCCTTCACTCTGCCCAGAGATCTGGCCTTTCTGGCCCCACTTGGTAATCTGAAGACATGATTCACCCCAGACCCCCTTTACCAGCCACAGCGGGTCAATCTGTGCTCATGAACTTTTACTTATGAGCCTTTCCTCGGTTGGAATGAGGGATGGTGCTGCGTACTTCCGTTTGAAGCCCGGGTCGATTCTCCCATGTTTACACTGGAACGTCTCCTGTGGCATTTAAAGTCTCAAAATATGTAGTTTTATGTAAACTTACTAAACTGGCTAACAACTGTTTAATGACTGCCTAAAATAACTGAAGTGAAAAAGTGCAAACCTTGAAAAGTATTCCTGAGCCAGTCTTGAACTCTGCTTCGCAATAGCTGGATATTTAAAGAAGTGTCTTCATTATTGTCAGACATCTATATTTTTTAAGCCAAAGGGAAAAAATTAGAGATCATACAGGCATCAAGAACCTGCCTGAATGTAGTTCTCTAAGTGCCGAGGCTGGAGCTAACACTTTAAATCCAGAAGTTGTTTGTAATTTCTGAAATGAACTTCTGACGAACTGGACGTCTATGTCACTGTCAAGTGACAGATATGTCTAAACTGCTTTCTACTCTACCAACTGGAGCTGCTAAAAGACTAATTACAGGTGTTTCATTTGATAAAATACAGACTTCAAGACCTATAAAAGGCCCACAGTGATCACATACCTGACATTCACAACTTAAGGAAAGAGATTTATTTTGGCTCATAGTTTCAGAGGGCATCAGTCTATCACGGTGGGTAAGGCTTGACAGAACAACTCAGGTCATGGCAGTGGAGGCTGTTCATATCATGGCAGACCAGGCAGAGAATGTGAAGGAACCAGAGGCCTGTGATAACCATCAAAATCTTTCCCCAATGACCCACGTCCATCAGCTTGCGCCCACTTCCTAAAGGTTCCACAGCCTCATAAAACAGCACCACCAGCTAGGAGCAGGCATTGAAGACATGAGCCTGTAGGGGACAGGTTCAAACCATTAATAACTTGCAAAGATAAAATTGAAGGAAGATCATGCTTCTGGGTCAAAATGACTCTGATTATTTAGGTGGAAATATACAGTGGGGGTATCACACAAGTACCTCTCCCCCATACCTTCCCAAGACGCAGTTGTGTTGGTCAAAATGAACATGGTCCTATAAGGAAGAGAATGCAGAAAGGAGCCTGGCAAACTTTAGGCCTATGTTGGGCACCTTTGAGGTACAGTGCCAGAAACCCAGGAAGGATCTGAGTACTGGGTTTCTGAACCACAGAGATGTCCTGAATGTTCTAGAGAAGAAAACAAACCCAATAACCTGAGAAATGGCCTACAGAACTTCACAACATTGAGTCTAAACTTCAGGGACATCCAGAGTTGTTCAAGGCCCTAACTGTCCCCAGTGTGAACCAGGTGATCCCAGCTAGAAAGACCTCTTTGCACACTGAACAGAATGAAGTAGACAGATGAAGCTCAAAGTAAGACTTAAAAAACAAAAACCTGAGTAAGCCGGGATTGAGAGGACACTACAAGAACCGCAGCAACAGCCACTGGGCTGCTCGGCAGTCTCTGAGGAAGCTTCTTCCCTGACTGCCTCCATGTCAGGATCCCCCAGTCTGCTCCACTCCTGGCTTCTCACAAAGGTGTGCCTCTCCTTCCTGTTTACTCCTACAGGCCATCCCCACCCCAACATTCCAGAACCTTCTTATCCAGCTCTACTTTTTTTTCCTACAGCATCTACCAAATCCTAACATATTATGTAATTTATTTAGTTTTTATTATGTAATTTATTTAGTTAGTTTCAATGACTATCCCCTCCCCCCTCTGCAGAATGAAAGCTCAAGCAAGTGAGGAAATTCATCTATTTGAGCCATTGATGTTTCATTTGCAGCCAAAAGAATTCCTGGCGCATAATATATGCACTTAATACTTACTGAATAGATTAGCAATCAAAGACTTTATCTGTTTGTACAAAGAGCTTAGGCTTCCTTTTATAAACTCTCTTCCATACAGTAAAAACTCAACCACCTCAAGGAGAGGGGCTGTGATGAGCCACTCAGAGGTAGAGCTCTCATCAAAGGGCCAAGGTAGCATGTGGGAGGGGGCTTAGGCAGCAAGGCTGGGGGATTGAGACTGAATTCCAGGATGCAGTCACCTCTTAGGGGTCCTTCTACAGTCTAACTCCTCGGAGACCTCTTCCTACCTCATAATAGTAGGCAACCCAAAGCAGCCTGGTTTCCCTTCCACAGCCAGGGGCTCTTTCCTCAGGTGAAAACCGTGAAAAACCTAATAAGAGGAATTATGTGCCTTTCATACCCGCAGGAGGGTGTGCTGGATAGCCTTTGTGTCAACTTGACACACCTGGGTAGAGGGAGCCTCAATTGGGGAATTGCCTCCATTGGACTGGCCTGTGGCCATGTCTGTAGGTTTTTTCTTGATTACTGAGTGATGTGGGAGGGCCCAGCCCACTGTGGGTGGTGCTACCCCTTGGGCTGGTTGTTCTGTATTGTATAAGAAAGCAGGATGAGCACAGGCCAGGGGAGCAAGCCATAAGCAGCATTCCTCCATGGCCTGTGCTCCAGTTCCAGCCTCCAGGTTCCTGCCCTGAGTTCACTACCTTGGGTTCCCTGATGAACTGTGACCTGAGAAATGTAAGACAAATAAACCTTTTCCTCCCCAAGTTGGTATTGGTCAGAGTGTTTTGTCACAGCAATTGAAGGCAGACTAGAACAGATGGTTGTAATAATTTAGAGAAAATAAATATCAATGAAGTTGTGGAGAAAATGGAATCCTTGTTCACTGCTGGTAGGAAGGTAGATTAGTTCATCTTCAACAGTTTAACAATTTCTTAAATGTAGAATTAGCATGGCCCCCTACAACTCCACTCCTAAGTATATACCCCAAATAACTGAAAACAAAGGTTCAAACATGTCCATATTCACACATGTTCATAATAGTCAGATGGTAGAAAGACTACAAATATTCCACAGTGGATAGATGAGTAAATTATGATATATCTGTTTGATGGAATAGTATTTACCCATGAAAAGGAATTAAATACTGTTATGCAGTGGATGACCCTACAAAATATTATACTAGATGAAGGAAATCAGACATAGAAGTTACATATTGTATGAAATGTCCTGAATAAATAAATCTATACAGAGAGAACACAGACTGGTGTTTGCCAGTGAGAAACATGGGGAGAAACTGTTATGATTAGGTAAGGAGTTTAATTTTCAACTATAGAAATATATTGGAACTAGATTAATAATATTTTACTACATTGTGAATATACTAAATGCCACTGAATGGCTCATACTAAAATGTTTTTGTTACATGAATTTTACACCAATCAAGTATTTAAAATAATGGATGATTAAATGAATGAAGCCACTTAGGCCTACCTGATATAGACAAAGAATCTTAACAAGTGCTGCCCAAGAAAACTAAGTAGCGGAGGATGCTTGGGGTCTTGTTCTTTTTTTGCCTCTGTGCCCACTAGAGGTGAGAGACTGGACTGAAGATGGGAGAGTTGATTGATCTGGGACTGGGGTACAACAGTCCCTAACTTCTGTGGGGAGTATGTTCCATGACCCACAGGGAATGTCTGGAGCATTGGACAGGACTGAATCCACAAACACTGCTGTTTCCTGTACTATGCACCAATGGTGATAATGAATGTATGAATTAGACTGTACAAGATTAACAAGAATCAGTAATAACAAAATGGAACAATCTATACAGTAATAAAATTATATGAGTATGATCTATTTCCTTCCTTTCCTCTTCAAAGTAGAGATTTTTTCCATTTTCTATTTTTGGACCATAAATGACCTTGATTACAGAAGTCAGAGGAAGCAGCACTGCAGATAAAACGGTCAGTTACACACGGTCCTGCCCCTGCCCCAGGTGTGTCTGCCTCACTTGTACCTTATCCTTAGATCACACTTCAGTCCCTGTGGTAGTTTGAATGATAATGTCCCCTATAGGCTCCAAATATTTGAACACTTGGTCAGTGGGTGGCCCTGTTTGGGGAGTGCCACAGAACCTTTCACGAGGTGTGGCCCAGCTGGAGGAAGCAGGTCACTGGGGGCGGGCTCTGAGGGTTCACAGCCATGCCCCACTTCCAGCTGCTCTCCCTGCTTCTTACACCTGCTCGAAGATGTGAGTGCTCAGCATTCTGCCCCTGGCTGCTTCCTGGCATGCCTCCCTGGCCCTGGCAGACTCTGGAACTGTCAGCCAAATTAACTCCTCCTCCTGTAAGTTGCCTTGGTCGTGGTGTTTTATCACAGCACCAGAAAAGTCACTAATACGCTGCTTTTTTTCGTGATGGAAATAAGAAAACCAGATGTGAAGAATCTTTTGAATTCTCCCAGTTTGAATTAATTACCAAAGAAAAAGGACTATGAAGACAGCTTGAGAAGGTGATGGGTCTCACGTTCTAGCTCCTTCACCGTCTCTGGGTTAGCCAACAATCATGTGGCTTCTCTGATTACTTCATTCAGAAGACAGAGACAAGGTCCACCCTGTACAGTGATTTCAGTTGCTAAAGAGAATTGGAAGAGTATACTGGAAATGCCCAGCTCCCTGTCCCATCAGCCCCATCAGTTTTCCCTCCATTTCCTTCTGCTTTGCTTCGTCTGTTCCTCCACCCCCGTTCGTGGCATCTTCGTCATCTCAAACCTGCATTGCTTGAGCTGTCTACGGAACTCTACCTCCAATTTGCACTTTCCAGTCTGCTACCAGATAACTTTTCAGAACCACATACAGTAAGATCATACTCTTACCTCAGACCTTCCAGTCATTTCTCATTACCTTAGGGGTAAACTCCTAACATGGCTTCAAGATCGTTTATGACATAAACCCTTCTTTTTTTAAAGAAAAATGGTATTTGGATAACAAATATTACTCTTTGAAATAGAAAAAAAACATTGCCAGATTTGACAATAAGGGCTTTATGCAAATTAAACTAGTCAAGAAGGAGAAATATTTCATGGCTTTCCTTATATGAGGATTTGAAAATAACCAAACTCATAAAAGCTAAAAGCAGAACCACAATCTTTGTGAGCTGAGGTTGAGAATATGGAGAGTTCATGTTCAACAGGTATAAAGTTTCAGCTTTACAAATGAATTATAGATTTTGATTGCAAAGTCACATGTGAATTTCCCAAAATATAGTTTCCAGTACTTGATAAAGTGCTAAGCTCCATGGAGGGAGGGAGGCTTCCAGATTATGATACAAAAGTGAATTGACTTTTAAAAGTTACCAAGATAAGTGTTCCCTGACTGGATTACACAATTACAAAATTAGTATAGAGTTCCACTGTCACTGACCAGAGCTAAATTTACTTCCTAAGATGAAAGTGGCTATGTGTTCAGCATTTAAGAAATCGATGAATAGCTTAAAATAGCAATGTACTACTTTTGACATAGACCTTTCTTATCCCTTCTCAACACCTAACTATTCTTGGATACACCATGCTATCTGTAAGAGTCTCTGCATCTCTCTACCTTCCCCCATTTCCCTCAGCCCACTACTACTATCTTTTCAAATCCTTTACCTGATACATTCTAGCACATTCTATCATAAGACTTCACAGGACACTGACTGTCCTAGGGAGTCTTCCACGAATCCTCTCTATAAAAGACCAGGTGTATGAGCCTTCTATATAGAAAGTCCCTCCAAGGAACAGAGAAAGAAGACATGGCATGTGGGTGGCAGAGTCCTCACCTATTGAAAGAGTGGCTGGAGGAAACATCTGGTGAGTTACAACACTACTCCACTGCCATCGTATTCACAGACCCCCTATCTGATCATAGACATGAAGATGCCTATGTGATAATGCAGTTCTTCAAGCCCTTGGGTCATAATAAACTTCCAAGTGAATGTCCCTTTCTGACTAGTCAGTGTTAGTTGAGAGCCTGCTACTCTCAAAGTTTGTGGAGGATACAGACAGGAGTGGGACATACGCTGGGGCCTCAGGGAGCTCCAGGCACAAAGCAGCTCAGGGACCCACTGCTGCTGTTTGTGAGCTTCCACATTCCCACTGTGTGCTTTCTGAGAATCTTAAAACTCGCAAGCACATGCACATATACAAGCGCTCTTTGTATGTACGCACACATACACAAGGGCACACCCTTTCCTTTAAAAAGATCTGCAGGGTTTCTAAACAGAGCTATGATCACATTTACAGTGTCTTTGGGTGTTAACTCCCCATAAACACACTGGCCAGGAAAAGGGCACCTCTTATCCTAGACTGACACAGAACCCTTCAGAGGCACTGGTCATACTTCCAGTCTCATCTGGAGCCTGGCCCTTTATGTGGGGACCAGCTGGTACCACAGCATCATCACATGAAGTGGACAACTCTCATAGGACAGCTCTGACCCAGGCCCTTCTTTCCTTTCTTCCCACATGATGAGGGACATGTGGGAACATTTCCAACCAATGCTAGGAAGAAGAGAAGGCCTTGAGGCCATCCTCCTCCCATGGGGTAAAATGCAGAGTATAAGAAAACAGTCACCTTGTAGACTTATTAGTCCTGGATACCAGCCTCAATATTAAAAATAACTCATTCTCTTCCTTTTTGTTTTGTTTACTGACAGTAAACAGCAGTTCTTAGAGTTTAAGCAATAATATAAGAATTATTTTTTATACCTAGATTAGTTTTCTCCTCTTTATACAGGACACAAGGAAACCTGCCCACACTTCTCCTATCTTGCGTCTTGCTGTGTGCCGCTGCTATCAACTTCAGGGAAGAACTTGTAACCTCTATGAGGGAAACACCTCCACAGATGTCATGACCTTGTGGATGTCCCACATATCTTACTCGGCTCATGGCAACCCAGCAGGTATCACAGAACACTGAAGACCAGGTTCAGGAGTCTGCAAAATCCAAGATCAAGACATGGGAAGGTCTAGTGTCTCGTGAGGGCCCGCTTTCTAGTTTGTAAACAGCTATTCTTTCATTGCATCCTCATATGGCAGAGGAAACAGAGCAATCTCTCCTTAGTCTGCTCTTTTTCTATGTTTTAATTTATGTGTCTGTGTGTGTCTACGTGCACACGTGTGTACGCCATGCCCATGAAGGTCAGAAGAGGGCATTGCATCCCTTGGAGCTGGAATTACAGGCAGTTGTGAGCCACCTGACATGGGTTTTGGGAACCAAACTCCATTCCTCTCAAAGAGCAGCAAGAGCTCATAACTACTGAGCTGTCTCTCCAGTCCCCCCAAATAAACTTCTTTACAAAGCTAAGAGGTAAATGGGAATCAACTTTTGGAAGAGCAAAATGTCTGAACTGTGGTGGTTATCAGGGAATATCTCCTTAGGGGTCTCCTTCACACTCCATGCCCAGTCTCAATAGCTCGTTGATTCTCCAGCTCATTCAGCTGATTTGACCTTAAGCTGTCTGCATTGTGGGCATGCTTGCCGCAAGCCAGGGAGGAGCAGCAGCTCATGCTACAGGTTTATGTGCTACAAGTCACAAGGAAGGAGCTAGACTCAAAACCACACTTTTCCTGGGGAATCTCCAATTGCCACTAATTTTAGAAAACACATTTTACCTTCCCACAACTTGAATCACCACATGAACAGAGACAAGTCCAAATTCTCTTCTACTCAAAGGGTGCTGTGCTCCTCAAAGATTTGTAAAACTTCAATTGAAAACTGAAAACCTTTGCATAATGTTCAACTTAAATTTTATTCAGGGGTTGTGACTTAAAGCATTCCCCTAGGGCTCAAATATATATTTCTGAAGTTATATAAACACAGGGTCAGAAGTAGGATAGCTTGTCTCTTGACTGTGATAGAAACACATCATGAGAGTAAATTTCTATTTAATGGACACCATTCATGGGAATAAGTTCTTACCTCACAAGGCTGTCTTACCCATTCTCTGATATCAACATCTGAGGTCACCAGCATCTTATTGCTACATATGTTTAGTTGCCCAAATGACAAAAAATAGTTCCACATGCACTTATGAGGTGAACTGGCTAAAAACATGGCTTCCCCAAAATGGCCAGGGCATAGGGGAGCAGAAGAAAGCTAAGACACACTCTTTTTTTCTGTGTAGCAAGTAGAAAAAAAAAATTAAAAGAATGGTAACAACCAGTATTGGTGAAGGTGTGACATGATGCTTACAGAACTGACAGGAATTGGAACTGGTGCACTTTTCCATAATGGTCAGTTGGCATGTTAGCAGAGGCTTTAAAATATTTCTGTTTGATACTGAGCAATTCAACTTCCAAAAATGCATCTTCAGGCAATAATTTGAAGCTAAAGTTCATCGCTATGCTGTTTTTGATAATGGAAACAAGCCAACTTTCTGAAAATAATGTTTATTTTAAAAGGACCACACAAAAAAAATACTAATGGAGAACTAAGTGATGGGAAATAGGAAAGAGCTCAAACATTCAGTCTTAGGAGAAGAATTAATTATGGGCACAGAAAATGATATAGAATCATGTTTGCATAAAAATACGCATACTCAAAGCAAATGAGTCCATTCAAGAATTCTAGAATAGAAAAACACAATGTGTGTTTGTATATATTCATGAGTAACAGATTCCTATTCAAAATAAAGACCTCATCAAAGCCACAAGTGACCTAACTAAACCAACCAGTGGGATGACAGCAGAAGAAATATCCATGTGTAAAAGCCCAAGATTTTAAGAAGATAATTTTAAGAATTTAAATTCACAATCCTCTAACGTGTATTTTCTTATGTTTTCAAGGCCTGATACTAATTTGAGTTTAAATTCTTTTTTAGATTTGTTTTATTTTTAATTATTTGTGTATCTGTGCATGTGTCAGTGCCTGCTGAGGTGACAGAACTCTCTGGAGTGAGAGTTCCAGGCAATTGTGAGCCAGCTGACATGGATGCTGGGAACTAAACTCGGGTCCTCTGTAAGAATAGTGTCCTATTTTATTTCTCTGTTGATGTGATAAAACACCATGACCAAAAGCACCTTGGGGAGGAAAGGGTTTATTTCAGCTTATAGTACAGTCCTTCACTGAGGAAGTCCAGGGCAGGAGCTCAAGCAGGAACCTGGAGGCAGGAGCTGAAGCAGAGACCATGGAGGAATTCTATTTACTGGCTTACTCCTCTGGCCCATGATCAGTCCAGGTCCACCTGCCCAGGAGTGGCACCACCCACAGTGGACTGGGCCCTCCTACATCAGTTAGCAATCAAGAAAATGCCCCACAGACACGGACACAGGCCAGTCTGATGAAGGAAATTCCCCATTTGAGAGTCCCTCTTTTCAGGTTACTCTAATTCCTGTCAGGTTGACAATAAAAACTAATCAGTGTAACGAGAATGTGCTCTTAACCTCTGAGCCATCTTTTCAGACCCCCGAGTTCAAATTTTATAATATAAAATAAGACACACAGAGTCTATATTATCTTTATTTTTATTTTTTCCTATACTAAGCAGAAATTATTCTTATCATTAGGGGAAAATAGTAAAGTATTTTAATTTTTAAATCCCTTTATTATGCTCTGAGGAAATGGTTTAGTGGTGAGGTCAAATATGTGCCTCCTCACGCTTGCATGTAGCCTTCAAGTTTTCCAAAATAGGTTGTTTTGCTTTCATGATACAAAATATTAGAAGCAGAAGACTGGGTGCAGTGCAGTGGCACATACCTAAAATCCTAGTATTCAGGAAGCCGAGACAAGAGGATTGTAAATTTGAAGACAGCCTGTACAACACAGTGAGATTCTATCTCAAAATATAAAGAATTTTTAAGAAACACTATTAGAAAGTCCCAGAAAAAAGCCTTCATTTGCAAAGTTTAAAACTGTGAAACTCTGGAAATGGTTGAAATAATAAATGGGATTTAGGTAGCAAATTTATTTATTTAACAGAACTATCAAAGTTAGCATGCTATACCATTGTTACTGAGCAGCCTGCTACCTGCAGCAGAGGTCATTATCAAAGAGAATTTCAACAGTGTGCAAACATCTCTAACTCCTCCACCCTCAACATCAGCAGCCATCACAGATGTCATCAGCCCTCCATTAAAGATTATTCCACAGTTCCATCTGCACATTCCTGAAATAACAGAGACATCTTTGAAGCCAGACATTAGACCATTTTGCATCCTTAACAAGAACATTGTTCAGTCTTTACGAAACCATTTGACTCTGAGGATGTCATATCGAAACACTCTTAAAAGATGATGCATCACATTAAGTAACTGAATGTACCAGAGGAAAAGCTTTAAACAAAGATAATTCATTTTATCAGATTAAAAAGCATTCCCCCGCAGGCTGTTTTGCCTCACAGAACCATGCTGTATAATTCTTCCAAATGTCTCCTCTGATGTTCCACCTAATGATGTTTGGGGCAGAAAAAGAATGAAAATATAGAAACCCTCCACATCTTGAGGTCAGAATCCCTCTTTCTAAAAGCAATCGCTCTTTTTTAAAAAAAAAAATTAACTTGATCATTTTTAAAGTGATGGCATATGTGTTATTTCTTCTAATATTTTGGCTATTTGATCATAGTGCTAGAAATTTGATACGTAATGGTGCATATTTACCTACCAATATCTGACATATACTCTAAATTCAGAAAAATCTGTCAACAAGTCAACTGGAGGGCTTCTTCCAGGTTATTCTCACTCTCTTCCATTCACTGAGCAGTTCCAGTAATCACAAGAACATTGATTTCCAAGAAAAGGTTGTTAACAACTTAGAATCTTCTCAGGGTCTAAGTGTATGGAATTCACCCAGCTACCACCTCTTGCTCCGGGTGCCCAGGCTCATGACTTTCCTACCATTCTGTCTCTGCTCATGTTCACTCCACATCCTGGCTGGCTCTCAGCCTGCCACTTCTTCCAGGAAGGCTTCCTTGAGTTGCTAGATTCTTCTGGTGTCCCACCCCATACCTTATCCTGGCTCTCTGTTTTCTCTGTTCTCCCTTCCCAGCTCTTTCTACAATGTACCACAAAAGTGACTAACACCCTCTTCCTGCTCAAAGTCTTACAGTCCATGGAACCAGAGTACCTGTCATATTTTTTGCATGTGTATGGTGCACATGCATGTGTGCACATACATGTATGAGAGAATACACATGCGTGTGCATGTGGAGGTCACAGGTTGGTGTCAGGTGTCTTCATCAACTACTGTCCACTTTGTTTATTGAGGCAGGGTCTGTTAGTGAACCCAGAGCTTGCTAAGCTACCTAGTCAGCTTGTCCCATGAAGCCACGCCCACCTGGCCCATCTGGCTTTTATGTGGACACCGAGGATCTGAACTCTAGCACTTGTGCTTGCATAGGAAAGTACGTTAGCCACTGAGTCATTTCACCAGGCCCTGGGACCCTGTTTTTCATTGCCTTAAATACTTAGGGTACAGCACAATGACAGGATATAAAGGAGACACTACTTACTGGGCCTTTCACAGTCTTTCAACTGGTTTTATTGAATGAATTATAGTAAGCAACTCCTCTTTCCATCCAAAGAGAACGTCCACATTGTACACACACTTCCATTGAAATATATTTCTGTGTCTGTTCAAATGTCAACTCAGAGGCCTCTATGGGACAGCATCCATTAGCCATTCCCTGTCATGTTCAAACCAATGTCATCATCAAACTGAGGATCTTGTTTGTCCTGCCCTGTGACCTGTCCCACCAGCATGTCATCGCCATGAGTGTGACTCTGTCTACTTTGTTCTTCACTGTATCCCGAGCACCCAGCACAACTTCTGGCAATGCAGGCACTGAGTACATATTCTGGGAATGAATGAATGTTGGGGAATGAATGAATGAAAGATGCCCAGTATGCAGGGAAAGTGACATAAATATTCTGGTAGTGGTGGGTTGTGAATAAACATCTTTGGATTGAATGAACGAAGGTGCCTGGTAAGCGTGGAAAACAGCACAAATGGGGGTTGCACCTGCACACCCTGGTTTCTGCTTCCTCATCATCTCTGCCCATCCCATCATCAAGATCAAAGATACGTCTCCATTTTGCTTCCTGTTTTCACTACACAAGCTACTCTGACATCAGTGCCATTTCAGTTAGTATGTACAACAAACGCCCTGTGAGAAGCTGCATCCAAAACAGTCCAAGATGCCAGAACAGATTCATTCCTTCCAGCATTTCCAGGGCGACGGCAAACCCAAGATGACCTTCCAGCTCCCCTTTGCCAAAACGCATTAAAATTCTGCTCAAATAAAAGCTCACCAGGACCAGCTGAGCTCACCATATAAATGGAATTTAAATAACACATTTCCTATCTGGAGGTACTTTGTATACAACTGAAGTAATCTGGTTTTGTTCAATTTTAGTTGAGCAGAATGAAGCTACCAGTGAACTACTTCTAATTGTATTTATTATAAACTTTACATTTTATGAATTTTATAGTATCTGATGTTATCTTAATCCAAAAACGTTTCTAGTTAAGGATTGGGGATTTGGCTCAGTTGGTGAAATGCCTGATGTGCAAGCTTGGGGACCCGAGTTTGAATCTCTAGCACTCATATAAAGACAGTGTTTGCAGGGACCCCAAAGCCATTGGGGAGGAGACAAGGAGGATCCAAGGGCTCGGTAACAGGCTGGTTTAGCCAATCAGCAAGAGCAGCCAGCGCTCTTAACTGCTGAGACATCTCTCCTGTCTCACTTGGTAGCATTTTTATAATAATTCTATAAATGTAAAACTATCTTTCAAAATTAATTAAAAGCCACATGTGAAAGAGCACACTGATAATCCTAACATATGGGAGGCTGAAGAAAGAGGATCCTGAGTTCAAAGCCAGCCTGGGCTACGCAGCAAGATCCTGCCCCCTCCCCCATAAAGTTAATTAGAAATATTTTCAATTTAGTTTAGTATTTTAAACGTAAAGGTCTAATATTTCTAATAACCATGAAATATGGGGGATAAAACCTTAGCTTGCTTGTCAGCTCAAGAAGTTAGTTCTGCCTTTCTCTTTATGTTCTCATCCCAGGAGAAATAAATGCGACATTTACTGCAACTAGCACTAGAGTGGATTTACAGTGAGTACAAAGATGGCTAAGATAAAATTCTCTGTCTTCTCACAGGAGAAGGCAATATCCAGACAGCCCCAATGAGGCATGCTGTGCAACCACAGGCAACACGGCTGAGCACTGCAAAGCAGTTCCGGGGTTAACTCTTTCAGTCTTTTCAACAACCCCCAGTTAGGTAGGTGCTAGAACAATGGCACATCTGCAGAAGTATACAGTATGGAGACACATGGCCACATATGGAGATACACTGAGACAAATGGAGACATAGACATGTGGACACATGGAGACATGTGGAGACATATGGAGACTCACACAGAGACATGAAGAGACACATGGAGACATGTGGAGACACGTGGAGATACACTGAGACATGCAGAGACCTATGGAGACATACAGAGACATGCAGAGACATATAGAGACACGTGGAGACACATGGAGACAAGTAGAACATGTGGAGACACATGGAGACACATGGAGACATGGAGACACACAGAGACACATGGAAGCATGTGGAGACACGTGGAGATATGTGGAGACACATGGAGACACATGGAGACATGTGGAGACATACAGGGATACATGGAGATTCATGGAGATACATGGAGACACACGAGGACACACAGAAGCATGTGGAGACACATGGATACGTGTGGAAGCACATGGGGACACATGGAGACATGTGGAGACATACAAAGATACATGGAGATTCATAGAGACACACGGAGACACATGGAGAAACACAGAGACACACTGAACATGTGTAGACACATGGAGACACGTGGAGATATGAGGAGATGTACAGACACATGAAGACACAAGGAGATACATGGAGACACATGGAGATACATGGAGACACATAGAGACATGTGGAGACATACAGAGATACATGGAGACATGTGGAAACATACATGGAGACATGGAGACACATAGAACATGTGGAGACACATGGAGACATAAGGAGACACATGAGGCACGTGGAGGCACATGGAAATACATGGAGGCATGTGGAGACACATGGAGACACATGGAGACATATAGAGACACACAGAAGCATTTGGAGACACATGGAGACACACAGAGACACACAGAAGCATGTGGAGATACATGGAGACACAAGGAAACATGTGGAGACATATGGAGACATACAGAGATACATGGAGATGCATGGAAACACACAGAGACACACAGAAGCATGTGGAGACACATGGAGACATGTGGAGACATAGAGACACATGGAGATACATGGAGCCACATAGAACAGGTGGAGACACATGGGGACACATGGAGACACATGGGGTGAGAGCAGTCAGTGCCTCTTCCAACCTGATAGAGTGGGCAAATGATACAGTTGATACTGAACTTGAGTTCAGTGAATCATCTGCTGCTCCCCCTACCTACACCAGGCAGCTTCTTAGCACCCTGGGTTGCACATATGAGAATCCTCACACTTGGACAATCTCCCTTTGTACAGCAAAATTTGGAAGGATTTCATATGACTAGGAGATTTTTTTTAATATGAAAAAGGACAGGGTAGAGAAGTGTACTAAGTTCATCACTGTAATAAAAGACAGGGTAGAGAAGTGTACTAAGTTCATCACTGTAACAAAGGACAGGGTAGAGAAGTGTACTT
This sequence comes from Nannospalax galili, assembly GCF_000622305.1. Classification (NCBI taxonomy): domain Eukaryota; kingdom Metazoa; phylum Chordata; class Mammalia; order Rodentia; family Spalacidae; genus Nannospalax; species Nannospalax galili. Next base: position 527,876 of record NW_008360051.1, on the reverse strand, counting down.
CGATTAGCTGTGCTGCTCTAGGGCCTGTGACAAGGCAGTGCACCAGGTGCCAGCCTGTGATCGCCTTACAGAAGCCAGGAAGCAAAAAGGAGAGATGAAGTGGCTGGATCCCAATACTTCCTTTGATGGTACGGCCAGTGACCTAACGCCATCCCATTGGGCCCAGCACCTACCAGTAGCTCCAAAGATTGGGAACCAGACCTTCACACGCAGACCTTCGGGAGAGGTGAGGGATGAAGTGGAAACGCCACAGAGGTGGGGAAGGGCCGGTGGTGGTTGTCTGCTTCAGCCGCCGCCCAGAGAACAGCCGACTTGACCAGCGGGGGTCTCAGCCCTTCACACACAATGTCCCATATCACCTCCACAGCTCCTCGGTGTCTGTGCAGATGCCCGGGTCCACATTTGGTAGTTAGAGCAAGGGGGGCTTCCGTCACTGAGTCACACTTTGCTGTGAAGCAAGTGCTTAAACACAGGTCTGTGCACCATCTCTCAACCACAGGACTCCTCCGACTTATGCTGTTGCTATTTTTAAGGATGCTACGATTGTATTTATGTACTGCTTTCTCAACCACTACTCACACACATAACGATTACATAACAATTACACATAATAATATTTAGTGTGACTAATGGATAGACTGTCATAAAGGACTTTTGAGGAAAAGAACCAAGATACTAATAATAGTTAAAACTTTAGGTGGAGATGACTTTTATTTTCTTCCCTTTATTTGAATTTTATGTCAGGAAAACACATTATTTGCTTCAAAATAAAGAAATATATATAATCAATAATTATTTAGATCATGTATAATTTAAATAAGAAACTGCTATAAAACTACAATTTTTGTGTGGGAGGCAGGGTCATATGTATCCCAGGCTGGCCTCAAACTTACTATATAGCCAAGAATGACCCTGAACTTTCTGCTCCTCCTGCCTCTACCTTGAGGGTGCTAGGATCACTGGCATGCAGCACCATGCCTAGTTTACACAGTGTTAGGGCTTGAACCAGCAAGGGCTTTGTGCATGTACTGACTGAGCTACATCACCAGCCTGCATATCACTATTTAATTTCACATGAGCTTTTACATCTAATATTTTGACCCTTTACCTCCCACTGCAAAACTGATGAACTGGCTAGTGATGTAACTTAGTGGCTGAACTTTTGCTGAGGATTTGTGAGACCCTCTGTTCCATCCCTAGCATGGCCACATTGATTATGAAGTGTTGATAAATAAGCACCTGAGGTGTAAGTGTTCAAGGAAGTGGCCCATGGTCTGCTCAGGGAGATCAGGCCAAAAGGCACTCCTTCCGTAGTCTGTCATCGTCCTGCAGACTGACATTGGAGACTACAGTAAAGCCTACAGGCCAGAGGCAGGCAGAGTGTTAGAATGCCCACAGACATCTCTAGTAATCAGTAATCCTTAGGATTCAATTCGCTCTGCTGCTGTTCGAACTTCAATTGAAATTTCAGAACTCCAAACAGCAATCCTTTTTTTTTTTTTTTTTTAAAACCAAGGAAAGCAGGAAAAAAATTTTTTTTCTTAAAAACCAAACCTTGGGAACAAATTCAAAAAGTAGAAGCGGGCAACCCCGCTCCTTCCGTAGTCTGTCATCGTCCTGCAGACTGACATTGGAGACTACAGTAAAGCCTACAGGCCAGAGGCAGGCAGAGTGTTAGAATGCCCACAGACATCTCTAGTAATCAGTAATCCTTAGGATTCAATTCGCTCTGCTGCTGTTCGAACTTCAATTGAAATTTCAGAACTCTAAACAGCATCCTTTTTTTTTTTTTTTTTTTTAATACCAAGGAAAGCAGGAAAAACATTATGTTCTCTAAAAGCCAAACCTTGGTACCAAGTTCATAAAGTCGAGCAGGGTTACCCAGCACTCCAGCCCTTGGTTTACTCACACTGAAGATTAAGAGAATTAATGTGGGAGGATGGCTTAAATTCTCAGCCTTCCTTCTGTGAGGAGGAAAGTTTGATGGGAAGAGGAGGGTCAGGAAAGATCACTGTTGTCATTCACTCAGATGAAGAGTTTCAAGGGGCAAGGTGACCGTGGGTGAGCAGACACAGAAAGCAGCAACAGACGGAAAGGGAACGGGTTTCAAAGACACACCGGCCTCCTAGCTTCACTGTTGGCGGGACGCCTTAATGTAAATCCTCAAGTGAAAGGCAGCCAGCGTTCCTTTCATTTCTTATGGGGTTTTCATAATTTGATCAGAGGTGGCTGTGGGCAAGACATTTACGAGAGATTTAATTTCACATCTTGCAGATAAGGACACAAAAGATCGGGAAGCTAACCTTCACGTTACTTGTGGCCAAGACTGAAAGCCAGCTTTACATGGCCCTCAACCTGCTTCCCATGACATCACCCTATCTGTCCTGGCAACATGATGGGGAATCACTGGCCCCAAGGGAGACATCCTGCCTCTGATACCCAAAGAACATGACAAGGGAGTTTGAGGTAGCCCCACCTTCCAGAGGAGCCAAAGGTTTAATCTAGTGCTTCATCAGGGAAGATGTCCCCATTCTCAGTGGTCCACAAGTTCCCTCTCCCTGAGTGAACTGCTTCAAGTCTTGCTTATGTGTCCTGGGGGTGCTGAGAAACCAGAGCAGCGTGTCATATCTTTCATTGCATCCTGCTACATTTCTGTGTTGGCAAAATATAAGACTGTTCCCTTTCCAGAGATCGAAGGCAAAAGAGGCCACTAGGTTTCTAAACTACAGTCTTATATGGCCTCAGAGTTCTCCCTTGCATAAATACCGCTGATATGCTCACTTGGAAGCCAAGAAAAGAAACTATAAATAGACCCAGCTCCAGCCAGCAGAGGAAGCGGACCCGTAGTCATGCCAACTTGTACATACAAGCATAAGATGGAATCTTCCGGACATGTCTATCAATTCCATGAAGGACAGTACCTTTGCTGACAAGAAGATGATTGTGTTTATAGGAAACTGTTCAAGGCAGAAAAAGGTAGATTGAGAAGGAAATTTGTCTTGAGTTTCTTGATTGAATTGAGTTCTAAGGTCATTCTTTCAGGTTAAAGTGAATTTGAAATAAAGGATTGCAGGTGCTTATTTAATAAGCAAAAGGAAACAATGTGTGTGTAGTGTTCAAAATTAAAACATGCAAGGCCAAACCAAAACTCTTGGGGAAAAAAAATCCTTGAATTTGATTTTTAAAATCTACTGACAGATTGTCCAAAGTTTCCCAAAAGATTCCAGAAAAAGAGGTAAACCTCTGTGTCACGGTATATTCAGGATGAACTGATTAGAAAACAGAAGCAAATCTGACCACAGAAAGCACATCTTATTTAATGTGAATGACTAGCTAGGTTATAGACTCAATGGTGGTGGGGTGGGGTAGGGAGTGAGGCAAAATGGAAACAGGGCAGGAGCGCTGGCCTTACTGAGGTCATCTGCGCTCTCTCTCTTTACCCAGAGCACAGAGAGCCCTAAGTAATAGTCTTCAGCTGTGTACCAACGGTGCCGTGCATTTTTCCTCTCTTTTATTGAATTTTTGCGATTTTCATATAATATAGTTTGATGGCATTTAGATCCATAGCCCTCTCTGCCCTGCCCCCTCTGCCCCCGCCCAATTTAATGAACTCTCATATATATATATTTATATATATGTATGTATGGTTTATGATTTGCCACACACTATTGCTATTTATAATGCTCTCTTTAGACTTTCTAACATGATCACATTCCTGATATTCTGCTAAAGCAAAGTAGAAAACAATATTTCAATGAAAATGTTTGGGGTCACTCAGTTGGTAAAAGTCTCTTCTACACAGGACATCAGAAATCAGGAGCTGTTTCTATGAATGACTCAACACGGCACTTTTCTGCTACAAGGGTTTGTCTGTCTCTGACTTTACAAAGACTCGAGGCCTCTATGTAGACAATCCCTGGTTTATAATTTAGTCAATTCTATACCTACGGTTCCCCACAGGAGTCTGTTATCAGGACTATCCATTGCCATTTTCCTGGATGTCAAAGGCTCCCAGAGTTTCAAGAAGACTCGCTAATGGTGACTTCTTTTAACAGTCTCCATCTCTATGGCAACCCCAAGGTGAGCCTTACAAACGTCAGTACTGAACATTCAAAGAATGCACAAGTACCAATTTGGATTTCACTCAATCAACTTTTGCTGGATGTTACATCTGAAAGACGTACCCACCCTCAAATCAGCTTTCTTGCTTTCAAACAAAGATGCTTCTGTAACCTAGGCTAAATGAAGCTAGGAAAGGGGAAGGAGCCCTCCCCAACTCACTAACTTTTTGTGATCTCACCCTTATCTAAAGAAATAAAAAACAGTAAAAAAGAATCGAATGAAAAGAGATTTTGCTGATCAACAGAATCCTTGAACAGGACCCAGCCAGGTTCATTTCTCAATGGTTTTCAGTGTCAAACACATGTTTAAATGATATACACGCATAACTCAGTGAACATTTTCTGAGAAAGGAACGTGGAGTATTCCTTATTAGTTAAGGTCTAGAAAAGCCTAATGAGGAACGGTTAAGGCTTAGAGCACCATTTTAAATCACTTTGAAGGTCACAGAGGGCAAGCATTGCTCCCCTCAAAAATAAAAATAAAAAGAATAAAGAAAAATCAGGACAATGAACATTAGCATTACAAAGAGAAAGTCCTGTGTCTCCACAGACCTACTACTTAAGGAAGTAACAATGAAGTCACATTAATTTCCTCTTTACCTCAATTGAGTTCACTGACCAGTAACAACTGCACACATACAAAACAAGCAATAACAGAACTGCAGGGAGCCTTGTGAGTTCTGGATGGCAGGGGAGGCACCATATCGTGGTTGGAATATGAATCGTCCCCCACAGGCTCAGGGGCTGGAGCCTAGGTTCCCAGTTAGCAGTGATATTTTGTGAGATTCTAGAAACTTTAGGGCACTGGCCTGGCTGAAGGAAGCAGATCACAGGGAGTGTCCTTGTGGGTCTCTTGTCCCTGGTTCTTTCCTCTCTCTGCTTTCTGGCCACCAAGAGGCAAAGACACTCCTCCTCCATAGACTTATATGCTCAAATAAATCCCTTAGGTTGTTTCTGTCAGATATTTGGTCACAGTAGAGAGAAAGCTAACATACATAACCATCACATGACCAGTGCTAGTCCTGCATCCTTCCAAAGCATGCTATTCTTGCTGTGTTGGATAGGAGTCCAACTTTAAAATGTGCATGCATAGACCTTATGAATACAAACCAGCTACTAGCAACATATCGGACATGTTTGATCCCTCTATATGCAGCAGTTATAGATGAATGTTGAATATTTAAAGGGCATTTCTGCTTCTATATGTTTCTTTTTGCCATATGTGTTCACAACCTGGAGGCCCAGGTAGTGAATGAAAGTTTTCACTGGTCCTCACTAAAAATCAGGGCACTGCCCACAATTCTTTACTTTCTTAGTGTCATCGTTGTCAAGTCCCAACATTCTGTACTTCCCACCACAGCTTCCGTAACCCACTAGTCAACTCTCATGACTTAGACACCTTTGTCCCTGCACCTCTTTGTGTGTGTGTGTGTGTCTGTGTGTGTGTGCACAGTATGTTTATGTACAGCATGTGTGTATGCATGCAGGTGCATACCACATGCACACATGTCAGTTGCTCTAGGCTGACATGTATCCCTATGACGATTCCCTATCACTCTCTACCTTGTGTTTGAGACAGCATCTCTCATTGAATTATGAATTCACAGACTGGCTGGACTGCTTGTCCAGAGAACTCCAGGGACCTTCCTGTCTCTGCCAGGCCACTCACCCCCAGCCCTACCCTGAGAGCCAAGGTTAAAGGCATGTGCCACCACACCTGGCTTTTGCATAGGTACTGGGGATCTGAAGTTAGTTCCTCATGCTTGTGTGACAGGGACTTTATGAACTAAGTCATCTCAGCCCCCAATCCCTGAAATTCTGAACCATGATGAATAGACTTCATGTCCTTCACCTATTAAGCTGAAAAGTGTCTTCATACCCAGCGTCCTCTGATACATGTCAGCTCTCAGGATGCCATCCCAACTGCAGCCCTCTGGAATGGTCTTCATCCAGACCATTTTGCCTCTGACCTATAGATTCCAATTTCTCTACTTGCTATTACAACTCTCCAAGGCTTCCTTCAAGCCTTCATTCTAGACTCAGCTGCCTCTAGTTCTCAAAGCTCAAGGCCCCCAGTTCTACAGTAGACTTCATTCCTACTTCCAAAGTGCTACTTGCACTGGCCCATCCTCCAGGAATGCTCCTCCTTCTGATTCCCCTTGTAGAGGCTCCAGTTTAATCTCTCCTCCGCTGCTCTGTGATTCCCTAGGAATAATATCATTGTTTAATACTAAACTTCTATAACACTGTCTCTTGTTCCCTACTCATCTGTGGGCTTCCTAGAGTCAAAGCCTGTATCTTTCTCCACAGGACTAAACATCACATCTAGAGTCTTATATTATGTATAAGGGTTAGTGGCACCTCACAATAACTGCTGCCCTTCCTTATATATTCTGTTCACTCAAAGCCGAATACACCTACACACATAGGCCTGTGGAGTAAACACTGCAAGGTTATACATTCAGTTCAGTCTCCTTGGAATGCTAAAAATAATGTTGATGATGGAGACTGGTGCTCCCGTGTACAATATGCGACATCCAATATTCAACCCAGTCCCAACACTCCAAAAGTGCCTCCTTTGACCACAATTCCGAGAGCTTACTCCCTTCAAGTTTCGACTGTAAAATCACACAAAGTGATTTCTTTCTACCGGCAACCACAGCAACTCTGCTGAACTCTGCTGTGTAGAGAGGCACAGCGCTGGAGTTATCTGCCCTCCATCGGTGCATATGCATATAGTGTATATGAATATATGTATTTATAATATACAAGTGTGTATGAGGGTGTGTGTGAGTATGTGTATGGAGAGAGAAAGAAATTTTGAAACCTTCATTAACAAAAACCTATACATATTAAAGGAATATACACAAAATGAATGCTTCTCATTTTTGTTCTAAACACAAAATTTAATTGAGTATTTTAATAATTGTCATTCATTCTATAAACAGAATGATCTAATTTCGAGCCAACGTGTACTCTCTTTAGCTTGCATTCACTTTATTTACTTAATATGCAACAAAGTAACTCAGCGGAGAAATTGCCACTGTCCACGTGAGGTACCTAGCTCCCTTCTCCATTTTCTGCTGCTTCTCTGAGCTCTTCATTCAAAGGGGATGCCTCAGTATCAAAGGAGAACCACTGTGGGAAATAAACCCAGCACTGTTCATTTGGCTATTTAAAAAAAGTTTAAATTTAATAACCACATGATTAGAAGAAGCATTTCATTACAGCTTTAACACATTCAGTAACACATTCCAGAGCAAGGATTTTTAGCTTCACAGTTGAATTAATACAGTTATACAATATTGAACTCAGTATAAACCCTGTAAGACATAAAATTGAATGAATTTTTAACCTTTAACAAAGATCTGATCTCCATTTCAAGATGTGCTGTTTCCTACATTTTTAATGCTACTAACACTTATATGTTTGCACATGTGTCTTTAATCTCTATGTATCTGATTATTACTAGTCACAGTTGGTTACATTCAGATCATTTGGCTATTTTATTTACTATGTTGTGATACTTGGAATTGACCTCAGAGTCCAGTACATGGTAAGCAAACTCCCTGTATTAATCTACACTTCCAGCAACTCATTTTTAAAATTATTTTAAAAAACTTTTTATATGTATGAGTTCCTGCCTGCATTTAAGTGCACCACATGTGTGCAATGCCTGTGGAGGCCAGAATAGGTCACCAAATCCCCTGAAAGTGGAGTTATGGATGGTTGTTAGCCACCATGTGGGTGCTGGGAATTGAACCTGAGTCCTCTGCAAGAGCAGCCAGTGCTCTTAACCATTGAGCCATCTCTCCAGCTACAAATAGTTTTTAAATCCATTTCAAAAACATTGTGTTTTGGGTTTGGGTTTTTTGTTGTTGTTGTTGTTGTTGTTGTTGTTGATAGGGTCTCTCTAGTCCCAGACTACCTGGACTCACTATGTAGACCAGGTTGGCCTTGATCTCACAGAGATCTGCCTGCCTCTGCCTTCAATGGCTGGGATGAAAGGCGTGAACCACCATACCTGGCAACATTATGTGTTTTGATACTGACTAATATAATCAAATTACATCTAATAAATATTAAAAAGTGTGGAAATCTTTTATTTGAAGGGATTATAAATAAGACCCAGGAGAGGCAAATTCTCATTAGCCACTTGGAATGGTCTGATCAGTCATTGACTGGTGGACTGGCAGCGCGAGCTTAAAGGTTACTTCGTGCATAAACAGTTGTCCTGTCAGTGATGCTGCAACACTACTTTTCATTTGCACTTCTAAACTGGTGGTGTGAAAAAATAAAGGGGAAAAGTGAGTCTCACTTCTTTCAAAGGAATTTGGTGTTTTGTTTGGGGGTTTTGTGGTTTGGGGGTTTTCTTGTTGTTTTTTCTGGATGTTTGAGACAGGGTCTTCCTGTAGCCCCACATGGCCTAGAACGTGTACATAGAGCAGACTGGCCTTGCTCTCACAGAGATCTGCCCGCTTCAGCCTCCCAAGTGCTGGGATTAAAGGTGTGAGCCACCGGCCCTGGAGTGAATTTGGTTTTCATACATTTTTAAGGAAAAAAAATGCAGAGGTGACACCCAATAAATCTGAATTGTATTCTAAATTAAACTAACATTAAAACAGTCATCTCTAATACTTATTGCTCTGTAGCACAGAAATAAGACAAGCAGATTGACATAAAGTTCATCTGAAGTTAGAAAGAAAGGTCTCCAACTCCCACTTCAAATGTGTTAAATCATTATTTCTTTCAAATAATAAGATTAAGCCAAGAAAATTGATCACTTACTTAAAAGATGACTATGGGGCCTGGCGAGATGGCCTGACGAGCAAAATGCTTTGCTGCACAACCATGAGGACCTGAGTTCAGATCCCCAGAACCCCACTGCTGGAGTACAGAGACAGGTGGAGTCTGGGGGCGGGGTCTTGCTGGCTAGCCAGACTTGATGAAATGGGGAGCTCTGGGTTCAGTGAGAGCTCGTATCTCAAAAATATTAAGTGGAGAGCGACCGAGGAAGACATCTAGCACTGAGCTCTGGTGCCGCATGTGCACTCTACAGGCAAGCACACCTGCATGCGCACATGTGTACATGCATGCATTAGATACACACAAAGATGACCAGAATGAAGAGTCTCTATCTGTTAGTTATCACAGATTTGGCATTTCCAATACGCTTCTTAATCAGATTCCTGGAACAAACCACCCATTAAATAAAGGTCGTCCTAGACCTTTAGCCTTGGCTTCCTGCTGGCACCCTGCGCCCGCTGCCACCAGCTCTCCCTGGGCTTGCTAGCTTTGCAAGGACATTGTGGTACTTTTATAGATATATGAAATCTAAACATTTCAATGTTTCAGTGAATTGCTGAACATGTTAGAAACCTACAAAAACGTAGCAAGCCACAGCCCCACCATCAGATAGAAATATCTCAATATCAACAGAAGAAGCAATGTTCTTGCTTCCTGTGTTAAGAAAACACATTCAACAATTTTAAAGCATGGCTCCTCATATTCCAAAGTCCAGTGATTTATTAGCACTAGTAAGAGCAGAAAATGTTCATTCTTAACTTCTTTGGGGTGCATCAACTTATCACACAGTTCTGGCTAGCCTCAAACACTCAATCCTCCTGCATCAGCCCGCCAAATGCTGTGACTACATGCAGGTGCCCCCCCCCACCAAGCTTATCTCATAAATTTGATAAAAGGAATTCATAAGCCACTCTCCCCCAAAATAAAATCTGTACTCCAAGTTGCTTACAGCGTACAGAGCTTAAGAACCTTGTTCACAAGATGTTCCAGACTCTCTTGAACAAGAATACATCTCTCTCCTTTTTCACCTGTGGAAAACCAGTAAAAATGTACGTGATTCTAAAATAAGCCACTGGCCTGAATGTTTTATGAGCACTGTTGGAGCCAGAAGTTATAGTTTGCCATGTACCAGGCACTGTGCTAATGTAAACCACAGTACCTGATGAATTACCATCACCTCATCTACATCGCCCTCTTTCATTCCTCAGCTTCATAAGGTAGACCTCCTTATTGAAGCTGAAACTCACAAGGGTTAAACAATTTGCATGATGTAGGACTGTCGGAGGGTTCAGGTGTGTGGGTTTGAACTCGAAAAGTCTGGCTCTGGGGCTTATGCTCTTAGTCACTAGGTACTTTTGCCACTAAATGACAAACGGACATCTTCACCTTCCACCAGTAATTATGACACATGTTGAAAATAAAGTCAAATAGTCTGGGCTTTTAATAGTGAATGCTGATGACACTAATATTAATAAAACTTTGATAACAAAGACAGTCTGGCCTGGTGGCATGGGTACACAGGACCCTGACCTTTGAGCCTTGTATATGGTGCTTTCTAGCTTTGAGACCTTAGGCCTACTTTCTCTGAGCCTGTTTCCATGGTCCCAGGGATACTGTAAGTCTTTGAGAGATTTTTTTTAAAAAGAAATGCCTATAAAACTAGAAAGCACAACACAAATGGAATCCAAGGACGTGAAAACTCAAGATAAGAGAAAATCATTTTCAGTCAGATGGGAAGGCGATGGTACGAACTTGGAATGTCCCTTGCAGGCTCGTGCGTCCAACACTTGTTCTGCTTTGAAATGCTGTTTTTGGACATGTTGGAAACTTCAGGAGGTGGGGCCTAGCTGGAGGAAGTAGGTCACTGGGGACATGCCTTTGAAAGTTATACCTGTTCCCTGTTCCCCAGTCCCTTCATGTGCTTTCTGTCTGTCATGAGGTGAATGGTCTCTTCTCTATGCGTTCTAGCCACTGCAACTGTTCTTCCCAAGTGCGTGTGGCCAAGCAACCATGAAATGAACCCTCTGAGGCCATGAGCCTTCATGAATAACATCTCCCTTTAAGTTGATTGCTTGGGTGTTTTGGTCACAGCTACACAAAATACCTACTACAGAGGGCTGGCTAGCTTTTGTTGTTCCCTGTAAGACCAAGACACTGGGCCTGTAATCCCTGAGGGTATTAGACACTCTAACTATGCACCCCTCTCTCCTCTTCACCTAGATATATTGTTAATGTGAAGATCAAGTACTTTATGGTGAAACCACAGGGTATAGTTTACTCTGTACACTGTGCGGAAGTCAAGAAGACACTCATATAAGCATCGCATGAAAGTTAGTTCTATCTACTGATAAATGCCTCTTCGGGATCCCTGGTTGACTTCAGCAACAATACTCACCCTGCTTTCCTGACTGAATTGTACTTCTTTGTTCTCACCATGTTGTCTACTCTTTCACACACATTTGATCCAAACCGGCCCACCAGAGTATTTCGTATCAGTCCAGGACCATGAGTGCTGAATGCGGTACATGAACTAAGCAGGTCAAATAACATCTCTGGGTTTTTTCAATCTGCATTAGAAAGAATGAAGAGGAAGGCACAGCCTTCTTTCTTTTATTCTACACAATGAAGCTGAGAAGGGAAGAGGCTGGAGCTTGCAGCTGCCCTGTCCCTGTCTGCATGGGGAAACGTGTTTGTGGTGGGCAATCCAAACACCTTCTCAGGAGATGCGGTGCTGCAGCATTCTGCTGTCCCCAATGACAGCCTTGCCTTCTGCAGCTGTATAGAAGAGCTCTTCTTTTACCATTGGAAATGGGATTCTGACACATGCAATCAAAAGGTCCTAATGTCATGTACTCGAGGACAATCCAAGTTTAAATTTTCAGAGGATCTGACTGCTCAGCAGAAGACAGGACTACCATTCTCCTTACAAAACGCCCCATGATTGATACAGAGGTCTGAAAACAGCAAGAGTGGCAATTTTCTCGGCACGTGTGCCATGTATGGTCTTAATGACACAGACAGCAGTACCCAATACAGCACCCAGTGTTAAACACCTTGGCAACTGCCGAATGAATCTTCCTTTCCAATGAATTAAGACTTAAGCAAAGTTATCATTATTACTTTAAAATTACATCCCATATCCTAATGTGTTAATTTCCCCCAATTAGTGAGATTCTCAAACATCTCATTAAATTTCCCTAAGATGTCTGGTATTGTGGTGAAACTTGACAGTACCGTATTAAAGCTGAAAAAAAAATCATGAAGAACATACTTAACTAGTTTCTACAACTAATGTGACTGTTCTTCTTGGGTCGCTGGTGCTGCTTCAATGATTTCAAGGCCATAACAACCAGATGTGGCCAGGCACCTTGTCCCCCTATCCCGGGGCTTTTTCAAGATGATTATACACTCCTCTAAAGAGTGTCATTACATTGGCAGATAGTATGGTTTGACTATAAAGACTAAGCACTTGATGACTCGGAGACTATAGAAGAAGTGCGCATGGCTGTAAATACATACTCAGATCCAGATATGCTTATTTGTACTCTATGGTTTGACTATGAAATGTCTCCTTGCAGCTCATGCATTGGAGCCTCAGTTTCTAGCAGGTGGCACCATTTTAGGAGACAGTAGAAGCAAGAGCTAGAGCTTCAATGGAGGAAACAGGTCACAGGAGGTGTGCCCTTGACCCTGGGGATGTCCTGGCTGCCATGAGGTTAGCAGCTCTACTACCATCACCATGTTATTCTGTCTCTATTAGCACTTCTAACAATGGAGTCAAACTATTATAGATGACTTCAGGAACAGTGAACCTAGGCCCGAGCATGGTAGTGCACACCTTTAATCCCAGCATTTGGGTGGCAGAGGCAGGGGATCTCTGTGAGATCAAGGCCAGCCTGGTCTGCATAGTGAGCTCCATGCCAGCTGGGGTTACAGGGAGACCCTGTCTCAAAACAAAACAAAACAAAACAAAAACAAATCAACACCGAAACAAACAAAAAAACCCCAAGCCCCAAAACAGTGAACCTTTCTTTATGTTCATTTTATCCTATATATTTGCTACAGAAGGGAAGTCAGACTAGTGTCCTAGTCTGCTATTTTATTGCTGTGATCTGACCAAGACCAAGTTGCAGGGAATGGGGTCGGGGCGGTATTTGGCTGACATGCCCTGATCACAGTTCATCCTTGATGGAAGCAAGGATAGGAACCCAGGGCAGGAGCCCAGAAGCAAGAACTGAAACACAGACTGTGGAGGAATGCTCCTTACTGGTCTGCTCCCTCTGGCCTGTGCTCAGTCTGATTATTCATACAACCTAGGACCACCTGCCCTGGTATAGTACGCCCACAATGGGCCGGGCCCTTTCACATCAATTAGCAGTTAAGAAAATGCCTCACTGACATGGCCACAGGCCACTCTGATGCAGGAAATGCCTCACGTAAGGCTCCCTCTTCCCGGCTGTGTGAAGTTGACAACCGAAGCTGTCCTGTACAACAATGTATTTCCTAGAATATTTATTTCCAGAGTCTCATTTATCCACATTGTGAATCCACTTGCTGTTACACAGAAAGAGCACAGCATACTTTTCAGAGGCCACAAGGGTTCCGATAACATTCTCTCACCTGTTTCTGGGGGTTCAGTGCTGTTCTAAGCCACCCCAAGGAAACAGAGTACACAGGTCAATGAGTTTCCTTCATCCTAAAATGGAAGGAACCTGATTCTTCCTGTTCTTGTTGCATCCATCCATTCTTCCTCCAGTCGTAGCCCTCGAAGGAAACATTTCTTTTCTCAATGTTAGACCACATGACTTGTGTACCACTAGCTTCGGAGTAAACACACAGTTCAGGCATAGTTCCCCAGTGGGATTAAGATCCCCAATTTAAGCCATGATTTTACAGATACATAGTCATCAAATGAAGCCAGTGAGCTACAGCACAAGGCAAACCTCAAAGCAACCAGGACTAGAGCACAAGGGAACCATCTCGTCACACCTTGGAGTAGTAAAGGATAAAACCAACACTGGAGAAAATCGATGCCAGAGCTGGGTGGGACACAAGTGCCTAGTGATGTGATATGAGCTACCCTGCTGGTGACACCTAGGCTTTGACACCATAAATGTCCTTGTGATTTAAGCTTCTTTGAGTCACATTTGTGGGCTCTTGCAGCAGAGAATACTCTGCTTTTTCTCTTCCAGAAAAGCAACACAGAGGGACATGAGGGAGGATGTGCAAAGGGACAGGAATAGTTCCAGAAATAGATGATAAGCATGAACTAAATACAGTGACTGAAGGAGTAAGACTTTTCCATAAATCATTCATCTATGTTCCACCTTATAAAACAGAAGCATTCGTTCAAAAGCCTAAAATGACCATGTGAGATACTCTGCACTAAAGAGAAACTCATAGAAAACTTTACTCAAGGGCTCTATTTTCACCATACCATGACATCTTATGTCTGATCCTCTGCATTTTTTTGTTAAAAGGACTACATCTGAATGATGGTGCCATGGGAAATCTTCATTTTCTGAATAATTTTTAACTAGAATATATTAATTTTTTAATAATAAAAACTTTATTTTTAAAGATAAAACAGAGAATCATGGTAGATATTGTCAGTCACATGACTTGGTGACACACTTCCATGCCCTCCTGAACAAAAGAACTACTCATGACGTAGGAAACTCTTCCAGTTTAACGACCCACTGACACATCGTTTCCGGCTATCTTTAAGTTAAACTCATTCAAATACATGTGAGAAATATAATTTAAAAAGAAACAGATTATTAAGTTACCACCAAATGCAACTGTATGAACACTCCTGATTCTCATTAAAATTCTCATTAAAATTCTATGCTATTGCAGTTAGGACGGGAATAATAAGGTAGAAGAGAAAAGTTTCAAGATCAAGCACATAGTTGTAAGGTTTTCGCAAGGAAACAAGCCTCAAGCCAGGCAAATTAGTATCATTGACCTGTGGGAAAGTGCCACCATGAAAATCATTCAAAAGGAACTTACATTGTGGAAAATAATACATTTGCTTTTCAAAGCACATTTCTTTAGTTTGGCCAATCATCCACTAAACGGCTGAGGCCACTCTTAACACGCTGCATCAGGAAAGGAGAGCACATGGATCAAAGGCCCCCAGTGCTTGTTTTCAAATGTTTCAGTGTAGAGTAGATTTCTGTCTTTCAGCTTCCAAGGACAAGGAACGGGAAAATGGCTGCATGAAGCAATGGTACCTTCGAACTGTGGGGTTTTTGGTTTTGGTTTTTTTGTTGCTGTTGTTGTTTTGTTTTTGTTTTTTGTTTTTGTTTGTTTTCTTCGGTATAGCAGATTAGTGAAAAGGGATTTTTTTTAAAATTCTAATTTAAAATAACAAATTATTTTTTAAAAATTGGAGCTGTGCCAGGCATTGTGGCCCACATGTTTAATCTCTGTGAAATCAAGGCCAGCCTGGTCTATATAGTGAGTTCCACATCAGCTGGGGCTACAAGGAAACCTGTTTCAAAAAGACAAAAAGAAATAGTTACAGGTCCATCTTAAGAAAATCCTTTCTTTTTTCTTTTCTTTTTTTTTTTTGAGCTTTCTGGATTTTAAAAGAGTTCTGTGCTTTTTTTTTTTTTTTCTTTCACATAGAACAGCATGGTCTTGTTTTATGTCTGGAATCAAGTCTAAACATTGCCACGCAGAGTGAAGAACCCTCAAGTGGATGCTTAGAACAGTAAAAACAACAAAAATACATTGGAGCAGAGCACAGTGGCTCACATCTGTAATCCTGGGGTTCAGAGGCTGAAGCAGAAGGATTACCCATGAGTTCAAGGCCAGCCTGGGCTACTTTGTGAGTTCTACTTTACCTTGGGCTACAGAGTGATACCATGTCAATAATCATAATAATAATTTTATGTGTAATATACTTCTCAAAATCAACTTCTGGTAGAAACTGCTTAATTAATTAATTATTAAGAATTATTCTAGTAGTCGGTTCATTCACCATCATACGCCTGGTCAAAGGGACTCCCAAGCTTTATTTTGTAGATGTCAGAAAAAGAGCAAATCAAAAAGGAAAAGAACAAATTAAAACAGAACTCCACCTCGTTGAAAAGCAGGACATCTACATGATTAATTCTAAAGATAAGGAGGTCATCAACAGCTTCTTAATCTCTACTCAGAGTGGCTTAGAGGCAGCAAAGTGCTTAGAATAGGGGTGGGTGAGCCTGGCCTGGGGTCCCCTACTGAGAGGCTTCATTGGGTTATAAAATAGGTTGATATGACACTGTAATAACCTATGGGTGCTGATTTTCCTTCACCTCTAAATTTGTCTGTGATGGCAGAGATTATGAGAAACTTGACCTTGCTTCCGGCTGGCCACACCCATGTCATTCAGTATTATTGTCTTTATTTTCCAGAGGGGTTAAGAATTGACATAATTCTCCCAAGTTCCTTAGGTACTGAATAGTATATGAAAATAATATAAATATTAATAATATAAATATTCAAATAAATTTTTTTTCCTCACAGTCAAACTTTCTGAGATAAGTTGCAGGCCTGAGCAGCCCAAAGAGGAAGCAAACAGCGGACTTGCCTTCTGCACCTGCACACACACACCTTACAAGCTGTACCATGCTAAGCACGGTACATCCTAAGAAGCTAAAAACGGTGCTACCCAGCTTTTCCTTTGAGAACAAGGCAGGGAAATACCTCAATAGGAGCTGTGGGTCAAGAAGGTGCCAAAGGCCACACAAACAATGAAGGTTCTTGCCCTTCATCTTGGTCGCCCACAAAACTAGATGATAAGACCCTGTCAATGAAGACACCACATGTCTTGCTGGCATAATATAGCAAAATCAAACTGGAACTGAGCTAGAAACTTCCTCCCTGCTGTCTAACTTGCACTGAATTGGTAGGTGCTATCTAGCCTGCATTGGACTGGTGGGTGCTGTCTAACTTGCATTGGACTGGTAGGTGCTGTCTAGCTTGCACTGGACTGGTAGGTGCTGTCTAGCTTGCACTGGACTGGTAGGTGCTGTCTGGTTTGTATTGAACTGGTAGGCTCTGTCTAGTTTGCATTGAACTGATAGGTTCTGTGAAGGCTTGTACAGGAGAAAAGGCATCAATGGTCTTACCCAACTGATGGACTGCAAAACCAACCTGTCAGACAAGATATGCCCACTGGTAGAATAGTGGCATGGTTATTATGAGGATAACCAAACACTCTGATTAGGTTTGAGGCCCATTGCACAGATGGGAATTCATTCCTTGTTACTGTAAACCCTGTCAAAAAACTATTATGAGAAGATCATAGGTCCTTAAAGGAAACTTATCATTGTTTAGCTAAATTGCCAGTGTCAAATTATCTTTAAATATCTATGTTTATACCTACAGACAAATGCCTTAATCAGAGAAGGCCCTCTGCAGTGAACAGCAGTGAATGTAGAGATGGATGTCTGCCCAAGGTTCTGAGAAAGAGTGATGGAGGAGGGCTCAGCTTTACACAGGACATTTATACCAGTCCTTCTAAAGTTCAAGGTATGTTATAGAAGAAGAAGGTAGAAAGACTGTGAGAGCCCGAAGACAGGAAGAAGATCGACAAGTGTTGTCTTCAGAGCAGAACACACCCATTGTGACTGTGATCTCTCAGCAGATACAGCTGCCTGCTTTGGGCCTACACAACACTGGCCTGTTAACAATCAATCAGGGACCAAGAAGAGGCTCACAGAGCCCTCCCCCTTCCAACCGAACTACTGGCAGTCACTGTGTTCAGTTACACACCCACTGATAAGCCTGCAAGGCTCCAATGGACAATTCCAAACCCACAATTACGTATGACCCTGGTTAAACTCAGTGGGTCACAAAACAAAAGACATGAACATGGGAAAGAGATCTGTAAGGAAGAGCTGGGCTTACAGTTATAGGGTAAGTGAGACTGATGGTGAGAGTATGAGGAGGGTTCTACATACACATATGAAACTGTCAACGGATAAAAGTAATTTTAAAAGAGAGTAAATGACAAGAAAACAAAACAAAGGGCAGCAGAGGGCAGCAGCGGAGGCTGGAGGCTGCCCACCCATCTCTGGGGCTCTACACACTTTCTAGTTTTGGTCTCAGAAATCAGGAAGAGAAATGGGAAGGTGGGGCCCGGGAGTTCTAGAGGCCTACACGAGCTTGGCTCTGCTCACTCTTTTCTTCTCTGACCTGCAGAGATCTAGGGTCCTCAACACTGCCACCTCCCAAACCCCCATATCAGACCTTACCAGGCAAAAGAACCAGTGCATAGTTGACTATCCTCAAAATTGATGGTGTGCTTAACTTCTCAAGAATATCTACAGACATTAATGAGCCTCGCCAAATTTAAAAAGATTTATCACTGCTAAGTCATTAAAGAAGTATTTAGAATGTTGGAAACAGTGTTATTTGGTTTGTAATCCAGCACTGAGAAGGCAGAGGCAGGAACATGGCAAATTCAAGGCCAGTGTGGGCTACATAGTGAGTTATCAGTCAGCCTAGGTTATAGATCAGGATTGTCTCAAAACAAACATAATAATAATATAATATATAAACATAATATTATAATAGATGTTAATAATGTTAAATAATTCAAATCCCTATATACTTCAAATCTAAAGTCATCCATAAAAGGAAATGTACATACTGGGCTAGGAAGGAAGCAACCAGATTAAACCTGACTTTCCCAGAAGCCATCAAACAACTTCCACCTAGTGGAATTAATTAGTCTACTCTGCATCCTGGCCACCCCTATTTCAGAACTTATAAGACACTATGCCATGAATACATTCAACACTGTAGGGACTGTATCATTTAACTATACCAGCCCCAATGCCTGGCAAAGTCACTTTGCCATTGGGGAATGAATGGGTGAATGAGGACCACAGAGAGAACTTCGGATATGCAGTCTCGTGGGGTCAGACATGTCCTTTGCCTATCTATCATTTACTTCCAATGCTGTTTTCACACACATAACAGAGAAATGACTTGGAGAGCTGGAAAGATGAGATGGCTCAACCAGTAAAGTGCCTGCCGCATAAGCATGACGACCTGCGTTCAGACCCCTAGCACCTTCGTAGAAAAGCCAGGCACAGATAGTCACATGAGTCCGTAAGTTTAGTACAGGGCTGGGGAGCAGGGTGGGGTAGAGGCAGGTGAATCCCTGGAGCTCTCTGATCAACCAGTGTAGCCAGTTGGTGAGTGCCAGGTTCACTGAGATCATGTCTCAAAAAAAGGGTAGAGAGGCTCTGAGAAAAACATTTGACACTGACCTCTGGCTTCCACATGCATATGTACACATGTATACACATGTATACATATATACTACATGCGGACACACATCCACCCACATGCATACATGCACACACAATTCACACACACTACATGAACATACACAAACATACAAAAGAATGTTACTTCATAACAAAAGGAAAACACCTTCAAATCCTGAATCCAAAACCCTCATTTTCTTCGAATAAAAAAAGAAAAAGACCAAATACAAATGTGTGGTTCTGAAACAACTGTTTTAAGTCAAACAACACGGATTTCTTCTAATCAGTCATCACAACGCAGCTACGTTCACGGGATAAGCCACATAGGTAGAGTGCTGCACTAGAAAGAACAGAAGCAGGAAAACACTAGTAGAATAGTTTTGATTTGTTTTATGAGAATATTGTAAACGTGTCCCAAAAGATTATTAAAATTTGGAAGTGTCTAACAAAGGCTAAGAAAAATTTCCAAGAGTGTAATTATATAGGGTAAAGGTCAAGGTCTCTTGGTAATCAAGTAACCTAATTTACTCAAAAAAAAAAAAAAAAAAAAAAAAAACTCTCCCTCCACCAAACAAATGGCCTGAAGCAAAGAGAATGACTAGTTTTCAAATGATAAGACCACTAATGACTACTTCTGTGCGAGGGAAAATGGTCTGTTAGCCTAAGTTCAAAGGGGTTTACATAAATTCAGAAGAAAAAAAACCACATCAGGGAATTAGGATAAGCAGCTGTTTGGGTCCATAAATTCCCACCTTCCTAACCTTCTTCAACTTGAGATCTCTGAGGAAAACACACTGATGTTTGGATGGCACATGGTTTTTCTTTTTTCTGCTAAAAACATTTTAAAAGATGTTTTGAAAATTGCAAGACTGGGTAATGAAGTTGTCCATACACAATAACAGCTTCCCCTTGCAAGTCTCTGATCTGGTCAAGCCTGTCAGTCCTCAGAACTTCTCTGAAGAGGCAGGCAGACAGACACCATCTAAGTCATCTTACCCTAACTCCCTTCACCATTTCCTGTTTACCCTAGAAGGGTGTGAAATTTCCTCCCCTCTGTGTTTAGGTCTCTATCACCAAGGGCAGCCCCTCTCTTTCCCAGAGCCTCTGCCTTTATTCTACCTGTACTCTGCCCACTTCCATTCATACCATGAATTCTCCTGCCTCAAAATATTCATTTAAAAAAATTGAAAGCTGACTGAGATGATGGTCAGGCAGCACAAGGACCTGAGTTCAATCAGTAGACAGCCAGACTCACTTACCCCGCAAGCTCCGGGGTGATTTTGACCCTAGCTCAAAAAACATGAGGTAGACAGAACTTGAGGTTGATCTTTGGCCCACACCCACACACACACACACACACACACACACACACACACACACAAGACCAAAGAAAGAGTAGAACAGTACAATTAATACTTATAGAACTGTTAGTTTGCTTTCTGTTGCTGCAATAAAACACTGATGAAAACCAACTTGGGGAGGAAAAGGATTTATTTCATCTTACAATTCCCAAGTGATGGATTGCATCACTGAGGGAAGCCAGGGCAGGAACTCAGGGCAGGAATCTGGAGCCAGGAACCGAAGCACAGACTATAAGGAACGTTGCTCACTGGCTTGCTCCCCCTGGCTTGTTCAGCTACTCTCCTATACAGCCCAGACCCACCTGCCCACGGATGGCACTGCCCACATGGGGCTGGGTCCTCCTACATCAGCTAACAAATAAGAAAATGGCTCACAGACTTGCCTACAGGTCAACCTGATAGTGGAAAATTCCTCAGTTAAGGTTTCCTCTTCCTAGGTGACACTAGTTTGTGTCAAGTTGACAAAAAACAACCAGCACAAGAACCTTCTAGCACATTAACTGTGAGCATCTTTCTTTATGCTCAATATTAGACAGAGTAACCCTAATTCATCAATGGTTCTAAAGTTCTGCTGTGGGTCAACTCAGCTGTTGGATCCCACGTGTTACCAGAGTCTGAGCTCAAGACACGAGACTTTTGTGTATTAAGCTCATAGCCACAGTCCTTGGTGTTGGCCTAAAGTGACCACAACTTTCCCAACAAATTCTGAGTGTACTGTTGTTGACAGCTTCTTATTCCTGACACCTAAATATGCCCAAAGCACTCCAATTTGGTATAATAATAAGTACGATGCACTTTTAATTCCATGAATTCAGGAAAATGAATAAACTTATCAGTCTCTATCATTTGTTAAATGGGGTTGTACATGGCACTTTCCTCATTAAAATGCACTGATGTTTCAAATGCTCCCCAGAGGTGTGGGCACACTGGAAACATGTGCTACCTATTTGTCATCTTTATCCAAATATTTTCCTTGACAATGCTTGGTTTTCTAATTTGTGGACCCACTATGATTTTATTTTGTTAGTTGGCTTGGTGGTAGTTTGGTTTTATTTTTGAGATCAGACCTCAGTGGTCTCAAATTCTCAATCCTTCTGCCTTAGCTTATCCCATATTAGAATGGCAGGCCTGTGCCAATGAACCTGGCTACCACTGCATTTAAAAATTTTTAATTTACTTTTATTTTCTGTGTATGAGTGTTTTGCCTGCATGTATATAAGTGCACCTGTGTCATGCAATGCCCATAGAGGCCAAGAGAGGGTGTTAGATCCCCTGCAACTGGAGTAATGAATTGTGGGTCATGTGGGTGCTGGGAATCAAACTGGAGTCCTCTGCAAGAGTAGCCAGTGCTCTTGACTGCCTAGCCATCTCTCCAGCCCCATACCTCTGCATTCTTAACATCCTCATTGACCCCAGGATGTGGCATCAGGGGCATCACGACACAAAGGCTCCTGAAATTCTAGTGTCCTCCTAAGCCCCCAAGCCTCATTTTCTTCCATATCCTCATGTTCTACCAAGCATACAGTATTTACCATCCCAGAGATACACCATGCAGTTATTTGTATGAAATTATTGTTGGGATCATTGCTCGGATGTGTTCTGTACCTGCTGTTCTGAATACAACATGGAGTCCCTCACATTCACTCAGGGCTTTCTTTCGCTCCTCTAGGAAAGCCCATACTTCCTGCAGGTTCATAAGAATAGCTATTTATATGTAAGTCATTCTTTGGTTTACAACTTCCCTGGGAGCTGGTTCCTAACTCATTTTTTTCCCTTTATGACCCAGCCTGACCCACTGAGCTCTTCCAGGTCATAGTGCTCAATCATAAATGAACATGCGATCCTTTAGGAATTCATTTCAAAATGTACCAGTCCAGCCAGTGATGCCAGTAATCTATGTAGCTGTGCAACCTTTCCCAGAGCTATCTAGACTTGACTCCATAAGCACATTCTGTTCAGCAAGGGAATGTAATTTGAAATGAAATCTTGAAAGGAGGATGTGCCACACCATAGGGAACAAATGAGCAACGGTCAAATAAATCAGCAAGAGGTGACGTGTACTCTTTTGAGCTTTCTGTGCTATGAGGAAGAAGTTCCGTAGCAGGGCATCCTGACCTACGTGTGGGCTCTCTTCCTGACACAGCTCTTCCTGTAATTGTCAGGGGAAAGACTGAGACTATTAATTCCTCCCTCTCTTGGTATTAAATTTCTACAAGCTTCAAGTAGTAACTCTAAGGACACACAGATTTAATCATGAACTGTGAAAATTGGAAGTATAAGAATTACTTTTAAGTTGGTATGGGAAGCTGAGTCAGTGGCTAAAGTGTTTGCTGAACAGTACGATGACCTGAATTCAAATCCCTAGCACCATGTAAAAGCTTGATGCAGTGCACTGTGAAGGACACTGACTTGTGTGTATCAATACATATTAAAATGCAGCCGTGATTTTAAGCTTAGGAGATAAATGGTAAAAGGAAAAGGTGTCAGGGTACACATCTGCATGAACACATGTATGTAGAAGTGTTACGTACTCAGAGTCCTCATGGAACTAAATTGATTCATTCATTCTATATACGCTTGTGAATTTTACGCATCAGATAAACTATGACTCTCAGGTATACTGAAGAGTTTAATCCTCAAAAGCTTCAGGTCAGGCTTTTTGTTTGTCCTTTGTTTTTTATTTTGAGACAGAGTTCATTATAAAGCCCAGGATAACCTGGAACTCACTATATACCCCACGCTGGCCTTGAACTCTGGATCTCAAGTGCTAGAATTGCTGGCATGTGTCACCATCTCCTTGGAAAGCTCCAAATATTTTACATGTTTTACAGATATCTGAAACACATAAGCTACAAGTTATGGAAGTTTAGGAATCTCTTCCTAAAGGAAGAGATTTTATACCGTGAGGAAACAGAATAATCCAAATTAAATGTTGCGTGATAAAGAAAATGAAAATAAGCTCCCAATTAAGACACTGAATTTATTGTTGATTTTTCTAGGTACTTTACTTAATAAAACTGATACAAATATGTAATACTATTCCATTTGTATATGAATTCTTTTGAATAGAGGAAATTTGCTTTTTATTCCTTTGCTTGTCTGGCAAATAGTATTTTTCTGGTAGACTCTCTGATTTCTACTAACTTTGTAGTCAGTATTTGTTAGCCCATCTGAAGGGAAACAAAAATGGTTGTTTATAAAGCCAATTGTAACAGTCACATTACATTGAATTGTGTCCGTCCCCATCCCCCAAATTCTTACCTCAGAATCCTAACTTGTAAGACTTCAGAATGTTAAATTATTTGGAAATAAGATCATTATGGAAAAAACCAGTTTCAACAGATTAATTAGAACAGCCTCAATCTACCGAGACTGGTGTCTTTATTAACAGGGGAAGCTTGGACACAAAGCTGCTGAAGAAAAGTACAGGAAGATACATCTAGAAGCCACGATCAGAGCCTGCAACAAATTTTTCCCTCTCAGCCCTGAGAAAGTACCAGGCTGGAGGGACACCTTGACCTTTGTCCTGCTCTGCTTTCCAGTCCAGCTTGAGGGAAGCCAGGAGTCAAGCTGCAGCAAAGGCAGGAACTGAAGCAGAGACCATGGAGGAGCACTTCCTGGCTCGCTCAGCCACCTGTCCAGAGATAGTGGTGCTCACAGTGGGCTCTGCGGTGCTACATCAATTAAATTGAGAAAATGCCTCTTTAAGCTCAGGAAATAACTCAATAGCTTCAGGAAGTTCCTGAAACTGACCAGATTTATTAGGTCTCTTCCTCCCCAAGCATAGAGACACTCTCAGACCAGCTGAGCTGCTTGGGAGATAGGGCAGCCCACCAGAAGGAGGTAGAGACCAGCTGAACTGCCTGGAGGAGAGCATCAACCTGTCCAGCTGCCTGACAGTGTGTTCCAGGCATCCAGCCTTTGTGAGCTAACATCCTTGCCTGAGATGGACTTTAGTAGATACATTTCTTTTTTTTAAAAAGATTTACTTTTACTGAGCTTTTGTACATTTTATATAATAGGTCTTAATCAAATTTAGACCCCTGTCCCCCATCCACACCTTCCATAACCACCCCCCCACCAGATTTCATGCATTCTGTCATATATATTAAGTCCTATCCAGCCAGGCATTTATATCCAGATATCCTTCAGTGAAAATGCACCCACTGGAGTTTAGTCAGCCTATCTAGAGATCTTTGAGTCATTTCTATTACTGTAAATAACCCCTCACCCAAAGTTTTATAGGTAACCCCACTAAACCTCATTGGTTCATCAGGTTAGACTTTGGTGGTGTCCTTACTTTGGTCTGTTGTTGGCTTCATATCTGTGGTTAGTAGATGTTTACTCTGTCTCCCCAGAGAAATCAGCAAATCTCTCAATGGCAGTGAAATGTGATTAGGGGTAAAGCTCAAGGTTAAGCTTAGCCAATAAAGACCTGGTGAGTCAAGAAAGGGCAGCTCTTCTTTCTTGGAAAGCACTAAGATCACAATGTCTGACTATTAGGATGGATGGAGAGGGAAGAACAGGGTCAGAACATGGTGTCCTCAGAAGTTCAAATGATTAATGATCTCTTCTGATAGGTATTATGAAAGGAAGGACTGGGGGACTGGAACTTACCTCCAACACTAAAAATAAGGAGTACAAAGAGAGGCGAGAAGTCCTAAGCCAATGTATTTCTCAAAAAGGTAGTATAAGACTCAGGAGGTGCTGGCTAAAGAGCTGTCCTTCCATTTTTTCAAATAAGCATCCCTAGAGGACTTACGAAGATTCTTTTATTACCCTGTTTTGTTCCTTTCTTGATGCTCAAATGCCTAAATAAGAAAAAGTCAGGGAACAATCAATTCTGAGACAAGGCTCAGTGCCTTCTTCCCACCTGGAGTCTGTATCCTAAATGCACAGGATCTGTCACAGGTATACAGAATGACCAGATGAAACTGTAGTATTTCCTTGTTGAACTGAACCATAGTAAACATTTTTCGCACCTACACTAAAGCCTCAAAAATGACTTCTTCAGCATCTGATAATTATCAACCCTAAAGATTTCCAGAAACAAATCCACAGGGAGACACGCCAGCAGTTCACATGTATAAAAAGCAGAGCGGGAAAAGGGGACCCTTCCCGGATCATATGAGACTTCTACCTTAGGCAGGACTCCTGTGAAGAACATGAATAATTAACTTTAAGCAAAGTAACTGATCTTCTCCTGGGTTCAACTGAAACACACTTTTTGTAACTTTACCGTTTAATGAAACTATTTTCCTAGTCACAATGTCTGGTTATTCTGTATTAGCTTGTCCAAGTAAATGTTTATTCCCATGCAGTTAATTCAGCCTATGAAACTTCTAAAAGTTCACGTGGTTTATCTAAGCAGAAGATGAATAAAAATAGAAGAAAACAGGGAAAGTATAATTCAAAACATATCTGTGAGGCTAAGAAAATAAAGGCACCTGCAAAAATAATTCTTGGTTTTAAAGGGATATATTTATCTCAGTTGAAAAAAATGGTATGCAGGGATTTTTTTAATGCCCAAATACACAAAATAATAATACTAGACTAGTTTACAGAGTAGGTGTTCAAATGCAGGAAAGAACAACCCTTCGGAATGAGGAAGATTCTTCTACTGACTATACTCTTGTTATCACACAAAAATTATGCTCACATAGATATGTTAAAACCAATAAGATGTTGAAGTACGACATCTAAAATTTGTTTGGTTACTTTCTAAGGTGCATGTGTCTCCTAAAAAGAGAAAAAAGTAGACTGTTCATAATGGAATACAGGCTTGTGCTACAGACAGAAAAAGGGAATTCTTTATAGTAAAGGTAAATATTTTTGTATTGATATGTTTAAAAATAGTTTTTAAGAGGACACAAAACAGAGTCTGCCATTCACAAAATCCAAGTGAATGTCCCATAAGACAGAAAGACATTTACAGGAAATTACAGAGGCAGTAAATCTACTGCCTTATTATTTATAGTTGTGTTTGTGACGAACACAGGATAACAAGGCAACAAGCCAGTGTTTAAGGGCCGAAAGATTTATCAAACCTTAAACATATCACTCTCCACAGGCCTGGAGTCTATAATCATTATCACAGTTTAATCTGCCTTTGCAAAACAAAACTGAAAAATAGACTCTGTGTCTCTGTGATTAATCATTCACATTTAAAGCCAATCTGAACGAATAGAAAAGATCACAAAGGGAGAAAAAAAACAGCACCAAGAACATGGGACGGGGAGGTGATGGAATTTGTTTAGAATACCATGTTCTGAAAGTGTCATGCAACCTTCTGTTAAATATTTGCTTCATTCCATTTTGTCATCCTGATTTGTATGCTGAAAGCCCTTAGAAGCTGCAGAACTATTGCATTACAACCACAACATATGTTGGTGAGCAAAAATTCCAGATGAATGCTTCGGTCCTTCCCTGCAAACCACAGAGAATAATAGTACTTGAAAATTCCAGAAAAAATGATGCGGAGTTGTAAGCAAGCCCCCAACTTCTCACACAAAGGACACCAGTCAGCACAACTCAGGGACCTATAAAAGTCATTGGTATAAACAGTTGGTGAGTCCTGGCCAAACATGGCAAGAGCCCATAGCAGAGCTCGGATGACAGGGTACCTGGAATGAAAGTGGCCTTGCTGTGGAGATGTCAAATTAAAGCAACACTGGCAAGTTGTCCCCTGAGCATTTGGTCTTCATCTTAGGAAGAGTGCCAGGTACATCAGTGCAGCCAGAGAGAACACGTGTCTTTAAGAAACTGATGGTAAAAAAAGAAAAGAAAAAGAAAATAGGGAAAGAGAAACAGAAAGACAGAAAGTGGGAGAGAGAAGGGAAAGCTGAGAGAAAGGGGAAGAAGTGAGGAGGAGGAGGAGGAAAAGCAAAGAGGGAAGGGGAAAAACAGAAAAAGAGCCCGAGTGCTGGGATTAAAGGTGTGCACCACCACGCCCGGCAGCCTAGTAATTTTTTAAAAAATACTTTATTTATTATTTTTACTTTATGTGTGTGACTGTAAGTACTCCCATGTCATGAAATGCCACAGAGGTCAGAAGGTGTCAGATCCCCTGGAACTGGGACCATCATGTAAGTACTGGGAAGAGCAGTCAGTGCTCTTAACTGCTGAGCCATCTCTCCAGCCCCAGACTAGTCATTTGAATCATTTTTTTAACGTGGTTTCACTCTATTGCCTCCAAACCCAAGGCTTTTAAAAGACAGGTTTTGCATTGCATAGGATTTATCTCAGTTACTCTTAGAAAAGGAATTTTAAAACTTCTGTTCCTTAGTGCGATCACATAGTTATTTGACTATAGGCAGGGGAAAAAACATGTATGTGGGCTGTGTCTCAGTATTTACTTGGCTTAATCAATTTACAGGTTTTTTAAAAAAAATCACATTCAGCAGGGAGAGGGAAGGAGGGAGGGAGAGGGAGGGAGAGAGGGAGGGAGGGTAGGAAAGGCAGGGAGAGGGAGGGAGGGAGAGGGAGGGAGAGAGGAAGGGAAGGTAAAAGGGAGGAGGGGCAGATGGAAGAGATGAAAGAGAGGGGGAAGGGAGGAAGGAAAGATGGGAGGAGGGAGGGTGGAGAGAGCAAAGGAAAGCTAAGCAAAGTAAACAGTAACAGGGTCTCCTGCACCCCCTACAGCTGCTTTGATTTTGATGACCACAATTTAACTGCAGACATACATAGTTTTCCTTGACCTTGGCAATATCAAAAAGTGTCTATGGTTCACATTTCTTACACAGTCCCCGGAAAAGCATAGCACGAAGGTTCCAACCTTCAGGGACAGGTAGCCCTCGCCATTTCTCCTACTCTATCCCACTTGTTCTTTTTTCTTCCAGTAAAATAATTTACCCCACCTAGGGTCTGATGTTAAATTCCTTCTTTCTAAACTATAGACCTTTGGGTTGTTTTTTCTTTCTTTTGAGTTATAAGAAACCTTAATTCATGTAAGAGATTAAGAATTTATGCATGGCACTAGATGTAAAGGGTTTTAAGAATTATAGTTTCAGCGTGTTTACCAGGTTGAGATTATGTCTCATAATAAGGATGTGCCGTTCATGCACCTGTCTCCAATACAGAGCCAGAGAGCACAGCACAGAGTTTATATCGGAATTAAAAACAATCTCAGTACCTACAATTATCTTAACAGTACAAGATAATCAGAGCTTTATGCTTAAATACATTTTAGTACATAAACAACTTGATGTGCAGTGCCTAGAAGTTATGTGTGATACTTTCTTGCCTTTAATATATTAAAATTAAAGTATCTGTCTTACAACAATGCCAGTGCCTAGACAGACAGTAAAGTACTTCTTTACGAACTTAAATGAACCAAACATAAAGGAAAGTGTAATGTTTGCCCAGACTCATCCAGGCTCATGATGTGGATGATTCTGGGACTGTGTTGGCCACAGTCAGCCCTGTAAACAGACCAGTCCAGCCTGCAGATGATTCACACTCAAGTGCAAGTTTCTGTTTGTTTAAGAGAAATGGAGCTAGAGCTCCATTCTGGTGGGGGCTTTCAGAATCCCAAAATTTGTATGTTTCCACAAATTCTTGGAAGGAAGGAAGCGAACACTCATCCAACTGAAATGGTGACACAACTAGGAAATTCAAGCAACTTCTGATGGAGGCAATGCTGGAATGATACTGGCATTTGACAAATCATGAAGCCAGGGCTGGAAGGATGACTCGTTGGGTAAGAGTGCCTGCACACAACATGAGGACCTAGGCTTGAATCCCCAGCCCTCAGGTAAAAAGCTGATTATGTCTGTGCACATGCCCCTAACATCAGTGCTGTGAGGAATGGAGACAGGAGGATCACTGGGGCTTGCTGGCCACCAGCCTAGCTCCGGGTTCAGCAAGAGACCCCTGTCTCACAGGCTTCAGGCAGAATGATAGAAAAGGACCCTGGATGTCCTCCTCTAGCCTTCACATGTACTGTACATACGCACCCCCCCATGTACATAACACATACTCACACACATTCAAACACCTACACACAACAGGATAAAAATTGTGAAAAATAGTTAAGAGTAGAGAATAACTTCTGTCTTTGTTTGTTTTGAAGTTTTTTAAAAAAAAATTTTTTTTGGTCTTTCTGAGACAGGGTCTCCCTGTAGCCCCAGCTGGCCTGGAACTCACTATGTAGACCAAGCTGGCCTTGAACTCACAGAGATCCGCATGCCTCTGCCTCC